>NW_020799122.1:3605673-3644233 GCF_003259725.1 Athene cunicularia | reverse complement strand
ATACATCTCCCTGCTCTCCCAGTCTGACAGAGCCCGGGAGATGCGTGGAGGTACCGAAATCCAACCATTTATTTGGGTGCCTAGAAAATAATCTGAATTTAGATGCCTTCCCCTCAGTATCCCCGTTTGAAAAATATAGGTCTGTGTACATTTACAGTGCTATATAAATTCTTCGCAACAGTGCATGGTGCTCTATGCATGATTAATGACAGCAATAAGCAGGTGGAAATTTTGCTTAAAAATAGAATTGAGGAAGAAGGAGTGTGTGGGGCTACCTGCAGGGAGGTGGCACGCGCTCATCTCCACCTGCTTTGAATTTAGCCTCCCGTAGCTAAAGGAAAACCAGCTGGAGTACTTTAAAATGATTTTTATAATTAATTAAAAAAAAAAAAAAGGTATGTCAGCAGGGTTTATTAAATGGAGCTGCAGAACAAGGAGGATTCAGCAGGACTAATTTTAGTAGCTTGAAGAAAGTTGATTGTAAAGTTTTTTCCAACTCCTGTTTTATGTTCGTCTGGTTAATGAGCGCCAAATACGAGAAGGCAGGATTGTGAGATGATGGATTTGGGGCAGAAAATGGCAAGTGATATTTTAAGCATTCTGTGTTCCTTACATAGAAAGCAAATCTTTCTCTTCCTTCCTTTAACAGGTGATTGGTAACAATAATGGACTGCAGGTCCAAAGGACAAAAGTTAAACCCATTGGAATTTTTTTTTTTTTTTGTGTAACTTGACACTAGCCAAAATAGCGTGTTCAGGGACCAGGCTCTAGGCAATTATTTTTCTTTTAGGCACAGGGTAACGGAGCTTAACGTTCTGCCAGATTTAGGACCCAGCCGTCCTTGTCTTTTTTCTGTCAGAATTAATCACAGTCCCCCATTACAGGAAGCCGAGTGCATCTGTCAGATCTCATAAGCCTGCTGCTTTGTCGCTGCTGCAAAACAGTGTCTTAAATTACTTGTTTAGCACAAAGTTCACAGAGATGAAGAAAGATTTGTAAATATGTGGGGCAGCTTAATTGGCTTGTGTGGCGTAAAATAACTGCTCGGAGCAGGAATCCTGCTCTGCTCCTGTCATTCCTTAAATATTTAACAGCACAGATCTTGCAACACGTGCGTGTGTGTGTATTGGTGTGAGCCAGCCTGCCCTGCTCTTAGCTGGGGCGAGGACCAGCCCTTCCCCACGTTGGGTGAAGGGACGAGCCAGAGATCAGTGGGAAAAGGGATTATAGGTTTTGGGGTGGCAGTGTTGGAAGAGCTTTTTTGCTGGCTCCGGTGTTTTTAGGAGACTGCCTGGTTCAAGTGGGTGGCCTCATCTGTGTGGTGTTTTAAAGGACTTGAGATGTTTTTATTTTTTCCTTCCCTCAGATGGTAGATGTCATCTGAGCGTTGGGATTGCTGTCCAGACCTGCCCAAGCATTATAAATTAAAATAAAGGATCAGGAGACTAAAGTAAATCTGCTGTTGTCCTTTTCATTGGACGTGAGAACCGGGGAGGTTTGGGGGGCGGTTTGTGTGCAGTAGGCTCCGTTGTAGGTTCGTCTGCTGTGAGCTCAGCTTGTGATGCTGGCTGTTAACTCCTCTTCATTTGTTTTTCGTTCTAGGGGACACCTGGCAAACCAGGTCCAAGGGGGCAACGCGGTCCAACGGTAACGATCCATTTCTTCGATTTTTTGCACTTTGAAAGTTTCTCAAGGGGCTAAAAATGTCTTTTTTTGTGTGTCTTTTTAAGGGTCCACGTGGGGAAAGAGGCCCTAGGGGAAGCACCGGGAAACCCGGCCCAAAGGTGAGGATTTGGGGAGCCTATTGGAATTGTCCTAAAAAGTGTTGGTGTAAGAAACGGTCTGGTTCGGTACCTTCTATTTCCCTTCTCTCCTGATCTTCATTGCCCAGCCGAATGACTCGTAACCCAACCATAAGGTACATGCACAGGTCCTAAAAATGTGTTGGCCCACGTTTCACTAGGACATCAAGCGCATGCACGAATGAAGGGCCAATGCAACCAGAAGGGGAGGGAGCACCCTTACGTCAGGGCATCAGCCCAACCCTACAATCCACTGACACTTCCCCTAAGCCCTATTTTTTGGTGTTTAAGTAGCATTTGAACCACCTACAAGGCTGTGCCATGGACAAAAGGACACGTACTGCTGCTGGTCTCCAGAACCTTGGCACCTTGCTGAGCCACTTTGCATGCACGTTGTGCGCCCACAATTGGTCACTGGGCAAAATATTTTATTTTTTTTTTCCCCCTGGCCAATCTGGAGGCACGCTCAGCTCCGGAACCTGCTGCAGAGACCGATTAAGTGACCATCAATTGCTGGGCGTGATGGAAGCAAAGCTTTTGTAGTGAGACATTGTCACCACTGCACTGCCAGCTTTAAAAATAAATGTCTTGGCTTTGTGTCGGCATGAATTTTTGATAAATACCTCGTCTTTGCGGCGGCATTTATCTCTCAGAGGGAGGCCATTATCTGGTGGAAATATCCTGAGCTCACTGACGTTATCTTTCCTGTATTTTTATTAAGCAGTGTGGGGGGAATGAGCAGCTGCTTGTTTGTCACTGGATGCTGCTCCTGATACAGAATTATTAATAGAGAGGGGCCGGGGGAGCTGGTGGGGTGTGGTGTCACCGTGGGCTTGGTGCCATTTGAAGTCTGTGCAAAGCAGCTGCAATGGTGATAAATGTATTTTTAACGGTCTGTTGATTTGTTTCTTCATAAAAGGGCAACTCTGGTGGTGATGGCCCCCCTGGTCCTCCTGGCGAAAGGGTAAGGAATTCGGTGGGGCTAAAGCAGGACTCAATCCCAGCCTGTTTGTTTAACACGACAGCTAAGGCGGGTTTGCAGGGCTGGGGTGGTGCCGAGGGGTTTTTGCAGTGAGCATCCTACTGAGCACCCTGTTAATTAGAGAGGGGTGGGAAGCTCGCTGGAGTCAGGATGCAGCTTGGCACAACTCTTCAGTAACAAGGCAAAATTTGTTTAGAAATATGAGGTGGAACATGCTTGTGTGGAGAGAGGTCTTGCAAGTCACCTGCAGCCCTTAGGTTCTTTCTGAGCTCTCCGGGGAAAGCTCAGATGGGACCTTGGGTGTCCTGTGTAAGCATCACTCTGTGGGAAAAGGGAAGAGTCACCCTGGGTTTTGTGCAGACACTCAGAGCCCCAAGTTTTTTTGAGGGAGGTGGTCCTCTAGGACCTCGTGCTGCTTTCTCCAGATTACAGCACGCTGGGTGGAAAACACTATTTCTGCTTGTTTTTTTTTTTTTTTTTTTTTTTGGTAGATTTTCTACAAAATTGCCCAGGGAATTGTATGAAATTAGTCCCTGCTTTGCATCATTTGGTTGTGGCTGCAGGGGTGAGGGGGGAAGCTGCTGCTGACATTGCTCCGGAGAAGCAGCGCTCTGAAGAGCATCAGCTGCCTTCCAGCACTGGCCCCAAAGCCACTAGGCTCTATTCTTCTTCATTCCTGAACAAGCTGGTAGCTCCCAGGTGCTCTCACTTGAGCTGGAATGGGAAAAGACCTCTATTTCATAGGACTGGGAGGGAAGGACACAGAGTGATTGAGAGCCCTCTTCAAGTTTGCAGTGTGTTTTTCAGCTGGACAAGCTACTCGCTTCAAAATGCCCAGTGATTTTTATCTCTCCATACATTTTTTTCCAAGAGATGGCCCTGTGCAGCTGCACCTTGCACTGTGGGGCATTTCTTTGGGGTAGAATTAGCTAGCTTTCCATATCTTTGTCCTCATCTGCTCTTCACACAGAGCTGGTATTTCATAGTAAAGCGTTATACGTTCCTTAACCCTGTTTTCTGGCTTGTTTTACATCCCAGGGACCACCAGGGCCTCAAGGACCGACTGGATTTCCTGGACCAAAAGGCCCCCCTGTAAGTAACTCTCTTTCTAGAACATGCAGAGAAACACGTAAAGTCTTTCCCATCCAGCTGTGATTGCCTCTGCCAGCTCAGTCTTAGCTGCTTCTCTGACAAGCGGTGACATACCCAATAAAAGGCATTACTGAGACATCATGATAATAACCCGATCGTTTAAGATTTTAAATAGCCAAGTAAATTGCGGCTGATTATAAATGTTCATTTCCTAATGACTCAATATCACTAGGATCTTTCATGGTTGCTCTGTTCTTTATTTTCCCTCTGTATACTGGGAGGACAGCACAAAAGAGTAACGCTTCTGTGTCTGCAATTATTATACACTGGTGGGGAACCTCAGAAACCTTTTTGGAATTATTTCCTTCCCTGTGGTGAACAGCTCACTCCCGCTCTGGATCTGTAAGATAAATCTTTCCTTTGAGAGATGTGTGGGAAAGGGATGTAACTTTTAGGGTTCTGAGCACCCCTGTTTCACTGTAAAATGGATGGGAACTAATCCAAGGAGGTTTAATTCAGTCTTTATTACAGTTTTACTACTGAGCACTTAGTGATGTGCCTTCTCACCCTGGTTTTCTGCTGTAGGGTCCTCCTGGGAAGGATGGATTGCCTGGTCACCCCGGACAGAGAGGAGAAACTGTAAGTAGCCAGAAATCTTGGGCAGATCATTAGTCCTGAGTCTCGTCTTGCCGGTTGGTTTTTCTAAACCCTTCTGTGCAGCTGGGGAGATGTGGCCACACGTTTGGTTTCCCTGAAGGTCTGTGTCTCTCCAGCTGCATGGGATGGTCTATGAGAAGCAACCCTCTTCTGAGCAGGACGGGTCGGTCTAATGATGGTTTCTGTGGAGGTTGGAGATGAAGTGATGCCGGTGGCCGGTGTCGGAGGCTCTTGGGTTTCTGCTGTGATGGGTGCTGCAAGATGCAGCTCCTCGTGAGGTGGGAGGATGTTGGCTCGGATTGAGTCTGGGTCAGCACCAGCACACGCTGGCACTTGGAGTGGCTCTTGCTCTCATGAGGTGGAGAAGCAGCTGGGGGGTGATTTCTGAGCACTCCCTGCAGCTGGGCTCTGCACCCCAAGGTCTTCCCTTTGCCCTCCCAAGGGGGAATGCTGTGCCTCTGCTCTTTGGAGTGTTACTGATCAGTTCTGTGCTTTCTTTCCCACTCTGTCCTTTGGAGATGTGCGGGTTTTACATCTCTCTATAGAGACGTAACTTTAGGGCAGAAATAGCAGAAATTTTCCATGCAAGCCGTACGGGCTCCATCCTTTGCAAGTTCAGCTTCCTGCACCCAGCTGTGCAAAGTCAGGGGCAGTTTTATTTCCTCTGGAACCTGCAACGAGGAGAAATAAACACTTTTCACTTCTCGATGCACCGTGTGGCCAACACCAAGAACTGTTGCACGGCAGAAAAGAGTTACAGCCCGGTTTTGACAGGGTTTATTTTGAGAGAACAGCAATTCCTGGCCAAGATGAGGGGTGCAATGGTTTTGCTCTAGTTTTTATGCCTACCCCAGTCACTGCAGCACAGTCGTGTACCAGCCGCTACCTCAGCACCCGAGTAAGAAGAGCATCTCTGCTGACGCTGCCTTTTAGCCAAAGCTATGCACAAGGGCTTCACCAAGTTTTGCTTAAACCCCCCCCTGCCCTGCCCCAGCAATAATCCCGTGCTGCATCCCAGGGAGCGGCTCCTGGCTGTTTGGGTACCTCACTGTATCGTACGCATACTGCTTTGTCCATTTTAAAAGGTTTTGTTGCACAGATGTAATCATTGTTTCTCACCAAAGGAGAACGATGAGGCATGTGGAAGGTATGATACCCTGGCTGTCGTGCGTCTCTGGTCTGTTTTCTGCACCTTTTTTCGCTTGATGCAAGCAAAAAAAATGACCCTTTCTGCCATGTGTTCCTCTGCATGCAGTAATTAGTATCTTTCTGTTTGGCATTTTTGGGGATGTTTATTCTTTTTTCCTGGGCTGTTTACGATCCGGCTCATTCAACTCTTGTTGGTATGTCCTTTTCCCCAGCACTGCATGCTGCATGGTAGCAAATAGACTCTTCGTTCTGTCTTTATTTTACAGGGGGAAAAAAAAAAAAAACAAAAAAACAAACCAAAAACCAACTTCTACTCAGCTTTGCATTTTTCTCCACTACCTTTCCTAGCAAATGAGCATTAAAAAGGGCTTTGCACATTATGCATTTTTTTCCCCTCAACTTATCACCCAACAATTTAATTAACTTGCCTGGCATTTGCTACGCAAGGCAATGCAAATACTGCTCAGCACAACACCAGATATTTATTTATGCTACATAAAACTGACTTTAAGGTAATGGCTGTGGTATTTTTAAACACACAATCCTCAGGTCAGGATTAACTTTAAGGTGAAGAGAAGAGTTTTCACCTGCCAGAGCCTGGCTGTCACATTTAGTTATCTATAACATCCAGGGCACCTACCTTCAAATTGGAAGAAGCAGTAAAAACTTTGCTTGCATCTGCTGTTAGCAACTTTTGAGACTGGAATAAAGCATCAAACTCCCAAGTCTGCATGAATATGAATGGAGAATGAGCTTTCAATTATTTTGGGGTCTGAAAGTAGTCCCTAAAAGCTTTCTTCAGTCATTGCAGCAGTAGCTTGCCTATCACAGACAAGTCTATCCAGAAAACACAAACTTTGTTAATCCATGCCATGAACAGGCTTGCAGAGATCCCCTTCCCCTGCATCCTCTTGGGGTGCCTGCAGGCATGTGCAGACCCAGGGAGCAGAGGTCCCTTTTTTGTCCCCCTTTCCTTACACAGTGCCAAAAAAACAAGGAGAAAAACCAGATCAAATACTATTTCCACATCAGTGGCCTTGTCAGTGCACTCTGTACCTTCATGCAGGAAAACCGAGACTTGAAATCTGTGTGTCAGATACTTCCCTTTCTTTTACTTCTCATTTGGTAGCAAACAGGCATGCTGAAGGATGCTGAAATATTTGACCATATTAGATTTACAAAGAATAGATTAAAAAAAAAAAAAATAATTGTAAAAAACCCTGTGCCTAAGGCTCAAAGAGGATAAAAGGAAACCCCTTTCTTCAGATTAATACGAAAAGTCATGCACAGAAATGGCTGAAATATTTTCCTGTGATAAGAGTTTAAATTGTACATTCATTTCACAAAGATGTTTTGCCATTTCCCCATCAACGACAGGATATTTTCTGTGATCTGCAGACAGCTAGAATAGCACTGAGTAGTTTTTTTAGCATGACACATTACCGTTGGCTTGGGATTTATCTGATCCTCTTTTGTGGCAATGAGAAAATAGCCTGTGTGCCCTAAATGACATTTCTCAAGCTTGAGCTTGTCAGCATGCTATAGTAAGAATGATAATTAATGTGCTTTTTAAAGAGTGGCTTAGGAGAGTTAAACAATTGCAGTGGTGATAGTTCGTTATTGTCACTCTTCAAAATGTCATTATAAGTAGCTGTCATGGAGACTTTGCTACTCATCAGCATTTGGAGAGAAACACATTTGTGATTTCTTTCAACAGATGTTGATGAAGGAAATAAAGTTTCACTCAGCCCCCAGGGCTGGTGGGTTGTGGGCTTTGGCGGGGCTGGAGATTGGGGCTGCTGGTGCCAAAACTGGAAGATGGACAGACAGCCCCTGAGCTCCTGGGAGCTAAGCCTAAAACAGAGCTAAGCCTAAACCAGTACCAGAACGGGAAGTGGGAGAAGGGAAATGGCTTTTAAGAATTGCTCAGCATGAAGAAGAAACTCGCGCTACTTCTTAATAGTGATTTCCTCTGTAGGTTTTATGAGTGTAACAATTTTTTTTTTATATATATATATGGCCAGTCTTTCAGCCAAGTCACAGTAGCTCCATCAAAACAGCAGAGCTGAGCTTTGAGAATCCCTTTTTCTTCCTCTGTTTCACCCTTGTATAAATGTACAAAGACATATTTTCCTCCTTCTGTTTGATTTCTTGTTTCTCTTCTCTTTGGGTGTCCACCCGTGCCTGGTCAGTAGTTTCACCAGAGGAGGAGCAGTCGGGTGGCAGTCTGTGACCCTTGCTGGAGTATTCCTTGGCAGAAGTGTCATCTCTTTCTCTTCTCCCTTTCTCTAACAGGGTTTCCAAGGCAAGACCGGCCCTCCAGGACCCCCTGGTGTTGTAGGCCCTCAGGTAAGAACAAATGCTCGTGTTTGCACCAGCCCTCTGCAGCTCACCTTCCCCACGGCACAGAGGGCTCTCACAGCTCTGATGGTTCAGCTGGAGCTGCTGGGACCACAGGTTGTACAGCACAGAGACTCCTCTTCCAGGAGAGGCAAAGTCATGTTGAAGCAAGCTTGATGGCTTTGAAATTCCTGGCCAGGGTGTGAAATGCCCCAGTGGGTCCCAGCCCAGCTTGTCAGGGCGTTAGGATGGCATTTAGGCAACGTGCCCAACGGCTGCTGTGAAGAAGGTGCCTCCTGTGAACTTAACAGAGCTACCTTGGTGTAAAATGGGTGTAAGATGAGAGAGAGACCAGCTACACACAACCTGACTAGAAGACCTTTACCAAGCAGGGAGTTAAAC
Source organism: Athene cunicularia (assembly GCF_003259725.1). NCBI lineage: Eukaryota > Metazoa > Chordata > Aves > Strigiformes > Strigidae > Athene > Athene cunicularia. The sequence goes on along the minus strand of NW_020799122.1, from coordinate 3,635,809 downwards.
AAGGTCGCAAAGGGCTGTGCAGTTGCTGGGGTGTTCAGGGCGGCGTAAGTGTGATGCAAGAGGGCTCTTACACGTCGCTGTGAAGAAATGCATCCCTCTAATACACAGCGCTGCCACGTTCTGCCAGAGTAGGGCTGTTTCCCTGTTTCTCTTTTAGTCACAAATAACTCTGCAATCTGGAAACAGTAGCTGCGCAGCCAGGATTTGTACCCCTTAAGTACAGGCATGTAAGGCTCGCGGATCAGTTTTGTAGGCAGTCCTAGACTGAGTAGGACTGGCTTTTGGGTTGAGTCTTTTTTTTTTTTTTTTCCTGAACTGCTGGGGAGGTTGCTCTTTTAATTAGAGAATAATTATTTTGTCCTCTTTAACGATAGCATAAAGTCCCTGATTTGTAAATTCCCTGATTAGGGGCAATTCCCTGACTGTTTCTGTCTTCTCAAGTGCAAATTAGGTTCTATGGCAATTTTATTTGGCTCTGCTGCGCGTAGTTAGCGCGATCTGTGGTTGCTGAGCGATCGCAGTGTTGTCGTTCTGCTCACACTAAGTGGCACCCTGCAGCGTGACGTGGATTACAACCACCGTCCCAGCGGACACCAGCGTGCAGGGACGTTATAGTCTTGTGTATATGGCTCTTGTCCTCCTCCAAAATACGCCACTTGGGAACCTCCCGCACTGGGCCTTATGTTACACTCGTCAGTATTGGTGCCCACGTACAGCACAGAGACAGTCAGTAATTGCCGTGTAGTACAAGCCTAATCCATTATTTATGCCCCATATAAGGAAGAATCGGCATGATTGTAGAGTACTTAGGAAGTTTTCAATTAAAAAAAAAAAAAACAACAAACCCCTAAGCATAATAATTGTAGTAATAATACCTCATTTATGTGGATGCTTTTGTTCCAGAGGTTCCCAATGCCTCTAGACATTGTGCAATGTTGCCCAATTCCAAAATAGGGTCGCTGTAGATATTAGAGGAGACATCTCTGCAGGGATTCCTGGTGGCACTGCCGAGGACAGCTAATGGACGGAGCATCTTCCATCCCCTTGCAACCTAGAGGAATAAACTGACAACCTGTACCTTCACTGTTTGCCCTGCTGACACCCAACACCTTCTCCCCGATCTCTGTTTCTTCAGGGTCCGACTGGTGAGACTGGGCCGATGGGTGAGCGGGGACATCCAGGCCCTCCTGGTCCCCCGGGTGAACAAGGTCTTCCTGGCCTCACTGGAAAAGAAGGGACCAAGGTAGGGACCAGCAGCCTGCTGAACTCACCCTCCTTGCAAGCCTGGACGCCTGCCTCTCTCCTGGAGATGGAGAGGGATGGATTGGAAAAGCCATGATGTTTTGCAGCGTCTCATCATGATTTGAGCCCAGAGGGAGGAGCTGGGTCTCTCTGGAGTCTGCAGATCCTCAGCTGTGTACCACTGTCATTGCAGGGTGACCCTGGTCCCGCCGGTCTCCCAGGGAAGGACGGTCCCCCGGGCTTGCGAGGCTTCCCCGGAGAGAGAGGCCTCCCTGGCCCCATTGTGAGTAGAGGTTGCTTGGTCCTTCTGGGGGGCAGGAAGCCCAGGCGGTGCAGCACCCTCCTCCCAAAACGATTTTGTTATTCTCTCTCCAGGGTGCTCCAGGGCTGAAAGGCAACGAAGGTCCCCCAGGCCCCCCAGGTCCAGCAGTGAGTATCCTTGCCCTTACAGGCACCACCTAACACTTTTACAAGCTTGACAAGCCAAAATGGAGGGTTGGTCACAGCTCGGCACTTTATCCGTGATTTCCTTTGCACTAACCAACGCCTTGCTGGATATTGCTTTATTTCACAAGACACGCATGTAATAGCTCAGTCGTTTTGTGGTGTCAGCTGTGAACATACGTGACAAGCTGTGGGAACTGTAATGATTCAGGACACCAAGAATTTTGCTTCTAGGTCACCTGCTTTCCCTCTGAAAATTGTCCCTACTTGAGATTCGTGCTCAGTGCAGCTCTCCTGGAAGGAAGTATTCATCATCCAAACCCCACCTGGTGCACTGGGCATGAACCAAGCTAATAATGTACCCCCAGGAACTGAGCTCCCAACACCATCCAGAGGAGAAACCAACCCTTCCAGGGAAAAAAAAAAAAAAAAAAAAAGATCTGCAGGACCCCTTAGGCTGATGGTACCGAGTTGTCCCATGGCAGTCACCCCATCAAATGTGCTCACTTACAGATGATGCATTTTCAACATCCTACTGCTGGATTTCTTTCTGTCTGTATGTAGATGAAGCTCAATACTCCAGTTAATTCTTCTTTCCTTCTCCAAACAGGGCTCTCCTGGGGAGCGTGGCCCCGCGGGATCAGCTGGCCCAATAGGCTTGCCAGGGCGACCTGGCCCGCAGGGACCTCCAGGACCCGCAGGTGAAAAGGGAGCCCCAGTAAGTACCAGTTTATAGATTAACAGCTGTGGGTCACGTAGAAATGTGTACAGTAGGAAGCTGAGCGTGGAGACATTCTCTGGGGTAGGTGTATAAAAGATTTAAGAAAAAAAAAAAGGAATTCCATTAGAAAGGATTTTTCTCCTCACGGGTGCATCAAGCCACTGAATGTTAGCAGCTCAACTCCTCCATTTGTGACACCCGTGCTATCAAAAATGGATGTGATCTCAGGGACCAAAATGTCTTCAGGCAATGAGAAGGGCCGAGGACCGAGCAGGTGGAATGACAGCCTGTGTGACCTCCTCGTGACAACAGCCAAAGGACAGGCCTCTGGGCAGAGGAGTGTGGCAACCCCATCACTGCTGACAAGGATGCAGTGGCAGCAGCAGTTTCCACTGAGCCCAGATAAATCTTTACCCTCACTCTGCCCCAGCCGAGGGGCAGCACAGGAAGGTGCTGCAGAGGTTTCACCTCCGTTTCCCAGGATGCTGCTGCAGCATCCGTGTTCCCAGGCATCCCGCTGGCACCCGTGGAAAGAGCTGCTCTCGGGAGGAGCCCGAGCAGAGCGAGGCTGAGTCCTGCCATATGGTCCCTCTCGGAGCGTTCACCAGCCAGCCCGCGCAAACTCTCACGTCTTTCGCTCCCCAGGCACGAGCGTGAAATGTCACGTGCGGGCAGGAGGGAGTGGGCTGGGATGACTATTTCTGTCCCTGAAGAGCACAGCACCATGACAGTCCCGAGGAGGAAGGCTGTGCCTTGAATCCGTGCCCAAATGGTTTTGCAGGGACTTTCGGGTTGCCTGACGCAAAGTTAAGATCAGCTTTAGATCCCGCAAAATGAGCAAATGCTGGTGCCGGTGATTTCAGACTACATGAGGACACCTATGGTGATTGATCGCTATCAAAAGCGTTTATCAGCCTCTGTATTCCGCATTTGCTGGCTTATTAGAAACTCCAGCAGCTAGTCCAGGGCAAGAATTACCTGGTGAATCAGCGTTATGAACATCTGTCCTGCCAAGTACCTATATGATGTATCAGTGGATAGATGAATAGGCAATTCATGTGGCATCTGATTATTCAGAAGAGAGCACCCAGGATTCAGACGCGGTTAAATTATGTACGAGGAAACTGAAAAATAGACACTGTTCAGTTCCCATAAACAAACAAATGTGATTGAAGGCTCCAGGTCTGAGGAATACGAGTAGATGTTTCAGCAGGAGGCCGGCAGAGATTGCTTTTTTCACTTCAGGTGTTTTCCTTTGCTCAGAAGCTCAGGAGGGAGCTCAGAGCCTCCTGAGAAACCCCCGTTAGTTGGGGATCAGCCAGGGAGGGAGCAGGCAGTGAGTCCTCGGGCAGCTAGGACCAGAATCAGTAAACACTGCCTTGTGGGAATAAAAATTAGTTGGGGTCTTGTTTGTCATCCGGAGAGATGGCAGAGAGTTCAGATAAAATCTGATTATATTGCTATAGCAGTGAAATTGCAGCTGTGGTCTGGGTATTCACCGTTTAGATTTGTTTGTTCTTTCTTTATCTCTTGAGATAGAAATTTTGTCTTGTTTCAGACAGCGAGCACAGAGAGAGACTGATGAAATATCAGCTGGAAACTGGTTTTGCTGTACATGCCCATATACGCAGGGGTCGTTAGCAGCCGAATAAAATGTTAATGGGATGTAATGGGTTGGTTGGAGGGTTGAAGGAGAGCTTTGTGTGATCTGCCTGCTTGTTCTGCTTCCAGGGCGAGAAGGGTCCTCAAGGACCGGCCGGCCGGGATGGCATCCAGGGCCCGGTGGGACTGCCAGGTCCAGCAGGTCCTGTCGGCCCCCCTGGAGAGGATGGAGACAAGGTGGGAGCAGCAACCTGCTGCGCAGGGTCCCTCTGGGAAGGAACTGGGCAACGCGCCCCATTGTCAACCACGGTGCTTCCATCGCATGGGGGTTGGATGGTTGTAACCCGAGGGTATTTGATGGCTCTTGCAATCCCGTGAGATCAGCAGCGTCCGGTCAGGGGAGCAGCAGGGGAACGGGGCTGCGTGTGCTCCACCAGCCAGACTGCTTGCTGAAATCCAGTTAGCCTCCCCCGAAGCCTGTAGCAGGTGGCCTGCCCACGGGTGCCTGGCCTTTCCAAATTAATTACCTTTCCCTACTCTCTCATTAAGCCCCTCTGGACTTGGAGGCCTCTTAGAAAACATTAGCTGGGATGAATCACCCATCACTGCTAACAAGGTCTGCAGAATGATGCTTCTCGTATCACCTGGCAGCTAAGGAAAGTTTTCGGATGTAAAAGAGTTTGATTACACCTAGAGTGGCCAAATATCTGGCCTTTTTCCGAAAGTTCTGGGGTATTTTCTGTGCTAATTGGCATCTTTGGGATGAGGGGGCAGACACACTGGGCTATTGCTTGAATGTTGCGATAGGGGAGTGGTCAGCAAGTGAACTAACTGTGCCCCTTTGTACCTGGCAGGGTGAGATCGGGGAGCCTGGCCAGAAGGGCAGCAAGGGCGACAAAGGGGAGCAGGTGAGTGGGGTGAAGCTGTCACAGCTTCTTCCATGGAGGAGCGTGGCTTTGTTGTGTGACTTGCTGGAAACAGAAAAAGATATAATTTCTTTCTGTCATTGCTTCATCTTTTCCTTTGCTTCATCGAATAGCCATGAGTGAGTGCCTGAAGTGTGAGCCTCCAGCTCCCAGGAGCACACGGAGATGTTTCTGTGTCACCCATGTACTGTGTAAATCTGTGAAATGTTAGCAGCCCTTGCCATTAAAGTTGGGTGTTCGGCTGTAGTTCCTTTTCTAGTTGCTTGCAGCACCCTGAAGCACCCTTTATGTGCTGCTCAGAGCCGGAGGAATGAAAAACAAATTACACATAAGTATCTGGAGAGAACTGAGTGGTGTGATATTGCTTTGCGGGAGCAAAAATGTATTCAGACGCGTCTGCTGTGCCGTTGGCACCAGGGCTTAGGGATGCTGCTGTGGCCAGGGAAACCTGACCCTGTCCTCCCTCTCTGTTTTGGGAATTAATGCACGTTTAATGGAGGCTCTGTTGAAGGGGCATCTTGTTTTCCAGGTGATTTTTTTTTTTAAACTCTGTGATCCTAATGGTGACATTGCACTTCTGTTTTGTAACAGGGTCCACCAGGTCCTACCGGCCCACAGGGTCCAATTGGTCAGCCTGGCCCAGCTGTGAGTATTGTTCCCTGTTAGCAGAAATGCCCTTTCTTACCATAAAATCTCCTGGGAAGCACTGCTGATGCCCAACACGAGCAGGGCATTGCTTCTGGCTGCAGCAGGAGGTGGTGGGGATGGGGCTTTGCATCTACCTTGTGTCTGTGCTGAGCTGTGACAGACCCTTTCCTCGTAGGGTGCTGATGGAGAGCCAGGTCCCAGAGGACAGCAAGGCCTCTTTGGTCAGAAAGGTGATGAAGGACCCCGAGGTTTCCCTGGTCCCCCTGGCCCGGTGGGCTTGCAGGTAATTTTCAGCATCAAGGGAGGGGCTTAGGGTGGTGAGAGCTGGGGCTCCACCTGAGATGTTCACAGCTAAAACTCATCCCCTCCATCTCCACAGGGCTTACCTGGACCGCCCGGTGAGAAGGGAGAAACAGGTGATGTTGGGCAAATGGTAAGATGCTTTTGTACTTTTTTTTTTTTTCATCACTGACATAGACATTGCTCCTAGAAACATGTCCTAACTTTGTCTCCCCTTTCTCTCAGGGCCCACCAGGCCCACCTGGACCCAGAGGTCCATCTGGACCACCAGGAGCAGATGGTCCACAGGGTCCTCCCGGGGGAATAGGAAATCCTGGTGCAGTAGGAGAAAAGGTAAAGCATCCAGACCCAATCGGATTGAAGCCCACAGGAGTTTGCTACAACACTCGTGCAGGGGCTTTGCTACGCCAGCAGAAAACTTGGCACCCTGCAAGGAATGTGTGTTCATCCTCTTCTCCCCTCTGCAGGGTGAACCTGGTGAATCTGGTGAACCTGGTCTTCCCGGCGAGGTTGGCCTCCCAGTAAGTACACTACAGGGTGGCTTTTGCTCTGATGGAGAAGAGCTTTTCTTCTTCAGTGGTGCTCCTGAGGAGCTGGTTGGAGAGGTGTCATGGAGTCAAGGATGGGGCTGCAGGAGCTGAACTAGCCATGTCCTTGGCTTGGGGATTGGGTGACACATCGCCGTGTTCCTGGGTATTTATAGTAAAACGTTTAGTCACTGAATATGGGCTACCCACGACTGAACAACATGAACACCATTTAATCTTTGTGGGAGGGGACTGCTAAATCATGTCCTCCTGTCTTGAGATACAAATAGAGCTTCTTTCTCAGAATTGATTAAAGGATAATTAGAGATTCACAAGTTGTTTTTCTGCATAATAGAAACATCCTTTTAAATTTACAGGGTCCTAAAGGTGAAAGAGGTGAAAAAGGGGAAGCAGGTCCCTCTGGTGCTGCTGGTCCACCTGGTCCCAAAGGTCCACCAGGCGATGATGGTCCCAAAGGCAGCCCTGTAAGTACGCCCTCCTGTCCAAGCAGCGCTGCTTCGTCTTGCCTGGCAGAGATTTCTGCATGAAAGGAAGTTTTCTAGAGATTTTTGTGGAAATTCAAAGTAGTTTACCAGTCAGAGAATCGCTTCTAATGATATGTGATTTTAGTCCGCTCCTTTAGGCTGCTAATGAGGAAGAGACTCGGCTCTACCGTATCTTCCAGCAATACTTGAATTATTAGTCCTTTTAGCAGGCTATCAGCAAACTAACCCCTATGGAGAAGGCCTGTAGTAGGTTTACTTTGAGCTTGATCTTATGTATTGCCAAGGTCCTCTGCACCAGAGCAAAACCTCCAAAACAGCATAGAGGAGATTGATGTGAATTTAGGAGTTGTACCTCTAGGGTCAGATCCCTGCTGATGCTAATTGCTGTAGCTCTATTGAAGCCAGTTAGAAGCTATACTGATTTATACCAGATGACAATGGTACAGTATTTATCTTGCCGGCTCCTTTGATGCTTGCTGGCTGAAGACATTTATTATGCGATAAGTAAAGTGGCATGAAACAGCAGAGGAGGCAGGGGAGTTAGTCATCTCTCTTAACAGATGGGTTCTTGGGATACTGTGTTATTGGTTTGAAGCCTATTGTCTGAACGCTGGTCTTGGAATCATTTGAAGTACACAATAGACATTGTACGGAGAAGAATGGCGAAGTGTTTTAGTCATTAAATGCTTTGAGAAGATCTTCGCATCAGAAATGTTACACATCATGTAGTAAGCAAAAGCAAAATCTTCTAATCTGCACATACCCCAAAGCTGCGAGGATTTCACTGTCACTTGTCCAATGTATTTTATGAAAAACTAGATGGAACTCCCAGTGTTGCCTCTGGAGTTTTGTGTAGTCGGGATGCAGAGCTGAACCGGTTGCTGTGGGAGGGATGAAATTAGTGAAGATGCGAAAGATGGGATGTGATTTGGGGTTGTGTTTGAGGGTGGGGAATTGGGGTTTCGCTCCGTAGGGTGACTCCCCGTGTTGTCGCTGGGGTACCAGGCACTAGTGCTCTGCAGTTCTCCAGATGCAATCTCTCTGACTTGGGGTTATCCTTCTTCTCTCTTTGCAGGGTCCCGTTGGTTTCCCTGGAGATCCCGGTCCTCCTGGAGAACCTGGGCCAGCTGTAAGTGTTTGTCTCTCAGGAGGGCAGTTAGGTTCCTCCTCTTGGTTTAGTGAAATACGACTGTGCTGCTCATTCACCAGCATCTCCTCTGGCATTTACTCTTCCTTTACTTGGAAAAGAGTAGGAAGTCCCACCAAAAGACTGTTTGACCATGCTACAGCCTTTGGGCAGTGGCTACACGAGTCCTGATATCCACAGTATTTAACACATTTGCTGTTGCCAGAGTTCTCAACGGGAGATGGGAAGGGATGGTGCCTGGTGACGTGAAGTCTGGCTGAACCACCTCTGCTGCTTCTGTGCTCTGCTTAACTCTGTTCACACCCTAAATACACCTACTTGTTTCTTCCTTTCTTTTTTTTTTTTTAGGGTCAAGATGGTCCCCCTGGTGACAAAGGTGATGATGGCGAGCCTGGACAGACCGTGAGTAACTGGATAGCTGAGATCTGTTCCCTGTCAGTCCCCACAGTTTCCATGTGCAGGTCCAAGGACTTTTAACACAAAAGGACATACAGCACCGAATTCCCACCAGCTTCTGCTGCGCCGGTCCCCTGATGCCTGTCCCTCCTCTCCGTGTCAGCCTGGCTGCTGCCATCCATCCAGGCTGCATAGCAATACATCCTGAGAGCAAAAATTAACTTATGGAAAAACAAAATCCAGTCTTTCGTTTTAACTTTGCCTTGCCTTATGGTATTTCATGGTGGGAAGGGATAAAACAAGATACCACCTGCACCCCCGAGGAGGTGTCAGGAGTTGTACTGGCCGCCCACACCTTGGCTTAGCACAAACTCGAGATCTTGACTTTTACATGTTTGCTCCTCCTTCCCGTGTCTCGTGGTGCAGTTATGGCTTATTCTCCTCCCCTCTCCATCTAGGGTTCCCCTGGTCCCACGGGAGAGCCAGGCCCCTCCGGACCCCCAGGAAAAAGGGTAAGCTGATTGTTTAGGAGCATTTTTCCAAATGTATTTATATTGACTTTTTGTAACTCGTGTTATTACTAGGTCTACAGTAAATGCAAGGCAGTAGCGTGTAAAATAAACAACAAAAAAATTGTTGCTCCATCCACAGCTATTGGAAATTGATGGGAAGTTGTCAACAGAATCCCATGGATTTATTTTTTTTTTGACATTTTAACACCCAAAAGAAAGTGCAAGTATGAGGTGCTCCTCTTCTTCCTGCCTTGCTGGCAGAGCCCAGGGATTCATTTAGCAAGAAAACTAATTTAAAAAGCTTTTCAGAGATATTTGTCTCCATTTTGTCTTTTTTTCCCTGGGGCTGTAGCATCATTTTGATAATTCCAATAGACCATTTCAGATCGGTGTGATCTAATTGTGTTTTGCATCTATTCTGTACCTTCTCTAGGGCCCTCCTGGTCCAGCTGGTCCCGAAGGAAGGCAAGGAGAGAAAGGAGCCAAGGTAAGAGCTGAATGGAATTTCACATCTATTATGTCCTTTTTTGTGCCAAAAGGATCGCCCTCTGACAGCGTTTGAAAGACAGTGATTTGACTTTGCTGTGTGTTACAACAAATCAGCCTGAATTTGGGGCCGTTGGCCTCAAATCTAAGCTTAGGTTTCATCTTTTAACGAACTCTGTGGAGATAATTAGGGCTTGGTAAGGTCATGGGAATGTTTTTCTTGTTTTGAAATGACAAAGTACCGTATTTGGCAATTTAATGTGTTGTAAAACATACAGCGTGCACAGCCCTGCATCCTTTCCCAGGGCAAACACAGCATTACTGGAGCGTGATTGTTTTGATAGGGGTGGTGGGGAAATGTCGAGTGGGATTGCAAATTATAGATCCAATTGTTGCGGCAGCCGCAAGAACACTGATGGTGGAGGATGCCCTCTGCTAGCTCATCTCCCAGGACCAAACCCAGGAAAGCTTTCTGCTCCAGAAAGCTCGCAGCCAAAGGGCGGTTCCTGCTGGAAATCAGCAGAAATAGGCAACGCTGAAAAGTGAAGGAGCTTGGAGACTTCTCCTCAGTGCGTAAGGGGTAGGAAGCAGGAGGAAAAGCAACGAGCAGAACGTTTTACATGCTGTGACATCCTGGTGGCAGCCACAATGTATTTGAGGAGATCGTTTGATGCCCCAGGGCAAGTTAAACCGTACTGCCTCTTGCTTCTAGGGTGAAGCTGGTTTGGAAGGACCTCCTGGGAAGACTGGTCCCATCGGTCCCCAAGGTGCTCCAGGGAAGCCTGGCCCCGATGGCCTTCGAGGGATTCCTGGCCCAGTTGTGAGTATTCTCAAACTGAGCAAAGTTTGTGAAAGCTTCTGGGCAGGGTTGTTCCTGGTGCTTTACCGTAACCCATCTGCCTTGGAAGATGCTTTTCTCCCGGTGTTCTGTCTATGCTTAAACGCCTGACAGCAGATAAAACATATTTAGCAGAAATAATATAATGGTGAATATCATCTCCCAGTGTGTTTTATTTGAGTCTTGGGTATGCTCACCTGTCTCCATGGGTGAGAGTTTCCATGTCCCTGTTCCAAAGTCCCTTTTCCAGTAGAGGTTTGAGCATGAAAGGAACATAAATCCTTTTGCCTTTACCATCTGTGAGAAACCAGGGCAAATGTTCCCTTCCACAGGGACCAGATGAGGATGGGTGAATAATCAGAATATCCCAGCTAGGGGTGCTGCTGTCATGAATGTTTGTTTTGAGGGAATTGCACTGTTTTACAGGGTGAACAAGGTCTTCCAGGATCCCCTGGCCCAGATGGTCCTCCAGGCCCAATGGTATGTCTAGACCATCAAATTCCATGAGTTTTGGAAATGGGTGAATGCGGTTTACGTTAATTCATTTTCTCTTTTGTTTTCCCTCTTGTCTTCCAAAGGGCCCACCAGGTTTGCCTGGTCTTAAAGGAGACTCTGGTCCTAAAGGGGAGAAGGTGAGAATAGCACACACAGTCTCACTGCATGACCTGATGTCTTTGGGTGTGTGGGGGAAAAAAAAAAAAAAAAAAAAAAAGCCATTGCAGAGGGGTCCTGCAGCTCTGCAGCTGGCACGACAAGGCTGAGGAGTGCCACCCACCCCATACGCGTGCTGTTGTGCTCTGGAAACATTGGACATATCTTTAAAGGAGAGATGGAAAATTGTGAGCGTGGCCCAAGGGGTGAACTGGGTTGTGCTGTGGGTGGCCATGTGCCCCTGCCTGTGTGGATCTGAGACTGGGTTTCCCATCCCCATATCGCCAGCACTGATGGCAGCAAGGTGACGCGCTGCATCGGAAACAAAAGGATCTGGGGGTTCTCACTGACAAGCAGCTGAACGGGAGCCAGCAGTGTGCCCAGGTGGCCAAGAAAGCCAACGGCATCCTAACTTGTATTAGAAATAGTGTGACCAGCAGGAGCAGGGAGGTGACAGTCCCCCTGTGCTCTGACTGTTGAGGCCACACCTGGAGGGTTGTGTCCAGGTTTGGGCACCTCAATCCCAGAGAGATCTCGAGGGGCTGGAGCGAGGGCAGAGGAGGGCAACAAGGCTGGTGAGGGGCTGGAGAATCAATCCTGTGAGGAGCCAGGGAAGGAGCTGGGAGTGTTCAGTGTGAGGAGGAGGAGGCTGAGGGGAGCCCTCATCCCTCTCTGCAGCTCCTGACAGGACATTGCAGAGAGGCTGGGGCTGGGCTCTGCTCCCAGGGGATCAGGGACAGGACAAGAGGGAACGGCTGGAAACTGCCCCAGGGGAGGGTCAGGCTGGGCAGGAGGAGAAAATGTTTCCCAGCAAGAGTGGTCCGAGAGTGGAACAGGCTGCCCAGGGAGTGTGTGTGGGGGGGAGTCCCCATCCCTGGGGGGGTTTAACGGTCGTTTAGATGAAGTGCTGGGGGATGTGGGGTAGGGGAGAACTTTGTAGAGTCGGGCTGAGGGTTGGACTCGATGATCCCGAGGGACTTTTCCAACCTGAATGATTCTGGGATTCTGTGATCTGAATCTCTGCGTTCCCCTACATCAGGCCTTGAGCTCCGTGGCAGCTCTGGTTGTCAGTGCTGCCTGAACACAGGCACTTTAGCCGAGGGCTTTGGGAGGTGCAGACACCTGGCTTGCTGTAGGGCATGATTCTCACTCTTGAAGAAATTTATGTAATATATGTTAGCACACAAAATGAGCAGGCGCTCCAGTGCAGCAGTTCTCTTTCTATATTTGTAGCATTTTCTGTTGCAAAGAGCTAGTGCTTTGCTCTGCTCTGCCACTTCCAGGTGTCAGGGATAGCTGCAAACTCCTATCACCTTAGATATTTTCGTTGTACCTAGAAATATCTTCGCTTGTGTAGCTTTGGTGTTCAGTTACCTCCAGTGAAAGATCATAATTAACATCTGCTGTTTTCCCCTAGGGTCATCCAGGTTTAATTGGTCTTATTGGACCGCCAGGAGAGCAGGGGGAAAAGGGTGACAGAGGTCTCCCAGGCCCCCAGGGCTCAGCAGGACCCAAAGGAGAGCAGGTAAATATTCCATGAGACCATCATGGAACGTGCTTTGAGCTGAGAGGTTTGCTGCCCTTGAGCAGAGATGGTCAACCTTGGCAGGAGACTCTTGCTAATTTTTGAGGAATATTTTCTCTATAAACATGGTTTATTCTACATGTCAAGTGTAGATGCTCCAAAATGACCCATTTTAGTGGAAAGCAGATTCCCAAGGGTTGTATGAATAGAGTTGAATAGACTTGGAGGGATGGTAACATTAAATATGCATCTAGAGGACTGATTTTTATATCTGTGTGCTTAAATAAGATATGAGATTCCCTGGTCATGCTCTTGTCTGGATCATGCACATGCTTAAAAACCAGTTAAAGCTCCAGGTTTGTATGGAGTCCTCCGAAACCGGTTGGTCATCTGCGAGCAGATGTTAGTTGTATAGTTACAGGCCAGCATTGCTGCATGCAAATCATTGTTGTCCTGCCTTTGTTTTTCAGGGTATCACAGGTCCGTCTGGACCAATTGGACCTCCAGGGCCACCAGGATTACCGGTATGTGACAAATAATTATCTTTTAATTCCTCAGGAGCTACTCAGTCCTTCTGGAGTCACCTTGGTGCTCCCACATATACCCAGCACAGTCGTTCTGGCCTAACCTTGTATGAGGATGCTGACGGGAATGGTTTTGCCCAGCTGAGCCCATTAAAAACACTTGCAGAGTTACAGGAGTACTGGGAAGTGATGGGTGCAGGGAGCATGGCATGAGCAAGGCAGGGAAATTAGCCCACCCCCTTTCTTTTGGATCATCTACAATCACACAGTGATTTCTTGCACTTTTTCTACTTGCATTTTTTTTTTTCCACTGGGCGTCCAAAGGCTGCAGCCTGCACACTTGGGCAACCAGCATCTGCTGTTACTGGGTGTCCTTAGCACGGAGCCAGGGGCAGCCCCAGGTTACACACAGCAGCTTTTCCAGTTCCCCATCCAGGCAGGAGTGTGGAGCGCTGACACAGATTGCTCTGACACAAATGCTTTTTGTATGTTGGCAAATAAAAGCAATACTGAACTCAAGTGGATGTGAAAAGTGGAAACAGAAAGGAAGTGGATTAAAAAAAAAAAAAAAAAACAAAACACAAAAAACCTGCCTTGTATAACACTACTCTGTCTCTCTTTGAGGAGAGACTGACTTCTCTGCTAGGAGATGTACTGACTCCTGTCTGTATTTTTCTCTATACAGGGTCCACCTGGTCCCAAAGGTGCTAAAGGATCATCAGTGAGTATAGACATTGTGAAACGAAGAGGCTGAGGAGCTTTTATTAAGTGCATAACCTACTGCGACTCCTCCACATCAGTGGCATTAAGGCAATTAGCCCAAGATGACTGTAGTAATTGCCGCCTTTTCAGGCTGTCTAAGCCCAGAAATTATAATTGGGAGAGGTTTCTGTTGCACACGCTGTATTTCATCGAACATCAGTGCAGCAAAGATCATATGGAGGAATCCAGTGCATAGTCCTTAGGAGAAAACCTACTGCTGTAAAGTGAAGGGTATTAAAAATAGACTGTGAAGCGGGAGGTGGCAAGCTGAAAAGCAAAGAACTCTGTGAGAAATGCGACACTGAAACAAGCTTCATGTTACAGATCTCCTATGCAGGCGGCTAAAAATTCCTCTTGGGCAACTTCCTAATGTCTTTTTCCCATGCAGAATTCAATGTTTTATTAATTTTAAGAATTTATTTGATTTTTTTTTTAAACGGATTGACTGAGAGAGTTAACATTTTCATGCATTGGAAGATCTTTCCTTTTCTGTAGGAAGCCTAAGCAAAATTTGACTGTTTAACCTGAAGTGTTTGACTGTTTTCTTTTACCTAAGCATGGAAAATAACCAAAATAAACATTTTCTTGGGGGGGGGTGCATGAGACTCCTTTTGTGTGCCTTGAAGGGACAGGAAAAAAGTTTTTGCCGTAAGAGACTATTAAAAGAAATAACATTTGGGAATGTGATATAAGTGACTCATATGTTTTTCCCTCATTTTTCTACCCAGGGTCCAACAGGTCCAAAGGGTGAATCAGGTCTTCCTGGGCCCCCAGGGCCTCCTGTAAGTAGAACCCGTTACATGAAGTGTGAAATGAGGTTCAGATTTAATGGGTGTTGTGATGTCAGGAAGTAGAAGGTTTCTGGGCAAAGATTCAGCATATCAGGAGTCCTAGCAATGGATGGGCATCTCTTAGAGATGCTGGGGAACAAAGCAGGATGCGAAGGGAGAAGTTACTAATGGGAAGATGACGAGATGAGATGGACCCAATCTTCAAGACTGGTGACCAGGGTGTTTGTCAGTAGCGTTCTGGGTGTTTTACTTTTGTGCTGCTGCTTCTCAGCACGGGTGGCTGGTTCAGACATCTCTTCTGTTTCTTCCTCACTGCCAGAGCAATGAGAAGTTGTATCTTCTTTCCCCACAAATCAGGGTCCTCCTGGAGAAGTCATCCAGCCACTGCCCATCCAGTCTTCCAAGAGGACCAGGAGAAACATTGACGCCAGCCAGCTGGTGGACGATGGAAATGCTGACAACTACATGGACTATGCAGATGGCATGGAGGAAATTTTTGGCTCGCTGAATTCCTTGAAACTGGAAATTGAGCAAATGAAGCATCCATTGGGCACTCAACATAACCCAGCGCGTACCTGCAAGGATCTGCAGCTCTGTCACCCTGATTTCCCAGACGGTGTGTCCCGGGCAGAGGGGGTGCAGGGAAAACACCGGGGGTTTCCCAGCACCACACAGTGAATGCAAGCAAGTGCAGAAAGGAGAGTAATCAGGGGAGTCCCTGGCCCTGGTGCCCCGTGGGGAATGTGGCTGACAAAGGATTATGTAGAGAAGAGTTGGGCTAGGTGATCCTTGTAGGTCCTTCCAACCGAAATATTCTGTTTTATTCTAAGAATGGAGATATATGATAAAAAATTGCTATTCCTGTGAGGTGCCAGAGTATTAGGTAGAAGTGGAACATAACCAGTTTTTAAAAAAAAATACGTATAACTAGTAGCCTATGACAGAGATGAAACGTCCCTGGTAAAATGATTGCTGAAGAGCCCATCATCCTTCCTTCACAGTGCTGATTCTTTCTTCCCTTCTCCTCCCTTTCGTACCTCCAGGGGAATACTGGGTTGATCCTAACCAAGGATGTTCCAGGGACTCTTTCAAAGTTTACTGTAATTTTACAGCTGGTGGAGAGACTTGCATCTTCCCTGATAAGAAATCTGAAGGAGTAAGTCCACACAACTTTTTTTTAAAATTATTTTTATCCCCCCCCCTATATCATGGTGATAAGAGATTGTTTCCTAATATGAATATTCCTAGACAGTCAATTTCAGGAGAACTGAACGATAGCAAGTAAGGATTAAAGACCCAGAATATTTCTTTGTTACTCAGTGTTGGCTTCTAAAATAATAAGGAATATGTTTACAAAGGGAATTTCTTTGAGTAAGTCAGATTTAAACTGTGATGTGGGACAAGTCTTTGATGATTTCTTAGGCATAATGCGAAAACCTTAATGTTTTTTTACTTTGCTTTACAAAGGTAGAAGTGTGTGTTGGTGCAGGAGCTGCAGCTCCCCATGGGCTTCATTTAACTCCTTCCTTGTCTTCCCTCCTGCAGCCCGGCTGCTGCTCTGCTGCCTGCATGCATAAGCACCGCTGATTCCTCTGCCCTTACTGTGTCTTCAGGCAGAGCAGATAAATGTTTCTCCTGTCATCTCTCCCCATGTTTCTTGTGGGTAAATGATCCTAAATGATTGCAACTAGCCTCAGCGCTCTTCCTGGCACCGTTGCACAAGGGCGATGAAGTTATTTGTGTAATGATGTGCTTAGCTCAACCATACTCATAATTTTTGTCCTGTTCCCCATGCACTCTTGTTTTTTTCAGAGCTGCTCTCCCTTGATGTCTGGGGACCAGCTCTCGCACTGGCCAAGCATAAAGTCTGGCCTGGGGGAGCTCTCTAAGTGTCACAGTTGTGCCCCAGCTGTGTTAAAGGTGCAGACAGAGCTGTTCACTCCAGCGAAAGCCCTTTGCTTGCTGAATTTCATCCCCCAGAAATATGTGCCAGCACAGGACAAAGAACATGCAACATAAATCTTCCTTGAGTTTTCGTTAGGGCTGTTTAAATAGGAGATGGATTTCTCCTCCTTTGCATTAATTTGTCGTGGCTCTCCTCAAAATGTTGACAGCTGAAGAAGTGGAGTCTGCCCATGATCTTACAGTTGCTCAGGCTCCTGCCACACTGACTCTGCGAGTGGCTCTTTGGCCCCCTCTTGTCCACTGTGGAGCTGTGATGCTCCTCAAATGCAAATTGTGCTACACTTCTGCAATACTGTCGTAAATAAGAAAAAAGCTTCAGCCTGCTCTTTTTCCATGCAGAGGAATGAAAGCAGCTACCACACCAGCATTAAGTATTGGCTGAGTGGGTTTATTATAAGCCACAGCAGAGTTTAAGCCATATCCCTGTTCAGTCCATCCTTAACCCAGCAGAAACACGCTGACTTGCTTTATGGTACACGTACTGAAAGGGAAGGACAATCCCAAGACACCCGCATATATCTTGGCCGTTGTTTTTGAGGAGATTTACAGCAGAAGTGAGGGAGCTTGTGGGAGGGTAAGGGAGCAGACAGCAGCCACGCTCCTTCCTTCTGCTCTGACTCAAAGCGATTCAGCTGCTTAGACGGGGCTGCCATAAAGGATGCTCCGACAGCTCATTTCTTGTCGAGGTCACCCCCTGCGTCCATCACGTGCGATGGTCCAGCACCAGCTGCGGAGGATGTGCTGTGCCGCACCTTACTGCTGCACAAACACAGGAGGCAGGCAGAGGCTTTTCCTTAATCACATTCTTTGCCTTTCCCGGCCCCACAGCATCTGGATTTGGCATCGGAGTGACAGCAACCTTCTCCTTAACCAGCATTGCTTTTCCACCCCAGCCTTCCCGTGAAGATCAATGCATCTTTTACCATTGATATTTCCTTTCTTCCTCTCTCCCATTCCTTTTATCTCTCCTGCCAGTAGACTGCACTACTGGTTTTGCATCCAAAGTATCTAGGAGGCAGAGATCATTAGCCCTTAGCAAAGGAGGCTGATGCCAGGGCAGTGCTGGGCAGCACCACACCGTCCCAGTCTGCTTGAGGGACTGCTGGCACCTTGGGCTCGTCTTGTTAAAGCTTAAGAAAATATTTTAAAGGAAGTTAGACAGTTTCACTAAGACATGCAAACTCTGCTTCTGGAACTGAATGTAACTTTTTTTAATTTTTTTTTTTTTTCTTCTTTCTCTCTTTCCTCCTTGCCGTCCACAAACTAGGCTAGAATTACTTCTTGGCCAAAGGAAAACCCAGGCTCCTGGTTCAGTGAATTCAAGCGCGGTAAACTGGTAAGATGCATCTTGGTGCTTTCTGTTTTCTTTAACCCATGTCATATTTTACAGAGTAAAATGGCTCGTTGGCCCAAAGAACAGCCTTCCACATGGTATAGTCAATACAAGCGGGGGTCTTTGGTAAGTGGCTAACCTTGGCCCTTTAGCCTCGGAGCGTGGCATCTGCTTTGGTATGGCCAGACCTGTTGCACTCTGCATGCTGGACTAATAACCATCACAAGTCACAGTAAAAACATTTAAGGTGGAATACTGGAAAAGAAACAAAACCCAGTGGGGATGCTTTTTTCCAGTCTGCTGGAAACTTAGGAGCAGGTGATGGCTTCCCCCTGCATTAGAAGGTGACGTGCTGATGTGCTGGGGGGGACACCCTGCAGAGCTGGAGCTGGTTCAGGTCCGTCTCCGCAGAGCACTGCGGCAGGGTGCATCCCGCAGTGGGGCTGTTGCTGTCTCCTAAGCAGTTCCTGTTATGGAAACTGGGTGTCCCCGTGCTGCCGTTCCCCAGATGCGTAGCCTTATCTCAAAAGCTAAGACCACACGATGCTTCAGCCCAGAGCTGGGCACGGTGCTGTCACAGCCTGTGCTCGCTGGTGCCTGGGCTGAGGTGGTGAGTCTGCACATCCCTGGTCTGGGGCAGGTTTTCCTCAAAGGATGAATTTCATCACCCCCACTGGAGATGAGCCACACTGGAGGCTCCCCTGCCGCCTGCAGAAGTCACTGGTTTAAAGGAAGATTTCAAGCCATGTGCGTTTGCCAAGCCTGGGGGACAGGCATTTGACTTAGTCACAATTAAGGATTTTTTCAAGGGAGAAGAACCGTCGTATAGTCAAACCAGTGTTTGATGTCAGCAAGCAAGCAAGACAGCAGCATGTAAACCAGAGAAAAAGCTCTGATATTTTGTCCTGTAACAGGACACTGATGTTGTGGATAGATTGTTCCCACAAAGCCCAAGCCCTGGTCAGGGATGTCAGAGCAGCAGCGGCTCAGTATGAGCCAGGTCTCCTTAAGCAACAGAAATCTCCTGCGTGCGTATCAATTCTTGTAGGATTAGTGGGATGCAGATAATGAGCTCAGTCAAATCAGGAGAATTAGAGAAGAAGGAAATACTCAGTGGATAAAACCGACCTGTCCCTGAAAGCAGGAGATGCTCTGACGTACGGCGCTGAGCTGCCTCGTGCAGTCACCCTCTCCCCAGGGCAGAGGTTTCTTGCAGTGCCCCAAACTTCCACCTTAAAAGGCAAACAACAGACAGCCCCGGCGTTGTTTTCCTAAGCCGCATTTCATCGCCACTAAACACATTTTGCTCCGATTCTGCCCACAAGAAGGATATGGCTTCTGCAGCTTTTTCTGCATTGTCAAATAAGGCCGCAAAGCCAAGGCTTCAGCCTCATGGCTCCTTGGAGGGCAGCTCCTCATAGCTTAATTACAGAGCACCTCATCAGTTAATATTACGAGTACCTCCATTTCTCCATCTTCTCCGCATTTTTTTCTTTCCGCTCTGTTTATCAGCTATTGTTAGAGGCTGAGCTGCCAACCTAGAGCTTAGGACCCATTTTCTTGAAAATAGGAATTTCAGTCCTACTTGGAGCTCTTTGTTTCCATCTTTCTGTGTTGCCGTTTTCTTGCTTTTTTTTTTTTTTACCTGTCCTGCATTTTCTGTTTGGAAAAAAAGCCACCAGCACGTAGAAGATCTGCCTGAGCAAACCACAAAACAGTTAAACACATAAGCCATGAAAGTAAAGTTTGATTTTTTTAAATTTTTTTTCTTAAAGTACCTCTCATTTTGCCCCAGTCAGAACTTGGAACCATGAGACAGGTAAACTGGGTCAGACATTTGCCTGGATCCAAGATCAGTTGCAATCTGTGTGTAGATGGGTGGGATGAATGAGTTTGAGTTTCCCCTCTGGGTGCAGCTGTTACTCCATGGAGAAGGTCCCTGGTGTCTTTCCACACAGCCTGAGCATGGTCTCTTGGGGGCCCTGAGCCCACAGGGACCCCTGAAGCTGAGGGGAAGATTTCCACCTGGCTGCTCAGCCCTGCTGAGGGTGCAGGCTGCTGATGGATGAATCTCCGTGCTTGCACAAGGTGCCAAGCTGTAAGGATGCTTGCTTTCTTCTGGGGATATCTAATGTAAGAACGTAGTAAATACGAAATACGAAGAAACTGTGGTGTTTTGATGCTTCCACACCATCATAAATCAATGACACAGAGTACTCGGAGCTGATTTCTTGCCGTTTCTCACGATGCAGCTAAACTGCATTTAGAGGGATAAAAGGGTCGCAGATGTTTTCTTCTGGACTCTGCTTTCCTTCTGCGTGTGTTACACACAATTCCCAGTAGCTCTAACAAGGCCTGCCACCCATCCTGCCCTGTTATCCTTCAGAGCCCTAAGGCATCTGCCACAGAGAAAATAGAGGGATCGATTTTTTTGCAAAACTGCGTTCCCATGAGCAAGCCTTACGCACACAACCAGTTCCCAGTGGCTCCAGTTGCAAAGCTGGGACAGGTCTTCGTGCAATCTGTGGAGGCAGAACAGCCACCGAGACCCTGTAACCCGCAGTCAGGCTCCCAGACCAAGCACTGATTTGAAATAAGAACAAGTAAAAGAATTAAAAGCAGCGGGTCCTGCAGATCAGTGGTGCCACGTGTCATTGGGCGTGTGCCAAGTAGTGTTGAGTTTTGCGTCCCCTTCCTTCCACGTCCTGGTGGTTTTCTAGTAGCTCTCCTCCTGGCATGCGTGGCACTCTCATGGTCAGTCATATTTAACTCTCAGGAGGACAGAGCGACAGTATCCTGACAACCGGTTGGTATATTTATTTATTTATTATTATCTTTTTTTACTCACGATTTTTATCGTCTGGTTATCAATCTCTTCTACTGTTTGCAGCTTGCACCGATGTTTCACGGTACCTCGAAGAACACTACGCTCTGTGCGTTGCCTGTGGTTTTTCTCCTGGTTATTTCGAAAGAAACCCACTGCCCGTAGAGGACAGCAATGAACGGCAGCTCTGGTAGCTTGGCCGTGGCTGGAGATGCCACCTGACGCACAGTCAGTTTCTACATGCAAACTAACCGTGCCACTGTGCGTTGGCTTCCTTGTGGGGTGTCAGAGGAAGTCCTAGAAAGTCTCCAAATTCTGTAGGTGCTGGAAGTGGGTTCCCATAAATTGCGTTTTGTAGAACTGTATGTCTAGATCCCGTTCTCCAAGGGAGAGAAGGAGCCTGCTGTGCAGAATGGAGCGGATCCCTGTGCCAGCGCAGCTCTGCGTTTCATGACGTGCCCTTAGGGCAGCAAATGCATTTTCCCTTGAGCTGAGCGTCGCCTCGCCGACCAGGGCAGCACCGAGTCCTTATCAGCAGGAACAGTATCACTGCAGATTAAGTGCAAAGATTGCTTAAAAGCCAGTGGTGTTGGTGGCCAGGAAAAATGAATGGGAAATACCTCGGTATGCGCAGAACAAAATACCCACAGCAGTCAGAAAATCGTGTCAAACAGAACAGAAAAATAAAGCCCCAAACCTTTACAGAAATCCGCTTTCCCTCTTCTTTAAAAGCCGGGGAAGTATGCTCAGTGTTGGCTTAAACTTGAGACGTATATCCCTAGATGTGCTTAGCCCTGCACCTTTTTGTAGCCAGCGCTGAAATCCTCCTTCCTTTCTCCTCCTACCTTGCATTAGCATTTTTTTAGCTTGTAACCATCAAGAGAAATAAACTGCCCTCGGTAGCCATCCCTGGATCAGAGCAGCCCTGGGCCCGTATTGTGGCAGCAGGGTGGTCAGACCGAGCCCCACACATGGGCCGATGGGTGACACGGGTGCTCCTCAGAGCCCCCCAGACCCGTTGCGTTGCCCCTCACTGCCCAGTGTTTCCCCTTCTCCACCTCTCCTAGCTCTCCTACGTGGATTCGGATGGGAACCCCATCGGAGTGGTGCAGATGACTTTCCTCCGGCTCCTGAGCGCTTCGGCCCACCAGAACATCACTTACAACTGCTACCAGTCCGTAGCCTGGCACGACGCCACCACCGACAGCTACGACAAGGCCATCCGCTTCCTGGGCTCCAACGACGAGGAGATGTCCTACGACAACAACCCCTACATCCGAGCCGCCCTCGACGGCTGCGCGGTACGTGGCCAGAGCTGCTCTTGGCCGGTCCCTGCAGCAGGGGGACGAGTGCCGGAGGTGTCAGTGCCCCTCCCCTGGGTGTCCAGCACCATCTGCCTCGGAGCAAATCGCCTCCAGTTTTCCTGTGCCTGCTGATGTCGTTGACTTAAGGGTTGGCCCCAGCATGGGGAGGCGTCAAGTTTGCTCTTCCCTGTGCTGGGAATACGCGATTTACTCCAGGTCAGGGGAGGCTGCAGCACCTCTGGGAACCAGATTGATTTGCTTTGTTGCTGGTTCTGTGTAGAGGGACCTGCC
The DNA here is from genome assembly GCF_003259725.1 of Athene cunicularia. Classification (NCBI taxonomy): domain Eukaryota; kingdom Metazoa; phylum Chordata; class Aves; order Strigiformes; family Strigidae; genus Athene; species Athene cunicularia. The sequence continues at coordinate 3,613,544 of NW_020799122.1, read as the reverse complement.
TAAACCCACTGGTTGCTTTTACATGTCCCCCCTTGCCTTTGCTCTTGCTCTGTTTACTCACGTGTCGAGAGGTGAGCGATGATACCCAGCTCCGTGTGAGTTTTGCAGGCTTTGATAATAATTCTTCAAGTGCTTTCAGGAAACCTCAGAGGCAAGGCATTAAGGGTTTGGCATTGAGGTTTTTTTGGGGTTGTTTTTTTTTGTGGCACGCTGCTGCAGGCAGCCCCAGGAGGGCTCTGGGCTGTGCTGGCCATGGGGGTGCCCCCAGACCCAGCCCAGCGTCCCCGTGAGCTGCCGGAGGAGCCCCAGCACAGCGCTTGGTTTGTGCTTGTGAGCCCCTGCCCCTCACGGGAGCCACCTGTGCCCTTGGGAATGGACAAACCCAAGCAAGGCCTGACTCTGTGGCAAGATGAGACAAAGCCACGGGATGCAGGAGGCAGAGGTTTGCATCTCTGCTCGCATTTCAAATGCAGTCTTTAGCATCTTCCCCTCTAGCTCTGTTCCCCGGGACTTTCTTGCCCTGAGAGCAGAAGCAGGCGTTACGGTGCAGCCCTCCTCTCCCCGTGCTGCTCTTCACATTCGCTTTAGCCAGAGTTTCCCAAAGGGGCCCAGCACCCTCCTTTGCTTCTGCCTCCTTCTGTTGGGTGGCTGGTTCAGGACCGAGCTCTGAAAAATCTGCCCTGAGGAGCTAAAAATTTGGCAAAGCGGGTGCTGCTTCCATTTATTTTGAGGCCCAACTTGCTGGTGCAAAAGCGTGCATAATTCTCACCCTCTGCAACTGCAGTGCTTGAAGCCCACGGGACGGAAAGATTGAGATGTTTGACAGAAAAAAAAGTCTTCCACATAATTTGAGATGAAGGTGGTTCTGTTCTGGCACACACACATGTGTTTTACTGTAGGAGCAATGAGAAAAATCAGATTAGAATCACTTCTTTTAACACTCTGGCAGAGAGGGAAAGGGCATCCATCCCGCTTCTGGAAACACTCAGAAGCCACATGGGGAAGTTTATCCTCAAGTACTTCATATCTCCTGTTAACGCAACGTGTCCTCGGTACAAAGTGCCTTCCCCTCCCTTTCCCTTTTTCAGTCTCGGGGATGCTGCAAGATCACACATTGCACATTTTTAAGGCAAATGTGCCTGCTGAAAACCTTTTTGGTTTAAATGATTTGGCTCAGGTGCCCCGCGTTCCTCTCCCTAACGAGGGATATTTGCATGGAAAGAGGACTGTAGCTCCTTTGAGTTTATTTGCTCGGTTGCTTCTCGCAGGCAGCCATTAGCACAGCCAGGCTCAGTGTTGCAAATAAACGACTGTGAGAAGAACTAAAGCAGTGGGAGCAACAGGCACCCGCCGTGTGGGAGCACTGGGAGCAGCTGCACAAGCCCCAGTGGTGGTGGGGCACAGAGATGTCATCTCTTGGCTCAAAGCTTTGGGCATCGCTTCCAGATCGGCGCGCCCCAATCCTCCCTCTCTGCAAGAGATGTTCTGCAGGGCTGTAAAAAGGAGGTAAAATAGGCTAAGGGAGCTTATTTCAGCCTTGCAGAAAGAGGTTCTGCCATCTCCTGTAGATCCATCCTTCCGGATCACAGGCAGGAGAGTTAAGATCGAGCCCTGCCACGTGAAAAACGAGGTTGGGCTGCCCGGCGCGGCGTCGCCGCAGAGGTGCTGGTAGGACCCGTGTTGGAGGCTGTGGCAGCTGACGCCGGCAGATCTCCAGGGCTAATGTTCAGGCCATTATTTGAATGTGTTTTTTTCTGATCTTACAGCCCTTTCTCAGTAGCTGTGATATAGCCTGTTCTTCTGAGACGCACAAATCAGAGGGTGAGGGAGAGCCAAAAGCTGCTCCATAAATTCACTTGTTTGTGCAGCTTTGTATGCCCTCGGGTGCACTTCTGGTCCTCTAATAATTATTTATATTTCGGAAATAACTGTATGGCTACCAGGCACGATAAAAAAGACAACATCACCTTGTGAATTCCATCAAACTTTAAATGTGATCTTTTCAGTAGAGCTCGGATAATAGTCAAACAAATATATTCAAATTAAATCGCTCACATTTGCTCAACAACCCATGCGTGTCCTCAGGGAGGGAAAACAACTATACCACAGCCACAACAATTTTACCAGGCGCCTGTTCCAGCTCTGAGATGTGCTGACAGCAGAGTTAGTGTCTCTTTATCTGCGTGGCAGCAGCTTCTGCTCTAAAGTCTGGGCTTGGGACAGTCATCTCCCAGGGTCTTTGCTCAGTGGTCACCATCCTGCTCGAGAGCAGATCTGCTGAAGCTGCCGGGCAAACGTGTTTGGGTGTTGTGTGCCTCGAATTCAGCTCAGAAAATGCCTGGGCAAGATTGTCACCATATTTCCAGCTGACTGGTGAATGCTTATTCATGCTAACTTGCTCTTGTTGGGTTGGAGGTATCATCAGAGCTCTTCCCTTTCCTTCTTCTCCCCATCAGGCAAAGAAGGGCTATCAGAAGACTATCCTGGAAATCAACACGCCCAAAGTAGAGCAAGTACCTATAGTCGACATCATGTTCAATGACTTCGGAGAAGCGTCACAGAAATTTGGATTCGAGGTGGGACCAGCTTGCTTCATGGGCTAAGAGCCACCTGAAAACTAGTCTCCAAATGAGCAACCTCGTAACCTCATTGCGCCATTTAATTAATTAAAAAAAAAAAAAGAAAAAAAAAAAGAAAAAATAATTCCTCGTCACATGCACGTTCTGAAACCGGACAGCGATGGGTTATTTTTTTCCGTTTTGTTTTTGTGCCTCATTTTGCCCGAGTTCCTCTGTGCCACCACGCCCACACCGACCGAACCGCCGACCCAGAGGACCGTTCCCACGACAGACACAGACTCGCATGACCGACCGCCGCACGCGTGGCCCGGAGACCTGTCCCCACGCCGCCGCTGCTCCCGCCACCGCTGCTGCCCCACGGCCAGACCCCGCCACCGTCAAAGACTTCTTCTTCTTCTTCTTCTTCTTTGCCATGAAGCAACACCAAGCGCTTGTCTATAGATTATTGTTTGTTTGTTTTGTTTCTAAGGAAAAAAAAAAAAAAGAAAAAATGGAAAAAACTTGAAACTCCTGTGTTGACGTTGAAGTCCCAGCAGTCCTGGCTCCAATCCAAACCCTGCTGAAGTTCATCGGAGGCATTTTGTTGACTTCCATGAGTTTTGGATCAGCTCTAACAAGTAGACATCATGGCCGTTTCCAGAATTTTTAATATCTCCATCGAATCATGTAATTCATCATTTTGCAAAATTTTTAACCCCATGAATTTGATAGCTAAAAGTCACACCGGGCATCTCTTTCCCGCATATTAAAGGTGCTTATATTTTTGTACGTTTGTAAGTAAATATTTGTATTGTATATTATTTGAAATGTTTGAATGTTTCTGGCTTCAAAACATGCATGTGACCCTGTCTGTATTAAAACTACCACCCTTCCCGCCGTCCCAGCCGAGCATCCACCTGGGAGTGAAGATGGCAGCTCACGTCCCCACCGCTCCTGCCTCTTCCCAACCCCAAGCCTGGCTCTGGAGGGGCTTGGAATTATGCCCAGGAATTGAGTCTTTGCACGATGAGGGTCCAGTGAGTGTCAAATGAGCCTTCCGAGCCACAGCTGTCTTTTGGAATGATTTGCTTCAAAATAAGGAAATTAAAAACCACTTTTTGTAACAAGATTTCTCCAAAACCCTGACCTGAAAGCAGGATCTGCTTTGAGTCTCTGCCTTTTTATCCACTTGCTTATCTTAACATACATGTCTTAAATTAATTTTTTTTTTCCTTTGGCATTCCTTTAAAATTATAATAATTAAAAAAAATTCATTCCCAGCGGCAGATTGCAGTGGCAGGGGAAATCCATTTGTCCTCTCTGAATATAAAGCATAAAAAAAGGGGGAGGAAAAAAAAAAAAAAAAAAGGTGCTTTTTATTTTTACATGTCTCTGTGGTGCTATCTATTTGAATAACTTTAATACAACACTGGTGATACCCTGCCATTGGCCAATCTCCCACCAGCCTTTGCTTTTTAGCCACTTTCAATGCAGAGTGCAGGCTTTTGCTACGGCCTTTGATTTATAAATGCATGCCACCTTCATATTTGTTATGTAGAGGACCCGCTCCTTTCCTTAGTTGTAATTGCAGTAGCTTATACAATCCATGTTAAAAAAAAAAGTATTAAATGTGCTTACATCTTTTTTCTTTTTTTTTTTCTTTTTCTTTTTTTTTTTTTCCCGAGAATATTCATGCATTTTGTACGGTGGCAACCAATACCAGATTGTACTCAGTCGCTGCATGTTTGTGGTGCTAATTTATGTATTTGTTGGGTGTCCTGACGTGATGCTGAAGCCGTGGGGGTGCCTGCCCGCCGAGCACTCTCGGGAGTCTGCAGTTTTCTTGGTCTTCCCACGGTGGCTCTGCCAGGATGGCTGCTTTTTTTTTGTCTTTCTTTCTTTCTTTTTTTCTTCTTTCCTTCTTTCTCCATGCAGCGTTTTCAGCTCGCAACCTGCTGACACCATTTTCTTCTTCTGTTTGTTTGTTTGTTTGTTTTCTCCCTGGCCGTTTTCCTGGTTTAGACCTCTCAGCTGGAAAATAGATGTTGCAGGATGTTACTTTTATTATTATTTGGCCTGGAGTATTACAGCAACGCTTGAGCCAAGGGGGGTCTTTCACCATAAAGGAAAAGACATCACATTTACTGTGAAGAAAAGCCTATATATGATGTCTTTTCCCTCCTCCTTCCCAAGCAGAGAGCAGCAGCAGCGAGGAAGGGAGGCAGAGCCATGCTGGAGGGAGCGGCGATGCCGCACGGTGCTTTTCAGTTTGGGAGAGCTGTGTCCATCCATCTCCCTTCTTCTGTTGTCTTCTCTCACATTTTTTTTTTCCCTACTCGAGGGAAAAAAAAAAAATAACTAAAAGGTGCTACCCTAAAAACTGCAGACTCCGGCAGCAAGCAGTGAAAAAGGAGTATATAATAATATAAAAGAGAATTCTCAGTCACCTTGGCTAGAGCCTTGTTCAGGAACAGTGGGAAGGTCAGAAAAGGTTGCACATTCCTCTGCAACAGATAAGCCATATATTGATGTATGTACACACGTGTGCGTCTGTCTAGGTCATGTGATTCTGTTATAAATTTTCATCAAGGGGGCTTTTTTCTTTTATTTTTCCTCTTATTTCTTTGCTTTAAGAAAAAAAAAAAATTCCTCTGTTGAATTCCACAGTGTTGTAATTGTACTGAGCTCCAAACTGTTCCGATTTCCCCAGACCACTTAGCTCTACGGTATATTGCAATAAAATTACTACTTGTATTTGCAGACATTCTTTTTGTGTAATTTTATTTCCCTCCTCCCTTAATATATATGACTTGAACAAATGTTGATAAGAAAAATAAAACCTATGGAAAAAAATTTTAGTACATAAGGCCCTTTTTAAAATATAGTGTCAAATGACATATTGTACATTTCTTCAAAGTCCAATAAACATGTCATAAAATTTAAGTGTAATGCCCATAAGAGCTATTTTTAAATATTTTAAACCTGTGTAATAAAGGAATAAATGTAATAGATTTTTTTTTCAATAAATCAAGTTTACTGTTTCCACCTAAACCAACGTGATGTGAATGTCTTCTTCGAGTTGATTGCAGCGTGATTTCCCCACGACCCCTCTACTCTCTGGAGCCCGAAGAGTTCATCAGAGGAGCGGTGAAGGTGCTTAAAGGTAATATATACTGTAAAATAATAAACCAAACCCATCAGAAAGAGAATTTCCATGCCTGGAATCTCTCTTTTTTTTTTTTTTTTTTTTTTTTTTTTTTTTTTTTTTTTTTTTTTTTTTTTTTTCAGTGAGAAATTCTATTTGACCCAACGGTGCAAAAATCCAACCTGGGGATAACAGCAGCTGGGTTCATCCCGCGGCCACCAGCTCTTCACCATCTCCACCCCAGCAGCAACGGCACCTGAAGGGGCTTTGCTCTGGCTGATCTCCTCACCCCGAGACGAGCTCAGGAAACAAAACTATTTCTCCAGCTTCTTGGTGAGCTCCTCGACACCCAAACTCACGTCACAGCCCCAGGGCACTGCTGCATGGAAGTGCTGGGGGAAGCAACGTGAGGGAACGTTTGGCTCACCCTCTCCTCCTGCGGGTTTCACTCCAGGGATGTGCAAGAAGATGATGGCTCCTCTGGAAATCGCGAGGAGTTGCCCCCATCTGCCTGCCACCGCCAGCTGGGTTTGCATCGCTCTAGCTCTCAGGGGCTTCTTGCACCGAGCATTCAGTTGGTGCAGCTGGTTTGCAGGTTCAGGAAGATGCCTGCACCTCCAAAACGTGTCCGTATTTGCAGCACGGCAGGTATGTACAGTACAAACACACACGTGTGCACAAACCCCGAGTTTTGCAATGACCACACCACGTTGCGTGTCCCCTCAGCTTCTCCCCTTCATTCCTTGGCTGCAATTAGTGGTAGATCTCAGATTAAGAGAGATATTCAGAGAAGGAACCAAAGTCCTTTAGTCTAAGTATATAATTAGCTTGTAACGGTAGTTTGGGGAAATATTGGGGTATTATGTCTAAATCTTCACCCAAATGGACCTCGGAAATGCAGAGGTACCACAGCTGCCGGAAAAAAAAATAGAGGGAAGATAGCTTTATTTACTTAGACCAGGCTAGAAAGATTTAACTGCAATTCTGATGATGCCTCAAGGTGACACTAACCTCATCCATGCTGACTTGCCAGTTGTGATTTGCACTAGATCATTGCTGGTTGCAGCAAACGCTCCTAGCAAATGCCTCTGAGTCTCGTTGCTGAGAGGAGCTTTGATCTGCTATTAGGAAAAAGCAAAGATCTGAGAAAGGATTTGACTGTTTCTGGCACTGCCAGATACAAAAGCCACGGTATATTTTTAATCTCTTTTCATATAATAGAAAGTCTGTGCTTCAGTGCTGGAGCTACGGTGCGGTGACTCTGCCAGGTGAAACACAGAGGGTAATTTTTGGAAGATCCACAACAGCAGTAGATTATTGAAACGGTACAAAGGGTCAGCAGCTCAAACCTCGGGATGCAGCAGGGAGAGCAGGAGGACCAAGCTCGGCACCCACATCAGCCCTGGGGAGAGCAGAGCAGCACCCACCCCCGGTACAACTCGGGGGACGGGGAGTTGACCAAGTGCAGCTGAGCCCAACTGTGTTGAGCCAGCCTGGGCAGGGAAAGGGGTAGCTGTGAGCTTACCAGTGTCGGCTTTGCTCTGCCTGTGGGTTTTTTTCCTAACAGGCAGGGGCTTAACTAGGCTGGGATTTATGCACTTCTCTGTATTAAAAAAGAAGGTGAAGCCTGAAGAGTTTTTCCCATCCAGTTACCTGAGCTGACCCAAGCACAAGGATCTGTACATTTGTTTCCTGGCTGTTTCCAAAGGTAAAACATGGACTGCTGTGTGACTCACTTTCTGCCTGTAAAATGGGAATTATCCTTCGGTTTATTTTTTTGTCCTGTTCTGGAGGAAGGGGCACAGGTCCTCATGCTAGCTGTGCATCTGTTGCCCCCTTGTCTTGTTTCTCAGAGCCCCTTGGCTTGTTGCAGCTGGTGGAGCAGTGGCTGCCCTTAAAACAGCACATCCCTCCGTGGTTTGTCAGAGTCAGCAGAAAAAAAAAAGGCTTCAGGGTAAGCTCAGCCACGTATTAGCCACCTGAGACTCCACTGAGAGGTTACCTGTGGGGCAGGAGGCCGCGGGGAGCGCAGCCCCGTGCACCCATGGCTCACACGGCGCAAAGCTTCTTCCAAAAGGCAACTCCCTCCAGTCAGGCTTTAACTCGGGGCCGTGCTGATGGTGACGGACGCGATCCTGCTACTCCTCGGGGTGGGTGGGGAAGGGGCC
>NW_020799122.1:3595539-3605623 GCF_003259725.1 Athene cunicularia | reverse complement strand
AGGGCCCGGGGGTGCAGCTCTGCCACGTCCCACTCTGCGCCACAGGGACACGCCGTGCTCACACCCCGTTTCCTCTCCGCAAGACACAACAGCTTTGGTTGGGATGCACCCTGCTCTAATATTATCTCTTGAAGTGATGCTCCCCCAGGTTCCTTAAATACCGTGTTTACATGAGACTGGTAAAAATAAAATTAGCTAAAAAAAGAGGTGTTGGCTGTGATTAAATTTAGAGAGCAGATCCTGGGCATTTCTTCCCTTTGGGCTAGGTGAGTTTGGGCAGACAACCTAGAAGACAAACTGTGAATGGGTGATTTATACAAAGTATTGGGCTTCCTTAGTGTGACTAAAGCTCTTACTGGAAGGAGAGGAACAGCAAGACCAAGTGGGAGGCTGTAATGAGAAGGGGAGAGCAATGTGCCTTAGCACGAAGAGAAAATGTGAAGCGTTGGGTAGAGTGAGGCTTTTCCAGCATACGAGGCACACTAGAGCTATTACCATTGTTCAGCTGCTTTTTTGTCCAGCATCTTCTCCCCAGCTGGGCCTGGTTTGACTTGTTTTTTTTATTAATGTCTCAATCAAAAGACAAGAACTGATCTGACCTAGAGCTCTGGGGAAAAAAACCAAACCAAACCAAAACAAACAAAAAAACCCCACAAAAAATAAAACACGAAAAAACCCAAGAGCTCTCCATGATTTCCTATAAGAAAGAGCAAGTGAGCTGGAGATGCCTCCTGGCAGTTCACCACCACCTGTAAATTAAGCAGCGGAGTCTCCAGCAAAAGCTAATACAGTGCAAGTCAAATGCATCCCCTCTCTCTTAACACCTTGCACAGGAACTGCAAATTCACTTCCCTGGCTTTCCTGCCAGCCAGGCGCTCCACCAGACAAGACAATTTCCAGATATTTTTATTTTATCGTGGGTGACCCGAGCAGGACGGACCGCTGCTGCAGAGGTGAGACGCACCGAGCCGATCCTTGTGTCACTCGGCACTGCAAGCCCGGGGTCCCTCTGCCAGGAGCATCCCATCCCATCTCCACCAGGGTTTTGGGGGAGCGCTGTGGCAGCAGCAGTGCCCAGGACCTTCACCCCCGGCGTGGCTGGAAATGCTCAGCGACGTCTCAGCTCGCAGCAGTAACGGGAATTATCGTTGCAAGGGCTGTCAGACGCGCTCAGGCTCTGTAAAACTCAACAAGCCCCACTCCTGCCAGCGCTGTGCGACCTGTCCCCTTCTTTCCAGAGGAAAGTTGTGTTTGACACGGCTGGGACAGGCCGGGTAGGGGCTCTGCCCAGCGCTGCAGCGCGTGGTGGGGCAGGATTCGGCCCCGCAGCCGCCTGGTGTTGCTGAGGGCTGGGTCTGAGCTCGTCTGACAGCCCCCGCTCCGCTTTCCCTTTTGGCTCCACTTTCCCCTCTGCTTTGCCATGCCGCACAGTGCGACAGCAGCAGGTGGGAAGCAATGTTTTATCATAATTACCCATAAATCATCGTGTCACTGCAGCGGGGACTTTTGTTTTTTACTTCTCCGCTGCTTTCTTTCCGTGTATTTTTCTTGAAGGCAGGAGCAACCTTTGAATCCAGCCTGGGCTGATGTTCACAACATCTGTCTGTCACTGGTTAACCAGTGCTGCTCTCATGCCATTGTGTAATGACCCAGAATCCTGGAGCTTTAACGCTTTTCAAGACGTCTGAATTAATCGAAGCTCTGATTTCAACCAGGAGGCACTGCTGACACTAGAGAGAACAAAAGTGTGGCTTCATGACTTGAGCAATGACAGAAAAACACAAAGCTTGAATACCAGCCCTGGCATTAAGTGCTTGCAGCCAGGATGGGGGGCTGGAGGTCTGCGGTGCTCCCCCCTGGGCTGGTCTCCATCTCCCCAGAGCAGCAGGATGCTGCGCCACAATGAGCGACTACCTGGGGATCACCACTGCAAAATCACCAGGTCCACCAGGGCTATCTGGTAAAAGCACCAGGGAGCAATCCTTTGGATCAATTACAGCCTTGGAAATAATTTACCTCCTCCCTCCCTCCCTCGGTGGTTCCATCTGCAGGAAATGGTGGTTCCCTCTTGCATCAAGGAGAGCTGCAGCACCGGCATCTTCTCTGGGCACATAATCACCCTGCTGGGGTTTGGGGCTCTCACTGGGTTTTTTTCCCAAGTCACAGCACTGAAAACTGGTTTTGCTTTTGATCTCCAAAGTGGTGGTGGTGGTGGTGGGGGAGCATTAATGTGCTGCAGTTTTATTTATGGCACCTATTGCCATTTCATTTATTCCTTGTAACTTCTCTGGCTGCAATTTTTTTTTTCCATCCTGGGGCATCATGGCAGCAAAGTGATTTTCTCCAGAGGCACAAACTCAATAGTTTAGACAGGCCCTGTGTGTTTCTACCTTCATAGCAAACAAAACTTAGCAATTTATGCTTGTATTTAACAGGTTTTCTCAAATAGCCCAGAGCAAAAATAAACACCCCAAAGAAATCAAACACATGAAAACCCTAAAGAAGAAGCTGTTTTTTCTCCTTCAGAGAAAAGCCAACATGCTTGTTTTTTAAGAGATGCATAACTAAGAGAGCTCTGAAGCACTAAAATTACATCTTGTAAGGCACAGGCTGTCATGCTCAGAGGCACCCCTGGAATTGCTGCTCGACACAGCTGAATGCAGAGAGCAAACGTGCCATCTTCGGGCCCTGCGTTGGGACTTAACGTTCTCATTCTGCCTAATTATTAATATGTTAATTTGACAACGAGATGTTCTTCTTTTGCAGAAAATTTTCTGCGCTGTGCTTGGCTTTTCTTCAGCTGCTCCTTAGCTCGGCAAATTTTCCCTTTTTCTCCATTTCCTCGGCTCAGTCAGGGCAGAGCTGCGGGCTGCACCTGGGGGACCCTGCCCTGAGCGTCGTGTTGGCGCTGGCTGCCAGCCTGGCCCTGGGGACATCCCTTAGCGTGGCCACGCCATGGTCCCAGACCTGCAAAAGCTGGGTGCTGGGCTGCAGCGCTGCCCTGCAGCCCCAGGGATGGGGACTGCTGCGGTTGTGCCATTGCCTGGGGACCCAGAGGGAAAAGATGCCCTGACTGTGCCTTTCGGAACGCAAAATCTTCACCCGGGCAGCTGAGCAGGGACCATGACCTGCCAGTGGGGTCCCTCTGCCATGGGTGGTCTCTTGTTCACACACACACAAGTGTGGTGAAGAGTTTGGTCTCCGGGGGATCACAGTGCTAATTCACATCCAACTGCCTGCTGGGGGCTCCCCGAAAGATTATCTTGGTTGGAAAAGTCCCTCCCTTCAGCCCCCATCTCCCCAAGATCTCCTGCAGGTAGGACCCCAGCCCGCAGCTGCTCCTTGCTGCTACCACCACGATGCTGAATTTCAGGAGAAAGCAGGAGCAGCCACCAGAAGAAAATTGTCCTCCTTTCAGGTTTTCCTTTCAAGCAGGCTGATCAGAGACCCTGTTGAAACGGAAATCAAAAAAACTGCCAGACTTGAAACGTTAATTAAGACATACAACAGGGAGAGAGGGGGAGAAGGAAGGAGGGGAGCGTCTATTCATGAATTATCTGCTCTGAGAGGAAGCGTTTGTGAATTCAAAATGCATATATCATTTTGGTGGCAAATGAAAGAAATTGAATCAAACTACGCAGGAAGTTTGTGCACCACCGTGGATTTAATTTTCAAACTTGCATTGGCCAAAGATTAACCTTGCTGAAGGGCGTTAGTGGAGCAGACAGGATGCGTAAAAATTAATCCCCGCTATAAGTTTCTTCAGGAGGAAACACTAAGCAGTATTAAATATTTATTGTATATAAATATCTCCTTTCCCCTCCCCGCTTTCTTTCCTGCTTTGCATTTCAGCTGCTTCTTCTGCCAAAGCTTGTCTGCCCAGCAAAACAGCACTCCTGGTTCACGCTGGGAGAGTGCAAGTTTGTGGGTTTTTTTTTTCTTCTCCTATGTAAGGAGAAAGGTGTGAGGAATAATTCATATGCCACCTTGATTTTTTCACTCCCTCCCCTCTAAAGATTGATACCGTTGCACTCAAAGGGGAGAAAAATCAAGTTGTGCTGATCTATGAGCAGACACAATTTATTCTCATAGAGTCTCGTCTGCAATTTGTTCAGCATCTTTGGAATTAAAATCCCCTTGCAATCTCCCCAGCTAGCTGAAAGTATGCCATTTCCCTCCTCTCCCTTCTCAGATGTCTTTTCCCTCTGATCAGGGCACAATGTTATCAATGATGTGATTCTGCTTTACATTCAGATGGTTGTGGAAGTTTTGGATCGTAAATAATGCTCCCGTGCAGCTTGGGCCGAATTATTCTGAATTTTATTTCCCCCCCCTCTTCTTCTTTCTTTTCCTCTCTCTTCCTCTTTCTATCTTTCTTCAGATCTTGGAATGGGTGATAAATTAATCATTTCTTCCCCCGTAGCAACCGCCAACGTACAATATGGAGCTGATTACTTCACACCTGTGATTTAGACTTAGAGGTGACCCTGCAAATGGCAAAAAAAAAAGAGCTTTTCTCATGGATCCTGTGCTGCCTTGGGAGGGAAAAACTAGCCTGGCACAGAAACATGGCTCAGCACATTAGTCCTAGAAAACAGCTTACGGTCACACACCCAGAGCAGGGGCAGCCTGGCCAGCTGAGTCCCAGCCTAAGCGCATTTCTGGAGCAGATGCAGGCTGCTTTTCACTTTTTGCAGGGATCAAAGTGGCTTGCATGGGCATTTTCTACTTGGCAGGATGATGGGACTTGTACTGGCATGCACATGTCCTGCCCCAGCTGCCCAGAGCTGAGGAGATAGATGAGATGGGTAAGTCTTTTTTTTTTTTTTTTTTTTTTTTTCCCCCTGATTAGAAATAGAAAGGGGCTGAGGGTGGGTGGAGATGACCCATCCCACCGAGTAGCAGAGGGTCCTGGTGGCTAGAAACCACCCTTGGCAAACCAAGCTGCTTCTTACACCCTCTGTGCTCTGGATAACCACTATCAACTGAGACAGGAACATCTTTAGGCCACCAATTACACCGGCCTGGCTTTGGTGTCACTGGCTGAAGTAAGTGGGCTCCGTGTCCTGGACCCAAGCTCTGGCTTAGCCCAACCCATTCTGGGGGCTGCAGTATGTGACCCGGGGAAGGCTGCATGTTGCAAGGGCAGAGCTGCAGGGTCTGGTTTGTGTTGCTGTGTTTTAACTCAGGAGCTGGTTCCAGCTGAGTGGGGGGGTCAGAACCCCTCTAATACACTTGCAAGAGGCTGCCCAGCCCAGGCATCGCTCCAGAGCTGGTGGTGTGTGGCCGTGGAGGAGAGGAGACTCATCTTCCTCTTGCCGCTCTGGGGCCATCTCTCTGCTGCCCGGGGCGACCCCTGGAAAGGACTCACAGACCCCCTCAGGATCCATTTTCCTATTGTTCAATGGATTCCCTCCCTTTAATTTCCTGTACCAATAACAATTTGTGGCTAAAAGGAAATCCACCTGAAACGTCCGTCCCGCAGAGTCATCATCCACTTGAACAAGGCTTTTCTGAGGCTGATCCAAACCCCTTCTCATGGCTGGATTTCTATTTATTTTTTTAAAAGCAAAAGATTTCATGTTGTTTTGTTTCTAATTTTCTAGAGAGCTAATCAGATTGGCAAGCAGAGAAGGGAGCTTTCAAGAGAAGCAGCTGCTGAATAGCAGATAGCATATAAAGCTGGGCATGTAACCTAAGCTTTACCCACAGCCTTATTAAGATCTAGATGTTTTATTGCAGGCGTATACCCGGCTGGATTTCATATTAAGTTTTATGATTTCTCCCTTCTTCCCCCCCTCCCCTTCACATTTTTTTTTTTTTCCTTCATATAATTTGCTGCCTTTTGCTGGAGGAAAGAGTCTCGTTTAACTGTTACACGTGTTGCGCTGAGCAACATCCTCAATTTAAATGGAAATTCTATCAATAACAAATGTACTATCTCTCCTCGCCCAGGAAAAGGCTTAGAAATATCATTCAGAGGGGAAAAAAAAAAACAAACAACCCAGAGCTCAAACCCATCAGTACAAGAACAGCCACAGTCCTCCTGCAGAGGCCAATTGCAGATAATAAACTGCCCGTTTGTTTGCAGCCAAGATAGTGTAAATTATCTGGAAGAAATATGAGTTCAGCAATCAGGCCTGAAAAATAAAATTAAGGGGGGGGTGGTGGTGGTGGTGAGAATCTCATTATATAGTTACAATTATCGTTTATTGCAGCAGCCCTGACAGACTTTGGCTGAAAATAGGGGCCGATGCGTGGACAAGGAAATAGAGACAGAAGCCATGGGAGCAAGAATGAGTGTGCAGCAGATGTGAGTAACGGCCTTACCCCTTCCCGCAGCAGCTGGGGAGAGGATGGTTTGAAACGACTCGGTCAAGGGCACAAGGAGTTGGGAGTGGATAAAGGGACTAAATGCATGGTTGGGTCCCAGCCTGTTGCCCTCTCCAAGTCTCCAGCTTTTTCTGCTTGTTGGATTTTTTCCCTCATAATTCATCTGTTAAATTTCAAGCCTGACTATACACTTCTTGGGTCAGAGATTTTTTTTTTTTTTTCTGCATGAAGCAATGCTATGGATGCCCTGTAATGCATCACCAGTGTCGTAGAATCCTAAACATAACCAACAATAAAAATGAAATGGGGTTGAAATACCTTTATCCCTTTTCTTGTGAGAAAGAGGGAGAAAACCGAATACAAAATATTCAATATTGCTTTCATCATTCAAAATTCCAGAAATCTTCAGAAATTGCTCTTTTCTGGATGAGAAACTTCAAAATAAGAAACTTTGCCAGATGTCTATATTGTTAAAAAGCCATTTTCTTCTGAAAGAGATGCTTTGAGGAAAATTTTTCAGCCAGCTGTAAAAATAAATCATTGAGTATTGCTTCCTTTGACTGATGAGATTTATAGGCACTGTATAGCTGATTTATAGAGGATTGCATAAAGATGCTTTCTTGACTGCACTCGATAAAGCCCGTCTCAGACGTCTCCCCAGGTGGTGCAGAGCACTGATGCTCTAGTGACACCAGTGGCACCATGTCCCACTGCACCAGCTGAGGGTCAGGCCACAGAATCACGGAATGGTTTGGGTTGGGAGGGACCTTAAAGATCATCCAGTCCCACCCCCCTGCCCCAGGCAGAGCCACCTTCCACCAGCCCAGGTTGCCCAAAGCCCCGTCCAACCTGGCCTTGAACCCTGCCAGGGAGGGGGCAGCCACAGCTGCTCTGGGCAACCTGTGCCAGGGCCTCACCCCCCTCACAGGGAAGAATTTCTTCCCTATATCTAATCTAAATCTGCCCTCTTTCAGTTTAAAGCCATTACCCCTCATCCCTACACCCCAATAAAAAGTCCCTCCACATCTTTCCTGCAGCCCCTTTAAGTCCTGGGAGGCCGCTCTAAGGTCCCCCCAGAGCCTTCTCTTCTCCAGCTGAACCCCCCACCTCTCTCAGCCTGTCCTCACATGGGGGGGCTCCAGCCCCCCGAGCATCTCCATGGCCTCCTCTAATCTCACTAGAACAGGACTTTGTTCCCGTGTGCAGGATGCAGAGTTGCCTTTTTATCAGGCTCAGTTGGGAATGATGGGGGGGGGTGCAGGGAGGGGGACCCAGGTGCCCCCAGCCCCATGGATCCTGGCTGTGACAGGGTTCTCCCTGCTCCCCTTGTTTTTCAGAGCCAGGTTTCCAGAATCAGAGTGTGCGGAGGGTGAATCACCTCCCAGGTCTCTATTAATCAAGCAGGAGGATGTTCAGAAGGTCTGGCTGTGCCAAAGGTTTTGTGGGATGCCACAGGGGATAAACATCTCTTTCTATTTAGATTGGGTTTACTTGTTAATTTATTTATTGCTGTCCAAACCGATGGGTCCCGGTGGTCCCCAACCCATTTTGGTGGTGGCAGTGGGGAGCCCAAACCACATCTCCTGTCTGTCACTTCACATGGACCTGCTGCAGGGCAGGTTTCTCTTGTGATGTGGTGCACAGAGGTGAGGAGGCTCCGGCTCCCCCAAAGATGAGAAAAAGTTCCCGGTTTCTGTCCAGATTTGGGGTGTAGCTGATCTTCTAAATCTGTCAAGATTAATTTATCACTCTGACGGATCCTCTGACCATATGTTTATATACCTAAGAAATGCAGCCTTGCAATATCTGCTCAACCAGGATGAATAATTTTGGTTGACAGGCAATCAAGAAAAGATTAGAGTTTTTTTGTTGCCACCAAGAGACTCTAAGAGACTTGGTGAGAATTTTCCATGTCCCTTCTTTCTGCAGAGCTGCATGGCATCTCACAATTTGCTGCTGCTGATGTTAGTGCAGTTTTCTTTTTCCCTGTCAACTCAGTCCCAAAGTGCAAAGCTGTTTTCAAACCACCGGTGCCTGCCTCGAAAATAACACAAGCAGGGCCTTCCACCTTGTGTCATAAATCACAGCAGGAAAAATGAAATTATAGGAGCTTACACGACCCACCAGGCCAGGGCCGATGCTGAATTCATCAATCCTGTGGCATGTCCGGAGCTTAGGATTCAGCTTAGACCTTTACAACTGGTGTTGCATGCGGGAGATATTTCTGAGCCTGTGGCAACGATGGTAGCGAGGAGAAATAATATGTAATCGTCTGGACTGGCTCTGCTTGGGGAAAGGCTGGAGGAGCCACCTGTGTGAAATAAAAGGCTTTAAGGAGCGAAGGAATCAATTTTATCCAAAGCTATTTTTCTCCGAGACCAAGGAAGAGATCTCCTCTGCCTTAGCACACATCCTTGGTTAGTAACTGGAGCCTTCTGTGTGAAATACTGTATGAGAAAACCACAGTTTCATTCACTAAATAGAGTTTCAGAGAGAAGGGAGGAACGGCACTTTCCTGAGGAGCATGAGAGCAGCGGAAGCTCTGTAACACCTTTAGTTCCTGTGTGGCATCTGCTGATATTTTATTTTTGGCACCTATGAAGCATCTATTATCCCTGCTGAGTTTTCACCCCGTCGTGTTTGCTTATGGAAAATAAAATCCACCAAACAATAAATAAATGCTGGTGACGAAATGAATAAAAAAGGAGATTATCCTGAGAAGGAGCTGGGCCTTGAGCTGCAGGGGGTTGGGGCGGGGGGAATCACCCTACAGATGGGATCCCAGCGATTTGAGGGAACCTTCAGCCGCCAAAAGCGTTTTTCAGAGGAGCTTATTTCTGATGCTGAATCTAATGACTATATGATCTGGAAGAACTGCCGCCCCCCAGGGCAGCCCTTTTCACTGAACCAAAGAAGTGGTGTGATTTTCCAGGGTGGAGGAACGAGGAAAGGTTAACATATTATTAAAAACTTCATTAATATGCTAACGATCATGAAACTTCTGCTAAAAATGATTTCTAACTGATTACCTCTTCCCCTGCGCCTTTCCCCCTGTGTGCGCGTAACCCAGCATGGTGCTAAATGATTTTTTTTTTTATCATCTCCCCACACTTTTCTGGGATAATTTCCTCTGGTTGAAGCTCCAGAGCTGAATCCAGCGCTGCAGACGAGGGCTGAGATCAGCCCATCTTCCATCCACCCGGAGAATTCTCCCTCCGAGAACAATGCAAGGACCCGACCCAGCTCCTTTCCCGGGTACCCCAAGTTGGGGGGCAGCCGCCGGGATGCCGTGAGCGAGGGAGACAGGCTGCTCGCAGGGGCTGCTCCCACACAGCTTCGCCCATTTTTTGCTGGCTTGGATGGGAGGACGGGCAGATTGCCACGCCACGGAGTTGTTTTTCCCTCTCGCCGTCTGCCGCGAGGAACCTCGCCACCGTGACTCACGGCCGGGTCCATCTGTCCCCACCCGTGAGCTTCCACCCCGCGTCGACGCCGGCAGGACCAGCAGGACTTGCTTCCCTCCAAGAAAACCAAAATAAAATATTCCTTCAGAGAGGAACCATCGGCATGGGGCGGATATTTCAGAGCTTAACTATGGCACGTAGTTCATTCACACCATCTTTTGCTCGAAGGAGTTATTACTGAACTCGGATGCTGCTGACTCATTTATTCTGTTGCTTTTAGGCTGCCTATATATGTATATATATATATTTCAGCACTAAGGCGTGCCTTGTATTTCAGGAGGGGGGGG
>NW_020799122.1:3581481-3595489 GCF_003259725.1 Athene cunicularia | reverse complement strand
GAGCAATAGATATTTTTTTTAATGAACGTGAAAAAATTCTGTGAGTTCATAGACCCTGAAGTACTTTTTGTCTGAAGAAGATTCACGACAAAAATTTAACTGACTGTAACGCTGCTTGGTTTGGGGGTAAATTGCTTAGTGATGGAGCAACAATTTTAAAAGCGAAAGCAACGACTGTGTGGTAAGTGCTATTGTTGGTGCTGGTGCAGTCTCTATGGATTACAGAAATAACAGCGGGGCACTGATCTTACTATAGCAACAGCAAAGTGAATATTAAGAAAGTTCCTATTATTAGTCTCTTTGTTTTCTCAGTACTGTATTATTTTAGTTGTGTATTGCCTTTGCCTTGTTTACTACCTTTCAGCAGCTATTCCAATTGGATTTTTTTTTTTTTTTTCTTGATGTCTCTTTCTTTCTTCCTGACATTACTGTCAGCCTTTTTGGAAAAGGATTTTATAATGTCCTGGTACCCTGAGCTGTTTGCACTGATGTCCCGATGGAGGAGGTGAGCTGGCTGGAAGAAGAAAGTATTACAGTGCTCAGCTTGGTGCCCAGCTTGAGGTTTGCTGTAAATGGCTTGCAAATGAAATTATGTCCCATAAATATCAATATGTTTTAAAGATTTCTCACACACCGTAACTTGTCATCGCTCCAGCAAACCGGGGCGTTTGCAGAAGTGTGTGTTTCCAGGGAATGGGTCTCCTGCCCGTCACCACAGAGGGGAAGAGAAATCTGGGGCATTTTGCCCTCCTCTTCCTTCAGCATCCCACGTGTCTCCTCCACACCATCACACCTCTGTCTGAGTCAGCTTTCCTCGCTGTTTATCTTCAGCAACTCCCCATTGCTTGTCAGTTCTTCACTGGAAACTTTTCATACCTCCTGTGCCTCGCACACTAAATTATCCTTTCCCTCTGCCATTATTACCAGTGTGACACCCCCAGATGTGGTCTCCTATACAGCAAGGGTATGGAAATGTTGCAGAATTGATTAAAAAGGGAATAAATTTTATATTTTTTTATTTTTTTTTTTTTTTTTTTTTTTTTTTGCGTAGGCATCATGTACTGGAGTTTGTTTGCAGTCTCCTCAGACAGGTGGGACCAAACACTTTCAGAAGCTGCTTCCTTCCCCTGCTGAGCTGAGGGATGCCAGTGTCAGAGCACACCTGAAACTAGTTGCTTTGCCTTTAGGTAACTGAAGAGAGAAGAATTGCATCACACTTTCAGACCAGAAGTTTGAAATGGATTTAGGCACCTGTAAAATGTAGCCCTCTGGCATCATCCGCCAGCTCCCAGTCTGGTGGAGTGTCTCAGAACAGGGTTCAGCTATCTCCCAGCCACAGAGACTTTGCTCTGGGAAGGTGAAATAGCCAAAATAAACACTTGGGTTTGGTGGTTTTCATGCAGCTGGCCCTGAAAACAAGCCTAAAGCTGCGAGCAGGAATCTGCAGATACATACCCCTATGTCTGTGGCCCGTAGCGTGTCCTTGCTAAGTGCTGATGGTAATGTGATTTTTTAAAAAAGGAAATAAACGTACACGAAAGTGTCTGTTAGGGGTCTGTTACCTGACCTGATGCCAAGTGGTGATCACTAAAAGAATTATTAACCCGAGAGTCTGCTGCTATAAGAATTTCGAAAATGCCAGGTGGGTGTTCATAAATCATACAGTCCCACACATTTTTCTTTCAGGAGTCAGACCCCTGATGTGCCTGTGTAAATCACTGTGTACGGAGCCGTTATTGAAAGCTATAAATCTCAAAGCTTTTTTTTTTTTTTTTTTCCCCCCCGTTTTGTCTTTAATAATTAAAGTCCAAACGGAGAAGGCGAAAGACTAAAACCCTTTGTAAACTTCTTTATTTTTGGAGGGTTTGGAGTGCTCAGAGAACGGGAGACCGAGATTAAGACAAGAGGGCAAGGGGAGGCCAGCGAGACCTCCTGTGTGTGAATGAATTTATTCCTCTTTGAAGCCGAACTTTTAATTTACAAAAAAAAATAACCTGTCTTGATTTTAAAATCGAGAAGACTCTACAACAAATACTGGAGCGCTGCTGCTGTTGTTCTTCATCTTCTCCCTTAAAAATGTAGTTTTAATTCCTAGTCAGGAATAAAAAGATAAAGGATTGATTAGGAAGAGACCCAGAAGTCTTTCTGTCAGGAAATTCACATCATGCACTACATAAAACGAAAGAAACTCGGGGTTTTTCTTTCTTTCATGGGGCCTCTTTCTAAATTAGAATGAATGAGATGATCATAAGGATAGAAGAAAAGGATATTGAAAGAACAGTCCAAATTGTTTTAGGAAGAGATCCCAGGGGGGAACATAGTTATCAAAATTAAGCCAATTAGATTGAATATGGGTTGGTTTTCCCCTTCATGAAGAAGCACACGGAGGTAGATAATTAAGGCCACTACAGATGTAAGGATTAGTATTCCTGGCTGTGAAGCCCACAGTTTTAATTAGGCACCGGGTCTTTCTGCGGGGCCATGTTAATAGACAAGGGCGTGGTGACCTTTTCTTTTCTATATCATCAGGTTCATTACGGCCCCGCTTCTTGCCACGCAGTGTTACGGCTTTGTGCTTGCAGCTGCTTTTAAAGGCAAAATGAAAGCCATAACCATGGGTCACCCCGAAGGCGCATCAAGCACAACGCTCAAAACTGGAGGAGTTCTTGGTTTCTACCTTCACGTGTGTGTTTCTGTCTCTGCATCCCTTGGAGCAGGGGAGGGAGAAATGGGGCAGCTAATGGGGGACAGTCCCCAGAAAGGCAAAGGGATGGAGGTACTGGGGCCCGCTGGGATGTATGGATCTTCTTTTCAAAGGCATCTGCTCAACTTTGTACGAAAGCCACAGGGACACAAGCTTTTAATATAAACGGAGGCTTGTGACGGTGTCCCCCTGCCTGCCCGACTTCCCCCGTGCTCTGCCTACAGGCGAACATGGATTTCTCCTTTCCCTTTTCTACCTTTCTACCATTTCCCTGTTATCTTCAGCTCCTTTTAAGAAAACTACCGTGAGACTTCTTAAGGAAACCTTAAGAAAGCAAAAGCATCTTTAAAGTGCTGATAATTTCAACCCCTTGTCTTGCACTGCACGAGCAGATTCCCTTTGAAATATTGGCAGTAGTGATAAAAAGTTAAACTTTCTGGATGTGCTACAGTCCGTGTCTGGTGGCTGAGCTATATCTGCCCTCACAGCCATCATCCCCAGCACCATCTATATGATAAAACCTGAACACGCAGAAGGAAACGTACGGTTACTGTGCCCGGGGCACTACTAGAGGTCTGGGAGGAGGGAAGTGGGACAGGGATTTTAGTCTCGGTAAAGGGAAGAAGCTCAAGATGCTTTTCTGAAGGTTTATTTTGAAAGGATTGGCATGGCTGAGAGCAGAGTCTGAGATCTAGTAAAGCTCTTGGTATCTGATAAAACACAGGAAAAACTCAGCCCCAAACTTAAAGCCATTACTCCTCTAGACACAGGCAAACTCCCAGCCAAGTTTTATACAAGGGAAAAAAAAAACAAAAAACCAAACCAAACTATTGTTCTTCTTAAGTGATTTAGTTTGACAGCTGAGTGCAGCTGAAGGCCTGGAGGCTCCCGCTCAGGATTGCTCTGCTGCTGACTTGGGAATGAAGCTCGCTTTGCAGATGGACATCAGCTTTGTGTAGATGCCCCAGCACTGCACCCTCCGTGGCCACCTCCAACTCTATTTCCCGGCATCCGAGGGGACAGGAGGAGCAAGCAGAGAGTGCTCCTCTGCTGCACAGACTCCCTGAAGGTGTTTGCAGGGATAGAGCTTTCCTATCTCCAGGAGAAATTTGCTCCAAGAGTTGCGTATAGATTTGTGTGTGTGTAGAATAACGCGGCTGTTTATCAAATCATTAATCTCTTGGGTTTATTGATGCACAAAGATTATTTGCAGGTCTTTGAAATGAAAGTATCTGTCTCATCCCCTTCGTAGCTGTGTCGGTATCTGCACCAGGCTGGAGTAAATCAGCCATCCTGACTCGGCAAAGTCTCTGCTGTTACACCAGGGTAAAACTCATGTAAGTGAGATCAGAATCAAGTCCAAACCTGGCAGTAAATGAACTGCAGCAGCAAAAGCAAGTTTAATGGATGTGTACTGCAGTTTAATGGATATGTAGAGCTCTTGTTTTATTGCTGGGTTTTAGGAGAATAGCAACCATTTAATTGACTTTGATAGAGGAGGGTCTCCTTAGTGCTGTAGTCTAGGGCAAAACCAATCATGAATATAATTAAGACACTTACTTCCAACATATATTTATTCTTTCTTACTGTAACTGCTGCCTTGCAAACTTGGCTGGCTGCAGAAGGGTGTTGGCTTTGGCTTGCTCCCCACTTTGCTGTTGAAGAGAAGGGACTACTTCTGCTTTCCCCCCAATTCTGCTCATTCCAGCCACAACCCCCTAAGGATGCTACAGCCAAAATTCTGGGGGTTTCATGCTTTAGTCTCAAGCACAAGCAGTATCGATGATGGTGCGAGGGGCTGTGAGAAGCTCCAGGCGGGGGGGAAGAATACTCATGGGTGGTTCCCCGTGTCTCTGTAGCTCAGCCCCGCACGCTACTCTCCCTCCCACCAGTGCCACAGTGAGCCCCCACACACCCACAGAGCATCACTCGCCTTCCCGGGCCCCGAGCACGGGGCTGAACTGCGAGCTGTGCTTTTAGTAATGAATGCTGTGCCCTCTCTGTTCCCCAAGACAACGTGCTTTGGATGCTTTCCTTTCATGTTTCCTTTGAGGGGAGTTGGAGGTACGGGGGTGTGCAACGTGTAGGCGGCTGCCAATGGCTACTGAAAGGAAATCAAGGAGTCCGTCTCCTGCAAACCCCCAGGCTGCCAGCCCCAGCCCGGGGAGGTTGGATCCACCTTGCTCAGCAGCGTGCGCAGGCAGGAATGATGAGCATCCCACCAGGCTCATCGCTGAGGAGGGGGAAGACCTGCCCATGGAGGATCTGATGAGCACTGCGGGCAGGGGTTGCTGTCCTGAGCCTTTGCCAGGTTTTGCCATGCTGCAGCCTCCACATTTCTGCCCCGAGCCAGCCCAAAACACCTGGTCCTGCTCGGCGAGGAGATGGGAGGGTGACCCATAGGCTCTGCTGATCAGAGAGAGGTGGCTCCTCTCCCTCCTAGAGACTTCAGGGCACTTTTTCCACAAGCAAATGGTGTCAACCGCCCTTTTCTAGGTGACTCCATTTAAAAGGGGCACTTTCCTTTTCCCTCTAAGCAGAGAAACTGTTCTGCTGTGGCTGTTTACACACACCCTGCCTTCCACTTCTGAGCGAGGCCATCCCCTTGGATTCCTTTCATAACAAAAATAAAATAAAAATAAATGCGTAAATGTAGGACAATTATCACTCAATTAATTCCAGTCCTGTCACCATAACACTCTGTTTGACCTTATTCATAGTTACTTGATCTTCAGCTCTTTAATATTTCAGGTGACCTTTTGGGCTGGAAAGATGCTGCTGTTGTTCACTAGCATTCATGAGTCAACTTGTGCATCAAGTCACAGCAGTGGACCCAACCTCATTTATCATTCCATTTAAGGTGTCAGCAGAACCATTATTCAAATGACTGGCCACACATGTAATCAATCTTTAATGAAACAATAATTGCACCTTCCAGTCCACAAAACCGCCGTCTTTCTTAGAGGTGTCTCGTATATTAATTATTGAAAATAATTGTGTTTTACCAGCAATAAGTTATGTTTCATCAATTGCCATCTTTCAAGAGAATTTTAATTGGGAAATTTATGACCCTCTGTTTCACTAAGGGACAAGTAAACAGCAGCTCCTCTTCCTCTTTCTTTCACCTTAGTGTTTCTTGTGATTCCTGTAGGTTTTCGCATCTTGCCAGAAACAGAGGAGCAACAGATCAGTGGGCTGCTGGGCAGTAAGGAGGTACCACAGGTACATGCCACCCCGCGGTGACGGTGGTGAACGTCCCTCTGCAAAGTGCCCCTGTGGCAAAATAAAGGAAAAGCCCCAGAAAACGCTTCCAGGGTGGGAGACCTCAGGGCTACCTGGGTCGTGTTTCCTTTGGAAAAGTATTCAGACTTGCATTATTTACCAAGATTTGAGAGGGTTAATTCTGAGCCATGGGGTAATAAACCAGGATTGCAACAGGTGAGGCTCCTGATTGCTTTTGCCCCATAACAACCCAGCTGGGTTCATTTTCCTTATAAACTGTGACAGGTTGAGAAGAAACTCCTCTCAGTAATGTTGCTCTTGAGTCAGGAAGAGGTAAGGCAGAAGGTTTAGTGCTGGAAGCTGAAAAATCTTATCAAGATTTAGTTTGGGTTTGTGGTTTTTTGTTGTGTTTTGTTTGTGTTTTTTTTTTTAATTAGAGCAATAGATATTTTTTTTAATGAACGTGAAAAAATTCTGTGAGTTCATAGACCCTGAAGTACTTTTTGTCTGAAGAAGATTCACGACAAAAATTTAACTGACTGTAACGCTGCTTGGTTTGGGGGTAAATTGCTTAGTGATGGAGCAACAATTTTAAAAGCGAAAGCAACGACTGTGTGGTAAGTGCTATTGTTGGTGCTGGTGCAGTCTCTATGGATTACAGAAATAACAGCGGGGCACTGATCTTACTATAGCAACAGCAAAGTGAATATTAAGAAAGTTCCTATTATTAGTCTCTTTGTTTTCTCAGTACTGTATTATTTTAGTTGTGTATTGCCTTTGCCTTGTTTACTACCTTTCAGCAGCTATTCCAATTGGATTTTTTTTTTTTTTCTTGATCTCTCTTTCTTTCTTCCTGAAATTACTGTCAGCCTTTTTGGAAAAGGATTTTATAATGTCCTGGTACCCTGAGCTGTTTGCACTGATGTCCCGATGGAGGAGGTGAGCTGGCTGGAAGAAGAAAATGAACAAGTTCTATTTATGCAGCAAGTCTAATGAGGGTGGAGCAAGGTAAATATGCTAACTAAGAGCCTCTGTTTGCCTCGACTGTGACAAGGCTGTATCTTGGGGAACAATCTCTCTTTTTAAGTTTCTCTCCCATCCCTATTGACTCTCTCTGTGCTGCATTAAGACAGCTCTTGCATTGTACAACAAAATGGTGATGGATAAAGCAACCCATCGAGCAGGTAAAGCTTTGTGCACAGTGCTGGATGCGTTATTTTTTTTTCTCTCAAACTGTTTTCATGCGACTCCATTCTTTCCTGCTCTCAGCTGCCCTCGTTCAAGGTTTTTCTGCACTGAACCGTATGAGCTCTGGATTCAATCTACCAGATAAACCAGAAATTGAGACACAACCTCAGCAGAGCCACATCGGGGTGCAGGTGCAAGGGAAGGGTTGTGTGAGCATCACAGCAAGACACACTTTTCCCTCCTCTGGATCCCCCTGCGATTCCCATTTCAGTACCAGCCCCCTTCTAACAAACCACCCTCCCGCAGCAAGGTGCTCCTCTCCCTGTGCCTTTGGCTCTGGTCGGGGTGAATGAACTGGGGATTTTTCTTGCTTTACCGGCACGTTCCTGCTTGATGGCAGCCCGCTCCTCCCGTGGGCCTTTGCAAGGTGCTGAGCTTGGTCCCACAGGGATGTTTCTCATTTCAAGAAACCTTGCATTGCAAACCAAGCAAGTGCCTGCTGCGTGCCCAGGGATCAGTGCGAGGGCAGGAGCAGGACACCCATCTGTTCCTGCCAAAGCCAGGCTGAGCAGGTCTTGGTGCTGCTGCCGGCTGTGATTATCAATGAGGCGTGTGAGCGGAGTCTCCTGAAGGCAGGGACAAGCGACCCGTCTACCTTGTGCCAGCTTCTTGCAGTCTCCCAACGTAAACGCCTCGTGTGTAAGGGTGTTTTACTGTGCTCGGTGGCATGAGGAACGCTTTTGCTCGTATATCCTTGGGGCAGGCTGGATGAACACCGCACTGGGGGATGCGTAGAGCTGAGGTTTCTGAGGGGGCATTGGCAAGATGTGGGCAGGGACTCTGCTCGTGCTGAAGAGGGGACACTCTTCAGGCATCCCGTGGCGAGGTCCCAGGCTGGGCCACCTGCTCTGAGGTGTTTGCAGCGCTGCCCCAGCCTCCGCTGTGGTACGCTACCTTGGAGCAAAGCCCCAGAGTCCTTCAGAGAGGAGGAAAAAAAAAACCCAACATAAACTATTCTGTTGGCACAGGATTTGTTAGTGCAAGGGTAAATCCCCCTAATTTAAAAGACTGGATTGCAGGATGATAAATGACATGGCTTCCTGTATTGTTTGATAATTAATTGTTTGAATCCTATTGTATTAAGGGGTGGAAAAAACAGAAAGAGAGAAGAGGAATGCCCTTTTCCTGCTGTGAACACTGAACTTCATTTGTTGGGAAAGGATTTATAGTTTTCATCATAATTTAATTCTAAAACATATCACTTAATTAAAGGGATTTATTAAAATCCTCTGGCAGTGCCTTTTTACGATTAGCCCAGGACTCAGCCCCTGAATGTCATGGAGAAAATTCATCAATTGATTTATTTAACTGCACAGGTCTCGCCCCCTCCCTGCTCTGGCTGGCTCTGGGTAGAAGAAAGAAATCTATAGTCAAAAGCTTAAAAATCTCAAAGATAGATTGGTTTGCTGATTTCATCCTTTTTTTTTTTTTTTTTCCCCCCTTCCCCTCCTCCTATCTCTAGGACTGGTTTTACAAGCCTTTGTTAATGAGCTGATTAATATTGATGACGGAGCAGTAAGCTGTCAGTTTGTCTGCCAGAGATGAGTAGCGAGTCTGACTCCAGCGTTCGATGAGCTGTGCTCTGCCGGCAGCGACAGGGACACCAGTTGCCCAGCCTCCGAGGAGGACGTGGGAGATGGGTTCATGCTGGGATGCAAATGGTCCCTGCCCTTCCTTCAGCGGGACCTTGGACTGTGTATTGTGTGAGCCTGAATTAGCCCCAGTCCTGCAAAAGCTTTGTGGTGCTGATTGCTCTGGGAGATGCCCCCAAATCCGTGAGCTCCCAAGATTGAATGGGAGAAGGGCTCTGGTTCCTGATGGTGCAGCTGAAGAAAAAGGCTTGGAAATGCTTCTAGGCTTCTTGAAATGCCGAACGGCTCAAGATACCAGAGGCAAACAAGAACACCAAGAGGGTTGTGAATGAGCATCCTGCCTCTCCACCCTCTTTCCATCTTCCAGGCGGGTCTGGGAAAGAGGAGGCTTGTTCAGGCCCTGATGGGGACTCGGGAACAGGAGCACATCCAGCTGCAGGAGTCAGCTCCCTTGTTCCCAGCAACGGCCACTGTCATTTGTCTCCCACAGAGTTATTCTCCTCCTATTTGAGCTCCTGATGAGATGTATCAAGAACCTCTCTTCTCTAAACCCATAAATCCCCCCATAACCCAAACGGAGAGCTTTGGAGTCTTATTAAAAAACTCATGAATGAGTTCAAACCATCTCTGATGACACTGTGCCTGTAGCCTTTTAAGTCTTCCACTGTGAAATCGGGAATTTCAGCGCCGCGTTTGGCATTGCTCCCCGAGCTAACGGCTCGTGCTGAATACAAATCAGCGCTTAAGGGCTCCATCTCTGGATCCTCGTGTCAGGCTTAAATGCAGTAAATCTCTGGATGTAGCTGTCTATTAGCCCTGTTTATTAGATCTGGAAGGACTAGGGGAGAAAGAAAAGAAAAAGCTCGCAGAGGGAATGCTTTTTCAGTTCTCTTCCTGCGCCGTACGGTGATGTGGACTGAAGATGAAATAGGACTTTGGGAGACACCTTTGCCGTCTTACTGTGCTAATGTTTTAATTGGCTGCCACATGTTTAACGTGGAATAGTCCAACACCAGTGGGTGATCCTTTTCTTTGTCTTTACTTCCTCAGTTGCAGAGAGCAGCTGTTCAAGTTAGCCCCAGATGGGTGTAAAGCCTCAGTGGTTTGGGTAGAACACATGAAGGCTCTGAAAGTATTTGGGAAGACATTTTTTTTATCACTTCGATGGGGTTTTTTGACCCTAAATATTGGTGAATGTCTCCTGCTCGAAGGCAACAACATATTTGTTTTCTGCATCTTGCCCGGATTCATGTTGCAATCGCAAGCATCTGCTCTGACAGCACCGGCTGTGGGGTCTGGGACCAACGTGTTCACACGGCTCTGAGAACCCAGCTCTTGATTAGACCCACCCAACAGAAAGGGCTCGTCTTCTAGTGTGAAAAGATGGGCACAGAAAGCCCCTTTTCCCGATGTCTGCTCCCACAACCTCTCATTTTGGACCTTTCTCTCAGGGTGACTGTGTTTCCCTGCGCTGCTCCAGACAGCTCCCATGAAAATCCCACCTGACCGGGGTGGGCTGGGGAAGGTGTTCACAGCTCACAGGGGTTTGCTTTTGGAGCCCGAGCAAACTGCCCGCTGCAGCATTTTTTTTCTCAAAAATGGGTAATGCTTCTTGGCTCCTCAGAGGTGTTTTTTCCAAAGCTTTCAACTCTCCCATCTTTTCTCCTGAGGGGGGGGTGAAGGTTGCTAGTGCAGCAGTTCATTTGCATTACAAAATGCGAGTAAGACATTGTCCTCAGGCTTATGAAGTGCTGTCAGAAGACTGAATTAAAATACAGTGCCCCAAGTCCCTCTTGGATTGTATTTAATTAAGGCCTTTCATTCATCATTTATTTCTGCATCCCATCATCTTTGGTAGTTTATGAAGAAGGAGGAAAATAAGGCTTCCATCTGACAAAGATGCTGATAAGTGTTTTCTGAAGGCAATAGGCTCCTCCGGCATCTATATCTCTGTTGATTTCTTTAACCCAAACATTTTTTTTAATGACAGAAGCACTTTTTAATTTGCTTTTTACTGAAGCGAGCCCTGCCAAGTTTACAAGAAAGGATGGTTATGGTTCCTTTCCTCCCTCAATGGTAGTTCCATGCCGAAGTCTTCCTGCTGCTCCTGACGCTGGTGCCCAGTGCTTTTGGGGGACAGAGAACTGGATTGTGTTACATTTTGGACAGAAAAAAATGAAAACTAGTGAGGAAGAGACAACTGTGGAGTCCCTGTGTTAGATCTGGAGTCTTTCAAGTCTGGATATAAAAGCGATGGTGTGCACAAACCTTGGCTTGGTTTCTGTAAAAATTCATTCTGAAAAGGGATTTATATTTATCCTCCCATCTATCTTCTAGTTACCAAAACACATTCTTTCAACACAGATAATTAAAAATGCACCAACATCCTGAGAGTAGAGCTATTCTGGAAGCTGCTCAGGTGCAGCCGAGCGTGCCCACTTCTGAATTTTACCCTTTGAACTTCGTAAGAGTCAAAGAGAATCATTTTCAGGCAGTGGTGAATAGCTTATACTTCCATTTGTTTGCTCGGTGCCTTTCTTTAAGAAAATGTGAACATTTTTGCTGGCTGTAAAAGTGCGGGGGAGATGCTTGAGTCCTCCTGAGGTGTGACGAGCAAACTCGCTCCCGTCTCGACGCGCTGTGATATTGCAGTGGGGGGGTCGCATCCATCCTGAGCTGCCAGAGCACGCTCCAGCCTGTGACTACAGCATCCAGAGCTCACCCAGCCCCGTGTGGGTATCCAGCTTTGTCAAAACACTTCATCCCCTCTTGGCTAGATCCCCCTTGCTTTCTGAAAACCCCGTCCACTTCACTCCTGATTTGCTATCCTGCTTGCCTCTCTGGCTGTGCCTTCCCCAGCGTGAAGGCTGGCACTCCTATCACTCGCCGGGGAAAATTCAAGGATATTTATCACTGTCAGCGGGGAGGTGGAGGAGTTTTCATAACAACTCGCTACATGTGTTCTTGCACATGATCCAGTTTTTACATAGGCTTAAATCTGGATCGATGATCTGCCCTGTCCTCTGAAGAGCCGTATTGCAGCGATGACATTTCAGAGCTGCCTTCAGTATATCACCACGAACAGACTTGCCAGAGCACTTCCACAGCTCTCATCCTTTCTAACAATACATTATTTAAGAAAATTAAATCTGAAGTGCATATGTGACCATCCTTCTGATTCACAGGGTCACGCACCAGAGGCTTTGCAGGAATAAATAAAAGCCTGCACTTATGGCTTGTTGGTACAGTTGCCTTCACTCAAACCTTCTCTGACAGCACTTAGCAGTTATTTGGGTCCACGTTAGGAGGAAAAGGCTCCGTGCCATGATACCAGTTGTTGCTGGTGAAGAGCCTGAAGGCTGACAGCCAAAATCCTGGGTCCCTTTGACAGTGCCTGCTTTGCTGCTGGCAACAAGTAGGAATTTTCTCCTTTGCCGTGTGTGTGAGTAGGAGAAAGGTTTTTCTTATGGAGCCCCATCCAGGGCTTCTCCTCCTCCATAGTTATCACAGCTGTGCCTCATTGTTAATGGCAGAATAATGGGAACGAGCGTAAGATGGGAGGAGAGCTCTCTGCCATGGGCACAACAGAAGATGCTCTTCCCTCTCCCTATTTAGCCTCCTGCTGATTTCGGTCAGCTCTGCCCCAGCTCCCATTGTGTGGGCAAGAAACACAGCTGGGGAAGAAAGAACATGGGGAGGAGACTGGGGAGGCTCTCAGATAGTTGTGCAGTACTAACTTATTTATTTCAGAATTTGAAAGGTACGTTATCTCCATGGTGTGCCTGAATACGCAAGGGATGATGAGAGCTAGAGAGAGGAAAAAACTCTGCGTCTTCTGGTTCTCCTTTAACTCTTTCCCCCCTTCTTTTAGCAACACAGTGAAAATGGTGAGATGTGAATATTTTGGACTCGGTGTGTGACGTGTCATGTAATGGTCTCGTAAATAAGTCTGGAAATACAAACTTCTGGTTCTGCAGCATTGCTTCAAAGCCAAACCCAAATTGAGAGGGAATTAACTCCAATTCATGGCTGCTGGGAGACCCTGCTCAGCCCAGCTGAGCTGTAGCTGCCAGCTCTCCCCGCCAAGCCCCTGCTGCGCTTCCCCAGGTTGGTAACTCAAGATGGTCTCAAGAGAGAATCAATGAAAAAGGACCATTACTGTTATTTATTATATGCTGTATAGATTCGGTGGCAAGCCTGTGAGACTAAACTTCCTCTCTATCTCTGCATATTGTCCTCCAGGGCTGGGTTGGGAAAAGCAGAGAGTTTTTTTCTCTGAATATACCTGTTCAGAAGATGAATAAGGGCCACTTTTCTCCAGTGCAGTCAGCTGGGCTCCTTTTACTAACAAGTTTTGCCCATTTTGTTCTGACACTTAATAAGAGCTTTAGAAGGCAGAAGCCTTGTACTGCATTTTGTGAAATAGGCCCCTGCTCGGTAAAGCACTGGTATTAAGGAAGCACTTAAACTAAGTCAGATGTTTACATGAATTTTGGAGCAGAAGCTGCAAAATGCTTAGAGAATACTCAGCTAAGCTTTGCTCCGCAATACAACGCTGAAATCCTCCACTTTGGAGATGCGGTTACGTTTGATTCTGTAATTCAGTTTTCAGATACACAGAGTGCCTGCAATGATGTTATAAAATGCTCACCCTGCTGTTAATCTCCACTACAATCTAACTGCCTGAAAGGCCCTTTTGGGGGGATGAAATAGTGTATTTAGTTCACAATGTCTTTTTTTTTTTTTTTTTTTCCTCTTCTCCCCTCTCATTGTTTTTTTTATTTTGTCTTGTTCTTGGAACATCCTTTGATTCCTCTGCTGGTATTGATGGGAGCCAGGTCCTGAAGTGTGTGCTGTCGGGGTTGAGCCAGGCCAGCCGAGGGGCTCAGAGCTCTGTGCCACCTCCATGACCAGTGTTTGGTCTCCAGCAATGATGGAAAGGGTCTGCCTGAGGGATGGGGGGAGCGAGGAGCGGCTGAGGGAACTGGGGGGTTCAGTCTGGAGAAGAGGAGGCTGAGGGGAGACCTCCTGGCCCTCTGCAACTCCCTGCCAGGAGGGGGCAGAGAGGGGGGATGAGTCTCTGGAGCCAAGGCCCCAGCACCAGGCCCCGAGGGAATGGCCTCAAGCTGCCCAGGGCAGGGTCAGGCTGGCTCTGAGGAAGGATTTCTGTGCAGAAGGGGCTGTTGGGCGTTGGAATGGGCTGCCCAGGGCAGGGAGGGAGTCCCCGGGGTCCCTGGGGGGT
>NW_020799122.1:3577590-3581431 GCF_003259725.1 Athene cunicularia | reverse complement strand
TTTTTTTTTTTTTTTTTTTTTCCCCCCTGTAGACCAAATGTGGAAAGTTACAAGAGGACAGCGCTAAATGATTTCAGTTGATTTAGCAGTGGTAAAGCAAGTCGTTAGCAAAGTGCTTTATGAAGCCATAAATGTCCTTTCCAAGTCCTTTATGGGATTCTTGGGGAAAATCTGTTTGTCACAGAGGATTATGCATTGCTCTGCTCTTCACCTGATGGGCATAACGGGTCAGAGTAAACACGGAGCTCTTGCGTCTTGCCTTCAAGGGTCTGCTCCTCGCGAAAGCGATGGAAAGGCAGGTGCCGGTGCAGCACCCCTGTTCTGTGGCCCCCATAATCTGCCCAGCTCCTGGGTGTAGGGAACCCATCCCTGAGACCTCCAGGGACCCCTCAAGTGTGAGGGGGTGCCAAGGTAAGACCAGAAACTAACAGCAGTAAGGCCAGCTCTTACTGGATCAGTTGAAAATTGAATAAAACACCTGATAAAGCCACTGGCAAAGCTCTTAATGATTTCACTTGTGTCTGATGAAGCCCCAGGAACAACCTGAGCCACTCTGAGTTTTGCTTACCATTAAATTCTCCTCTGTTAAGCTACACTGATACAGCTCTCCACTCAAGTTTCAAGTGGACAGGAGACCTTAACCGCTTGTTGCCTGTTGGCTCAGTTCTCGGAGCGTGAACATCAGGAACAAATATTTCCAGTCTGAAATTCTGATTAACTCCCTGAAACCCCCAGCAAATGCCCCCCATCATTGAGGACTGATGGAAAAAGGGTTGCAGAGAGGCATCCAGTGACTCCCAGCTCTGTTGTGCATGTAGAGCAGTAG
The DNA here is from genome assembly GCF_003259725.1 of Athene cunicularia. Classification (NCBI taxonomy): domain Eukaryota; kingdom Metazoa; phylum Chordata; class Aves; order Strigiformes; family Strigidae; genus Athene; species Athene cunicularia. The sequence goes on along the minus strand of NW_020799122.1, from coordinate 3,580,605 downwards.
GCGAGCAGCCATATAAAATGCTCTTTGCTCGTATCTCTGACAACACTGCACCTTCCCTTCTACTGGTGTTCAGAGGGGGAAATGAAAAGTGTAAAACTGGGGCATCGCTATTAGAAAGCTGATACACTTGAAAATGGGACAGATACTCCTGTAGAACCAGTGTAATATAACGGCAGATAAAAACATGTCGAGACCAACGAGCTTGGTGAAAGCAGTGACTATGGAACGGGTTATTCCTTGGGGATTTATTTAGTTCAGTTTTGGAGGCAATGTACTAAGTGATTTGCAGTTTCCAAATCGCCCTCAGAGCTGCCAGATCTAGTCTGATAAATATCAGTCAAGTTTAGTGTAGAGAGTCCACCTTCATAAACTAGTGGTTTTGTGTGAAGGACCAACATCCTCCTCCTCATTAGAGTGGCTCAACAGACTGTGCCCAACCATTGAAGAATTTGGTACGATATATATCATGTTTAACAACATGTGCAGAGCTCTATTTTCCAATACATTTCTCTTGGATACCCTGTGTGCTAGGCCTAAACATGAAATACAGCAGGTGCTGCATTCAGCGTTGTTGCCTCTCATCACCCACAGGTGCAAAAATGATCTGTAATATTTAATATTTATTCAGCAGACAAGATTTAGTGCAGGCTTAAAGCACAAGGAGGCCTGTTGTGGGTTGGTTTTTTTTTTTTTCCTCTCCCTTACATTTGTACAACTTCGTTGGCTTCAGTTCAAGCTTCATTAGGAACAGACTATTACGTACAACAGCTGAGGATGTATGGCTTGTAATGAACGCTGGGGTTTGCAGGCTTCCTCCTACTCCCTACCAGTGAGCCAAGCCCATAAAGCCGATACTACATCATCATTTTTTATTCATTGTGTATAAATATTTTTCCCCCCCTGTGCCTCTCGGGGTTAAACCGGGCTGTCGGTGGGTGTTGGTGCCAGTTGGGGAGTGTGCCCAGAGCCTTAAGCTTGCGAGGAGAAAGGCACTAAGACCCCTCTTGCTCTTGCCCCTAAAGAGTGGTTTTGCTGACAAAATTTGCATCCTGTTCATATCACACATCCCTTTGTGTGCTTCTTGCCTGGTTCTGCAGTCCCAGAGAGGTGCTTCACCAGATGTTTTTATGAAAATAATCACAATAGGCTCCAGAGTCCTTTCCTAGTCCAATTAATTGAGACCTCATCGGTGTATGGCCAAAGATTTCTTGAGCATAAACCACACTTCAGTTTGGAAGTGGACAAGTAATAATACTAGTGATTCGGATGAAATCCCAGAGAGGTGTCTGCTTTACCTCCCGGAGTGCCTCAACCCAAAGGGTGCCTGCCCAGGGGTTACAACGACGTTTATCTCCTCCAAGCTAGTCATTAGCACAGAGAGCATCCTCCCTCCCGCTGGTCTCTTCTCTCAGCCTCCAAACCCAACACCAGTTGGGCGTTTGCTTCCCGTGCCAGCAGTCCTGTTGGCACACGCAGCCGTAGGCAGCGCTTTTATCTACATCTTCGGTGGGTACCTCAGCTGCTCGCTGGTGTGAATCCCACGCTGGAGATGTACCTGACCTACATAGAAGAGTCTCAGCTTTAACCGTCAATTGGTTCTGTATGTGCACGTGTTTACACCTACAGATTTCTTCCACGGGTAACCAGAGAGCTGTATCTCCCAGCATTTCTCTAGTACGTGTGATAAGAACTTGCCATTTACGTTTCTTCCCATTCTGTAACATTTCTCCCGCATTTCTGTTTACCTAGCAGGTATGCTCATTTTAGGATGAGAGAAGGAGAAAAAAAGTGTGTCAAGCATACAAAAAGAGACTAAGAAATGTAACAGTCCCCATTTAGGAGAGAAGTGCTAATTTCCTTTGGGGAATAATACTCCATGAGAGATATAAATGGATCTTTTCTCTGGTTTACTCCGTAGCAATCGCTTCTGCGTGGCCAGCAGAAGTAGGCTGATCAATTAATATTTTAGACTTCCAGTCAGCTTGAGTTTATGGCTCATCTTAGCACCAGGAGAACCTAGCACAGAAAGCTCTCCTTGCTGGCCTTTGTAATGCAAAACTGATCCCTTTGCTATAAAGCAGAGTGTCCCTGCAGCCCAAGTCTCTGCAGAACTTGTTTTTACAGTGCATGTGAGGGTCAGATTTCACTGCTAATGTGGTAGATGGGAAGGTTCTGAAATATCCTCTCTGGTCAGCAGTAGCATCACAAGGGAATGATGTCCCAGTGCTAATTTAACGAGAATTGCTGATTCCTGCCATGTCATTGTCAAGAATATCCAAATTTAGCAGGAGGAAGTTGGGGTTTATTATCCCAGAATCCTGTTCACCCACTGGAAATGTGTGAGCTCTGGGCTAGATTGGATGGGAGGGGAGAGATCCTGAGGGACAGTCCGCGAGCAAGAGCCACCAGCCCTCGGACCCTGGGGACGGCAGCGTGGAGGGAGCAGCAGCAGATGAGTTTGTGCACGAAGTGGTACCCCAAGAACGTGGCAAAATGTGTGCAGGTGCCTTCCCTTCTCCACAGGGTCTGGTTCAGCTCCATCCTCCCAGCATGGCATTGGCACAGAGCTGTTCAGGCGAGCTCTGACGAGGGAGTCTGGGGAGATGTCTGCGAGGACAGACAATGAGAAAACGGGGAAAATCAGAGGAACTTTCTCCTAGCATCAGCACTTTGAGAGTTGGGGGTGAGACTTGCAAATGAGATTGATTTGTCATCCTAAGGGGGGTTGGATGCATTTAATTTATTCTTAAGCATTTCTGTAGCACTCCCATAAAGCTGTGCCGATGGGCATGATGCGTCCCTCTGCCCTTAAACTCCGGGAAGGTCAGTTCAGTAAGCTCTTCGGTGCAGGGTATTTCACTGCAAGCCCAAAGCACTCTGGGGGCTGCATCTGCCCCCTCCCTCAGCTGCTTTGATCCTGGGATCAGCTGCTCTTAGAAACAGGACAGCAGGAAAGAGCTCTGACATGATGCTTCCCTGGCTTTACAGGCTCCCATTTTACACCCCCCCCCCCCC
>NW_020799122.1:3553239-3577540 GCF_003259725.1 Athene cunicularia | reverse complement strand
CCCCCCCCCCCCCCCTCAGAACAGTCACGGCTTGTGGGTGTGATGCAGCAAAAGGGCACAAGGCAGAAACACGGTTCATGGGAAAAAAAAACCCCACATTTGCATCAGCCAGATTCATGGCCTGATGTTTCAGGTGTGACATGGAGACGTGGGGTGGGACCCAGATTGGCCACAGCCTTCCCAACAACTGGACAGAGCTTGATGCTAACGTGCAGTGCCCCAAGGTGCACAGGAGGCTCCGAGAGGCCCTTGCTGATGGCTGGGTGAGAGCAGGGAGCAGCTCAGAGCTCCTGGGGAGGGAAGGGGTTAAACCGCCTTTCGTTGCAGAAAGCTCCTGCAGACTTGTCAAAGGCAAGCCTGAGTCAGGTGTGATGAGTAACTTTAATGACTATTAATTAAGTGCCAAGTCATTACCAAGGAGGCTATATAAGTCTGAGTGGCTGAGAGCAGAAGGTTTTAGGTTTTTCTTTACTTCCAGATCAGTGCAAGAATTTGGGTCCTTCCCTCTAGAGGCTACAGTTGTTGCTGAAATATTTTCAGTCTTTGCTTGGCATTTAGATGTGGTTGCTATTTCTCTGCGGTTTTGGTACTTGGGTTTCAACTGCTGCCTTTGCATATGCTGTCTCATTTTCTAGGGGTCAAGGTGAGGTAGTTATCCAGTGGCTGGATGTGGGCACCTTCCTTAAAGCAGGTGAGAACTCTGGGGGGAGCCTGAGCTGGGCAGGGGGCAAGGAGCAACCACCACTGTCTGTGGCTGCTCTCCTCCCTGTACCACGTGTGGGGTGAGAAACAGAAGCACAAATCTTGCTTCTGCCTGTGCATTCCTTGATTTTCATCCCTTCTACTTCTGTGCATGCTTTCAGCAGAACAGCATAACTACAGCTTGGATCTAACAAAAAGCTGGGGCAATTTCGGGTGTCCCTGCAAGGGCCTGTGAGAGGCTTGTGGTCTCCATGATCTCAGGGACTTGTTGACAAGATTACTTTTTTTTTTTTCTTTTTGCGCTTTTGGAAAGGACAGTTTTCCCTTGTGCAAAATCACAATCTTGACTCATTCTGCAATACTTCCTCCTGTTTCTTCCATCTGCTTCTGCTCAGATAGTTGGAGTTGGCAGCGCTGCCTCCCTTTTGCTTCCCCCCTTGGCCGGCGTGCTTACCTCCGTGCCGCAGCGAAGCACCGAGCATCCTCCTGTGCTGCAGAAGACGCCCCTATCTGCAATGTCAAAAGAAGGTACCCGCCGTCCTCGGGGAGTTTAACGTTCACACACGTGCACAGTCCTGGTTTTAGGCTTCAGCCAGTGGATGCGGTGTTTGGTTTGAGTTTTATGACCTGGGCAATGGCATCCTGCCAGCCTGGCTTCAGCTGGAGTCCCGCTGCGCTCCTCTCCTTGGCAGACGTGGAGGTGAGGGCTCAGCTGCCATCTCCACTGGGCTGGCCGGGCTCTTACAATGATCTGAGTCCTTAGGGGTTTGCAGGGATGGGTGCTGATGCTAAGGGGTGACTGACTGCTGGTGGGTCAGGAGGGCAGCAGAGGCGGCTCCAATCCTGTTCACCCCCAGCCATCTCTCCCTGCTGGGAAAGAGCTGGGAGTGAAATTCCGATTATGGCGATGATGAAGCTGTGCCCTGACAGCACAGTAACTTCTGGGAACTGCTAGTTGCCAGAAACATGGAGCACCATGGTGCTGCTGCTCAGAAATACCCTGAATCAGAAACAGGGAAACCTTGCAATTGTGTGAAAAAATCAGATTTAGGAAATCCTGTTTGGGTTCCTTTCTGTTCTTGTCTTTGTTTCGAAGCCGTTAGTTGATGCACAGATCATGTTTTACCACCTTTGCTCTGGCACGGTAAAGGCTAACAACAAAAGCTTTTTTTAAAAAGGAAAATGCACAATTTCCAAGTAACTACCTAGCCTTAAAGCTGTGGGTTTAAGAAAAACATTAAAGACCTTATAGCTCACGATTAAAAACACTGTCAAACATTAAAGCAGCTCTGGGCAGATTATTTAACCATGGAGAAAGGAAGGTTCAGGATAGGCATTAAGGAAAATTCCAGCTCTAAGGATGGACACGTGCTGGGGGCGAGGAATGGCCGAAGCTGGATCAGATATTGTCTGCCTGGAGCAGGTAACGGAGCACCCAGCTCCCTAGCCTCCTTATGTTTTAAGGTCTGGGGCTGTCTTTTGCTCTGCATATGCAACATGAGGGGTCAGGGTGGATTTACTAAGACAATTAAAACAAAGATCTGGCTGTTCTCCAAAGAAAAATCAAGTTGAGATACCTAATTTAAAAAATCAGTCCAGCCACGGGAGCCCCATGGCTGAGTTTTGGGGCATGACAACCCCATTGCCTGCTTTCCATCTCAGAGAAACCCATGAGCTGCTCACAGGATGGTGGCAGTCACAGTCCTGCCTCCAGCAGCAAGTTCTCTGGGAGGTGGTTCTCTCCACATTCACCATCAGAGCCCTGGACCTGGCCACCTCTCTCCAGCCCATGAGCAAAGCCAGTGGGAACTGAGTAAACTGAGCTAAAATCTTCCCTGACGAAGCCTGAAGTCTCTGTGTTGGCGGTGGCGTTGCTGTTTTCATGCGTTCAGCCTCACACCCTGTTGGTTTTTTTTGCTGTAAAACGCCCCAAAAAAGCAAAAGAAGGGCCAGTCCCTAAGGCCTGAGCATGATTTAATACTAATTGCTGCAAACATCCAAAGTGTGGCTGGGGCTGGCTTTAATTAAAATGACAAAATAGGGGAGCCGTGGGGATGAATTACTGAAGGAAAATGTTATATTTCCCTACAGCTAGTTTAATTAAAAAAAGCAATGCATCAGGCATGAAGGGCCTCCTTCCCTGCGCCAAAGCGGGGAGGGCAGGGCTGGCAGAGGCACATGGCACCCCGGTAGGTCCATGTCACCCAACTCCTTCTGTCATTAAATCCACGTTGCTGGTTCCAGAAACCCTTCCAGTGCATCCACTTGGCCGGCTTTGCTGCAGTTTTTCTCCTCGCTGCCCTTTATTATTTGTATAAATTAACATACCCACCAGGCCCAGACATCTAAGATGCTGCGTTTGGTTGCAAAAGGAGAAACAATTGCGGCGAGTAGTGTGTCTCTCCCTGCTCTGTCCTCCCGGGGCCGGGCGCCCGCGCTGCTCACGGCTGTGCTTTGGGCTGCGGGAGGGATGGGTGGCAGCGTCCGGCCCTTCTGGATATTTTGGGCATGACACGGGCTGCCAAGGTGCTGGCCATGGCCTTGCTGTCCGGTTCACTTGCAAGCGCTGATATTTAAGATCTGAAGGATGGAAGCAGGTCTTTAAAAGCTTGGAAAGCTGCCGGTCAGAGAGGGACCTGGGGGGGTTGATCCACAGCTGGCTGAGCAGGAGCCAGCAGTGTGCCCAGGGGGGCGAGGAGGCCAATGGCATCCTGGCTTGTGTCTGCACTGGGATGGCCACAGGGACAGGGAAGGGATCTGAGCCCTGGGCTCGGCACTGGGGAGGCCGCCCCTCGATTCCTGGGTTCAGCTTTGAGCCCCTCACCCCAAAAAGGCCATTGAGTGACTCGAGCGTGGCCAGAGAAGGGCAACGGAGCTGGGGCAGGGTCTGGAGCACAGGTCTGCTGGGGAGCGGCTGGGGGAACTGGGGGGGTTCAGTCTGGAGAAGAGGAGGCTGAGGGGAGACCTCCTGGCCCTCGGCAACTCCCTGCCAGGAGGGGGCAGAGAGGGGGGATGAGTCTCTGGAGCCAAGGCCCCAGCGCCAGGCCCCGAGGGAATGGCCTCAAGCTGCCCAGGGCAGGGTCAGGCTGGCTCTGAGGAAGGATTTCTGTGCAGAAGGGGCTGTTGGGCGTTGGAATGGGCTGCCCAGGGCAGGGAGGGAGTACCCGGGATCCCTGGAGGGGTTGAAGAGTCGGGCTGAGCCAGCGCTGAGGGATCTGGGGGAGTTGGGAATGGTCAGGGTGAGGGTCATGGTTGGACTGGATGATTGTCAAGGTTTTTTTCCAACCTGCATGATTCTGTGATTCTATAATTTTGGAAAGGAGGAGCTGGAGCTCCTCTGGGTCTGGCTTTGCTGGGGTTTGAGGTGATGTGGAGGGTTGTTTGCTTTTTTTCTTGCCCTGAGACAGTCAGCAGCCCTGGCAGATGCTCCCTGTGGGGAGCAAAGGATTGCTTGTGACTTACGTTCGTTCCTTCCACATTCCTGCAAGACTTACCTGTCACTGCTGACTGTTGGGAAGCAGCAAGGCATCCACAGGCAGCTGGCCAGGGAGAACCCATGTTAGGAAAACAAGAGAAAGAACCAAAAGGAGCTGCTTGGCCTGTCTCGGTGTGCTCGTGATGGCTGGAGCCTTGAGGAGGGGGTGTCAGCCCTGCTCCTGCACAGCCCCCTGTGATGTCCTGGTAGAAAGTGCTTTTCGTGGCTGGTCTGTGGGAAGCACCAATCTCCTGGCTACCACCAGCGACTGAGAGTCACCACCACCTCGGAGTCACCCCCCTTCGGAGGCAGCCCTTGCAGGCATCGCCAACTCTCATCCCTACAGCCCCTGACAGGGACAGGAGAACTGATGCGTGCATGAATAAGAAGAGAAAAGTATGTAGCAAACACATCGAAGGATTTAAAAGCAATTTTCTTCATCCTGTTAGACATTTACTTATCTTCTGTATCACCTACAAGCTGCACAGCTGCCCTCTCTATATGAGAAGGTGCATTTTCCAGCCCTCAAGTCATTGGGGTCTAGTAAAGCCTTTGTTTTTCCTACTTGATGGTAGAACCCTACCGCTTCTTTCCAAGGCTATTTTTGGATTCCTTTTTAGAGTAGAGCGTCTCTGGATAAATAATTCTTGACCTGCAGTTTGACACACGCATTCAGCTGAACTCCAGCTCAGGATCTCTCTAGCTCTCCAGAGACACCTGCTCTCCTCCTATTAAAAATAACACTCTTATATCTAGCATTTGCTTCTTGCGCACCTCTGAACTGCCAGGGTTATCTGGGCCTGCATTAAACAAGACTAAGTACGGCCCATCTTCTGATCTCCCTGGGTTTGGCAGCCAGAGCACGTGCCCACCAGCCCTGCTCATGTGTGGTTTCTCACTAAGCCCTAACACACTTTGATGTTTATTGATTGCCAACTCCCATCCTCAGTGGTAGCCAAAGAGCTTTGTCCAGTGCTCAGGTTAAAGAAAACTCTGGCACGAATCCATCAGTGTGTCAGATGGCACGGGGCTTCTTGTGTCTTTTGTACCAAGCTGAAGAATTAAATCATCCTCTGAGTCAATACATGCATGTCTGTATAGATAACCATGCCTGCAGATAACTGTGCAACCATGGTTACAGTCTTTTAGGTGCTAGGATATTTGGGGCAGACTGTAATTTTGGCTCCGTGGCTGTACTTCAAAAGATGAAGGGGAATCTGCTAGAAAAGGCTCTGCCCCTCCAGGTCTTTTGGAATATAGAAAGTGTTGGGCTTTTCTGGTGGTTATGGCGTAAGGACGTGCAACGGCACATTTGTGCTTCAGCGTAATGTGCGTTTTTATTTATTGCCCTTAAAAATGACTTTTACTGTTGGCCATGGGAGATGACTTTTACTGTTGGCCATGGGTTGTAGTGAAGTATTACCCCCAGGCGACTCGCTTGGCTCCAGATGGACCATTCCCTGCTCCTCGCCTGGGCATGGTTTACTCGTGGTTAAATCCGTGGGTGAATGGCACAAGGACCTGCGGGGCCTGTTTTTCATGGAGGGTAAAGCAAACTGCTCATGGAGCTGCTGGGAGCAGTGAAGTCGGTGCCACCAGTTGATTTACCACTGAAACAGCGATGCTGAGCCGGGTCGATAAAGAAGCTAGGCTCCAAAATGGAATTAAATAATTATTCTCACTTTCTTTGACTTCAGGACGATCCTATTAGAGAAAAGAGCCTGGATTACTGGCTGGCTGACATTTTCCTCTGAGCCTGTCTCCAGATTGGATTTAGCTCTTTTATCTCCTAATCCCCAGAGCTTTTTAATGTAGAAAGTAATGGCATCCAAAGGCAAATTTAATTTTGACAAGTAATCTGACTTCCTTTCCTTTTCTGGAGTCGAGTTTTAATCCTGTTTGCTGTCTGAAGCTGCATTATGTGGATGTATTTAAAATTCTTACTGCTCTAAAAAATCTTTCAAAGAGGGAGAAAAATAAGGGAAACTGCAAGCCTGGAAGCAAAGAATAGTTTCTTATCTTAAACATTTCAAAATGTTTTATTGCTCCGGGTTTTATTAACCCCTGCACTACACTTCAACTTGGTTCTGCTCTTCCTTTCTTTTGCTCCGTTGCAAGTCTTAGAATCACTCAAGAAGTGGAAATTTCATGTCGTCTTGGGTCTGGGATGTGTGTGCAGAGAAGTTGTGACTCCCTTGGGGTGATGTCCCTCTGCCACCAACACACCAGAGTGGATGATGACGCCTACAAGGTGTTTGGCATTAGGCATCAACCATTGGAAAAAAAAAAAAAAAAAAAAAAAAAAAAAAAAAAACCAAATCACAGCCAAAGGGTAAGGTAATAGAGCTTCAAAGCCACTAATCTCAGCTGGGAAAATAGAAATTTATGTTGTTAATACATTTCTCCAAGTCCAGGTCCCAGAGAACCACATCTAGATGAGGATCAATTGAACTGATCGTTGGCTTATTTCCGACACGGCGACATCTCACCCTGTGCTGTTGCCCTGATTCATACCAGCTCAGAGCTTACTGTTTCCCTGAAAATATCAATTGCAAATAGGGTCTTCTCCTCCTGAGAAAATCTGTACTTATTGACTGGGGACTGTTTTCACAAAAAGCCATAAAATGCAGAATGTCCCTGTCACTCTGCAGCAACTCAGTTGATGGTTCATTATTCCAGCACGTAAATACCTGACTCCTGCAGAAGCAAAACGTGCAGCTTGAGGCATTGATGGCATCTCACTATTAAATAAAAAAAATGTATATCTGTCTCATTCCGGCTTGGTTAAAAAAAACACCTCAGCAAAAGAAGGGATTATGTATAAATACATATATTTGCAAATGTCAGCCTCAAAATAGGAAGAAAAACTCGCAGCAGCGCTGTGGGCCTGGCAGAGATGGAAACGGATTGGTTTTAGGCAGCGAGGCACTGCTGGTCAGAGGGAGGCTGAGGGAAACAAATGGGGGGTTTGCTGCAGGTGTGGTGGTGATGAAGCCAACTTGGGTAAGTCGAGTCACGTCCCGTGTGCCAACATGCTCCGTTAGGCTTCAGACCGTGTTCTCTGTAGAAAACTAGTGTACAAGCAGCATTAGTTAATCAAGGGGAAAACTGGTAAAACCACTTTCTTTTGCAGTTCCTGTGTTTGATTTCTCCCTCCTAAATCACCAATTCATCTCACTTGGGATCTGTCATGGGAGAGGGAGGTTGATTTAGAGGATTAGCACTGCTCCAGAGATGCAGTAGGGCAGGGTTTTTATTTTCAGCTGCTTTTCCATGCCTGACTCTGAGCTTTCTGAAACAAGCAGTGCTCTCCCAACTTATTTTTTGACTATGGACCACCACACCTTGGCCACGCTTCTACCTACATTCCCACCTAATCACCAACCTGTGCTGCGCAGACTGGACATAAACTGGTGGGTCTTCTTGTGTGGAGCTGACTGGAAGAGCATGTTAGAGGACGTGCTGCTTTGATGCCCTTCCTGATGCAGGTGTAACAACCCGAAACCTGACGGCCAGCCAAGATCTCCATCACGGACCAGGAAGCTCAAGTCCATCGCTGCTCTATTGCTCATTCTCTTTGGTCCCCACAAAAAGGGGGGAGTTGCAGATGCTGTACTCACAACGTGGAGCTGCTCTGCCCTGCCCTGGAGTCGGGAACACATGGGCAATCAGAGCCAGCTGAGCCAAAATCAGCAACAAGGCTGCTATCCCCCCCAGCCGCCCCGATCTATCAGCTTCCACTTTGGCTAATCAAGGACCCGCTCTGCTATTAGAGCAGGGCAAATTGAATTCGCTCAGGCTGCTGTTGTGGCGGATGTTTCCTAGCAGCCGTCTGGTGCATGCAGTTCTGAACATTTGTGTTAATAATGATGATGAGCACTGGAAATATGTCTCTTCAGGAAATAAGGATTGGATCAGCCCAAGCACCATGTAAGCCTCATTTCTTTCACAAGGCGGATTACTTGGGCATGAAATATTGTCACTCCTTACCCCCATGGATGACTGATTCCAGATTTGACCTAGTGTAAGCGAACACATCTCCTCTGTAGCTCTGGTAAATGATCTAAGAAATCTAACGCTGAGAATAAGGAAAGAAGGGAAAATACTGTCTCAGTATTGTTGGATGAATTTAATGTATTTTTCATCTTGTGTTTAGCAGGATATTCTGGCTCAGGATAGCCCAGGGTGTGACCACCAATGCGCAGATGATGTACAGCTGTGGTGGGTGCAACCTTAGAGCTTACTCACGTGCATTGGGATGGTTCATTGCGACTCTGAGTCCCTTTTGTCACTGGTCAGCCCAACCCATGTCTTGCAGACACCGTTTCTCCGAAGCTTTTCAAGGGTATTTCAGGTCAGCAGACCCAGATCCGGAACCAAACTGTCTCCCTGCTTGACACGTTAATGCCTGGGGGTTTAATGCAGGCTCCCCCTCCATTTCCCAGCTGCTGCAGTGCCTGTGTTAGGCGGCACCCACAGCCTGGAGGGAAGTGTGGGTGCTGGGTGCTGTGGGAGGGGCACGGCTGATGGTCATCAGCACAAGTGCAAAAAAAATATCAATTCCTCCCTTTTTATTGACAGCATTTCAAAACGGAATTGTTTTAAGCTAGTTTTAGAAATAACCCTTTTTTTTTTTTTTAATAGATGAGGAATTATTTTTTTTTTTCTCTCACCTGCTTTGTCACCTGGTGTCAAAACACAAAGCTCCCTAAAACACCATTTCCAATAGTAACCCAACCCAAACTGCAGGCAGGGGCATCACGATGAATTTAGTAAAGATGACTTAGAAAAATTATAACTAGGGTTACAATTCTGCCTTATACCATCCTGTTTGTTATTGCCAGGAAAGGAGCATCGAGAGGAGAGAACTGAAGCTACATTACAATGTCAACTCATCTGCGGCAAATAAAGATTTCTACTGGACAGGTAAGCGCCGGAGAGGAAACACAGACAAGTCTCCTTGATAAAATGGATAGGAAATGTAAACTTTTTACAGGTGACATGAGCAGCGGTGAAAAACAGAGCATAAAAAAAACGCCAAATCACTTCCCATACAGTAACTGTTTAACGTTGAGTATCTGTGTTAGCGGTGGGTGCTCGTCTTAGGGCTGGACAGTTAGTTTCCTGGTAAGATGATGTATTCTGCTCTAACTGCGGTATCTTACACCTCCCTGGCTCTTAAATAACATGTCTGCTCCAGCGTGGCCCCTCAGCTGGTGCCCATGAGCAGTCAGCCCCGATGCCTGGGGTGGGAAGGGGTTTATCTCGCCAAGCAGGAATGAAAGGGCAAACCCAACAGCCTGTCTGCAAGGCAGGGCTGTGTTATGGGCTGTGAAATGGAGAGGACACTGACTCTTGGGACAGATGGAGAGGAAAGGGAGACAGCCAGAAAAAAAAAAAAAAAAAATACAATTCCAGCCAAGCAATATGTTCAGTTATGCAGTTATCCCCTCTCTTTCCCTTTAATATTAAAGTAATAACAGTTCATTATGTGGAACTGAGAAACTCCTTTCAGGACTGGTCTTTTATCATGTGCAGGCTAGAGGGTGATTGACAAACCAAGAAACATCGCTGTGTATTCAGGAGTCCGTGACAGACGGTAGAGTCTGATCCTTTCATCCCAGCACTGCAGGGAAAGCTTAAAGGAGAAGAGAAGCAACCTGTCTCTTTATACCTTTTTCTTCTTTTTTTTTTTTTTTTTAATAACTAAAAATATTCACATTCATATTAGCCTTCTCTAAATGCCTTTAAAGGCGTACTAAAGCTGAGCTTTACAAGTTCCCACCGAATCTCTTGGGAGCAGCAAGAGTCTCTGAAGAAGCAATATTTGGATGGGAAACTTATGTCCTCCAAGCTGGCAAGTTGCAACGCTGACACAAATTTTCTTGTAGCTGCAAAGCTCTCTGTGTAAAGGGTATAAGGTCCTTTCTGCCTTCTCCTCCTTTTTTTCCCCTCCGTTATTTAACAACTGGCTATGATTTACATGGTTCATTAATGCAATGGTAGCACTGACACACACATTCCCAAATAAGCCAGAAGGTTTATATTTGACCTGAGCCCTCTGTTCGCTGCAGATGCCCCAGAGGATTTGAAGAACGGTGATTTGAAGTGATTGCATTGGATAAGGACGTTACACAGTGCAAATACAATTGGATGCAAGCATTTAATTTTAAAAAAAAAAGCCTCGGCTATTGGAGTGCCTTTGAGCCAGTGAAAACAATGGTTTAGCTCTCTTCATGGTCTTGGCTCTTTCTCCTCCCTGAAGTCACAAAAGGGAAGCAGGACCAGTTTCAAACTGGAGAGAGGTTTCACCAGGTGGCTTGTCTGGGATTGCTCCAAAATGGTCCCTTCCCCTTTGGGTCTCACCTTGGGGGACTGACACCCCAGGCAGGGTGGCAGCAGAGGTCTGGGGTGACCCTGTGCTGCTCACCCCCTCCCCAGGCAGCACAAACAAGCCCTCGTGTTCCCCACCAGCTTCCCAGCAGCCAGCAGATCAGGCCCAGGGACAAACTGTAAAAGCGATTAGTTGTCCCCCTCGGGTTGGATTTTTATCGCTCCATTTTGGTTATTGTGGAGTGAGGGGAAGAAAATGAGAGGGTTTAAAATGATGATTGCACAATAAATGGCAGCATCTCTGCTAATGTGCCAAGTGCCTACAAACAGCTGCTAGTCAAACACCCATAAAGGTTTGCTTTGATGAGGTATATAACCTTCCCCCTTCCTGCAAATGGCTTAACTCCATCAGCTCCTTGCCCTTTCCCAGGCAGGTGTTAAAAAACTCAGGGAGCTGGAGCACTGGCAGTACGAGCCCAGGGGCAGCAGGAGGGGACAGGAGGTTCCCCCAGGGACTGGTGTCATTCCCTGAGCTCCCTTCCTGCCATGGAGACCGTTAGGCTCAGAGATGGGGGATGTAGTGAAGGAAAGCCTGTAAAAACAACTGGAATAGGAAACCAGATTGCTGAACACGTGAGGGAGCAAAGCAGCGAGACTGTTCCCAAATTCTCATGGGCCAAAGATTCCCCAGAGTATCCCCCTTGGATGGCTCTGAGAAAATGTTTCCCTCTGCAAAGTTTATTAAAGAGGCTCCCAAAAAGCAACAGGAAAGGGAGAGATTCTTTAGTGACATGAATAGGTCTGGTTCCACCTGTTCGGATGGTTTATTTGCCTTTTTCACCTCAGGTGAGAGCAGCACCCCAACAATTTTAACCCACGAAAGCCAGCACACATTTCTCTACATCCTATGTCCACTCTCAATAATTAATCCTTCCTACACCCTCTAAGGCCTTCTGTGGTCTACGCAGCTCTTACCATCTGAACGTGTCCCAACTATTTACATAGAAAAATAATAATTATTACAGTTTCTCTCTCTGGCTCCCCAGGCTACAGGAAACATCGCTGGCTGATTTGGCAGGCGGGAGAGTTTCCTGGGGAAACAAGGCGAAGCAGCCGCCTTGCCTCCGTGCCAGCTCCACCCCCAGGAACTCTGGCACCATTCAAAATTGAGAGGAGGAAAGAGATTTTAAGGATATTTCCTTGGCTTTGCAAAAAAACAAAAAAAACCAACAAAAAAATAAACCAACAGGGGTTGGATCGAGACAGACCCAAGTTAAAGGCTCCAGGCTTGGCCCTTTGCTCAAACCCTGGCTGCCCATGCCTGGTTATGTATGTATGAAGGAACCCGTAGCTGGGGCCCAGGATGGCAAAAGGCTTCTCTGATCCAGTGTCTCTACAAGGAACCGAGATGGAAAGAGTGCAGACAGCTGACCCTGCTTCCCCTTGCAGCCCTCCGAGCTGCCAGCAGTCCTGGGAGGGCACCAGTGGGAGAAGAAAGGCAGATCCTGGTGGGTTTCCATGGGGAGTGAACTTGGGAAGCTCAGGGATTATCCATAGCAGCTTTTGGCTCAGTCTGAAAGGAAGCACTGAAGGCATTGCAAAGGCTTAGAGCAAAGTGAAGACACTGAAGCACTTCTCAAAACACCCCCGTGGACCTATTAATTGCAATATTGGATCTTCCATCTTTTCCATCAGGTTCCTAGCAATAGGCAGGCAGCCAGCTTGGCTGTGCTTTTGTTTATTTTCTAGCTAATGTAGCAGTGAGATTGACTCCAGCTAACAAATCTGGGAATGTCAGAAAAAAATGATGTCCGGTTCCCATGGATAATTTGTGACATACACCTGGTAGACGCTCGTTAGCAGCACAATTAACGCAGCGCTGTGGCAGAGGAAGAGGAGCGCCTCGCAGAAGCGAACGCGAATCATGGAAAACTTATCATCAGAACAACAGCAAAAGCACATTTGCCCCTTTGATTATCACTGGCCACTGGCTAGATGGGAAAATTGAAGATTGCGCTTGGAAACCCGGCAGCACAGACAAAGACCTGGCTGCAAACGTTCCCTGCAGTACCTCTCACCACAGGGCTGTAAGTGGCATCTGAGTGGTGCTCATCTGGCATCGCACCGCAAATGAGTTCAAAATGTGACTGTCCAAACTGAACCATCAGCACTTGTTACCAACCCCATTAAGCTTTAAATGGCACTTGAGCCTTGCTCTGGGCTCTCCATGCTGGGCTTGGATTATTTAACACATGGGCTCTGGCACGCACAGTCCAGCTAGACCATGAACTCCCAGAAAACCCAACCTGCAGCCCCCAGCCCTGCCTGTCTGTGAGGCAGCACAAAAACCTGCCCGGGGCTCTGGTGGGGAAGGGAGGTTTCTCTTGTGGGAGGAGGAACAAAAAAAAAAAAAAAAAAAAAATCAGGCAAAGGAAAAAGGCAGGCATAAGACAAGAATAAACAAAAATTTAGATAAACAGAAACAGTTTTAAAAATTCATGAGTTTCACCTTTTCCGGTGGCTTGAAGGGGATTTCGTCGGGTAGCACCTTTCTGCGGGCACTGGGTTCTGCAGGTCAGTGTTTGCCACGCGCAAAGCTCTTCCCTTTTATCCTCTCGCCTCTCTCTTATTTTTAAATATGCAAATACATCAGAGGAGCATTTCAAACTCCTGACTACAAATAGATCTGAAGGGTCTCTGAGCTCTTGAGAGGCTTCTGCCTTACTCTAAAAAAAAAAAAAACAAACAAAACCCAAACCCAAAAAACCAACCCAACCACAAATACAGGGACGTTGTGCATTCCCTCTGCTGGGCCTCCATGATGGAGCAGGTGTGAGGTCCAGTCCTGGCTCCCAGCAGCTCCTGCCTTTGTCCTCCCAGCCCCAGCACCCTCTGCCCAGCACCGGCACCTGCCTGCACGTTCCTGGGGTGCAGGGCAGCACATGGAAGCAGGCTCCCCCTTTCCATCCTTCTCTGGGGTGCTCTGCCTCGGGCAGGGGTTTTGGGGAGGAAAGCGCTGGGTTGATGAGCTGAGCGAGCAGAGGGAATGTGGGGCTTTAACTTGAAAACACTGAGCGTGAGTCATAATTCTCAAGAAACGGAACAAAAACCGTATGTGCCAGCTGGGAAGCACGGTGGTTTTGAAAAATCTCTGAGTGGCTCTGATTGAAGTATTCAACTGCAGCGGGTCTGCTGGAAAAACCTGAATGAAGGCGCCGAGGCCCTGATTTGGCTGAGCGCACCCAGCTTTGTGTTACGGGGGATTCAGCACCATAGCGGGACAAATCCAAGGCAGCAGAGCTGGCTGGAGGAAACTCTCCAAAACCGCAAGCGATTCCTGTTATTCCCGATAGCGCTTTTTCCCTCTGTACTCAACAACTTGGCCAACTTTTCTTAGTTTACCCCATTGTTATTATTTCCTCGGCTTCAGATGCTAGAAAATTGAGGCCCACAGGGAATTTGGGCTGGTCCCCAGGTGAAGGGAGATGTCCAACCCCGGGTAACCACACAGGTTTTGCTCACCCTTTCACATCCCCAGCTGAAATTCCTATTTATTGCACTCTCTTTGCTTACTACTAGGTACTTTAAAAATGCTAAATGCTCAGAAGGAGATTTCAGCCTGGATTTGATCCCCAGGCTGACCTGTGGTGTAGAGTTTAATAAGGCTGGTTTATGTGTGCCGTACCCTAAATCTAAAGGTCAGGGGTTTGGTGGCCATAAATATTCAATCTGCACAGATTGGGTCTTTTAAACCTTCTTTTAAATATTTATGATGGTGCTTCCATGGCTGCAGGAGAATGTTGTAATAGTATTAAGAGGGAAGAAAAAAAAAATCCTTCTGTATCTAAAAGCTCAGCATGAGCCATTTTCATATATTATGCATCACTAAGTGCTGTTTATGGCCATTCTTGGCAGAGCCTGTACTGTATCACAGCAGAGTTCATGAATTCGGGGCTGTGCAGAGCCCGGGGTGTTGGCTGCTCCTGGCATCAGCCTGGGCATCGCCTCTGCTGCGGTGGGCATGGCCAACGGGCCAGCTGAGGCCCAACAGCCCAGCAGCAGGGCGGGGGGGGTCCCTGCAAGGCACGAGTGGTGGTGCTGCCAGTTCTTGTCCTCCCACTTGCCTTGCTGGCCCGTGGCACACAGGCCTGCTCCCCAAACACTGTGCCCTGAGCTCTGGAGACCCACGGAGGGAGGCCCCCAGCATCTCTTGTCCCTTCGTGAAGGACCAAGCTCTCGTTTGCGCCAGCTGAATGGCGAGCACAGGCGTGCAGCTCTTCTGCTATTTATGCTCCCGTGATACTCTGCTGAGGAGTGTCAGAGCGATGTGGAGCATCGTCAACATGAGCTGCAGACACGCGTCGCCTGGCTTTCCCAGCACCGTTCGCTTCAGCCACAGCTGCCTCCTGAAAGAGCTCTGCTGAGGCCGTGGAAATCTGTCTGGAAACAAGAGCGGGTGAGCTGGATGCGATCAGCAGGATGGAGTCAGAGCGGTGGCCAAACATCACCCCCTTGATGCCGGGACTCGGGACCGCCCCGGTGCGATGTGGCCACCGGCACGGCAAACTGGTCCCTGCGGCTCAAACTGGGGGAACTACAGGGTGAGCTCAGCAAAGCTGAAATCACTTGTAGACTTTAATCAGCTTCTAATTAAAACTGAGATGGGCTTTTGTTGCTATGCAGAGCAGAGCAGCTCAGCCTGGCTGACCTCTTCCCAGGTGCTGCCGGAGAATGGCCTTATTACCCTCAGTTCTTTAATTTCCAGAAGTGCTTATGGTTTAGGGAAAGTGCTATGTCAGCGTGGTTTCCCAGGACTCATGAACCTGCACCGTGAACTTAATCTCCCGTATGAAGTCATTTTTGTGCAGCGTGAGGAGAAGTTAACTGGGTTTTCCCAATACCGCATTGAAATTGGCCCCCGAGCTCTAAAGAAACAGAGGAATGATGGACAAGCGAAGGGGTGTACAGCATGCACACAGAGTGGGATGTCATAGGCGTCATTTCTTCAGGAAATCAGGTTTAAAATTAAGGCTAATCAGAGTTAAAAAAACCTGTAGTTACCCTAGACCAAATGATACTATAATATACTCAGTATATTACATTCCCAATAGCAAAGCAGCATCTGCTACATAAAATGAAATGTGTGTGTCACCATATGTAGGCAGCATAATGTGGACTCAAATTAAATAAAAACATTTCAGGGTATATGGTCCAATATGCAATCTGGGCCCTGGGAAATGCTGAGATTTACTCTAAAGTTCTTAGCAGTTGGCTAAAACGCTGAACCCAAAACAGTGCAAACTTGTTTTTTTAGCAACATAAGCTGTTGTGTGCACTTCTCTCCCTATGAGCCAATATTACTTCTGGAAATTCAGGAATGTATTGATTTACTTTTTATGCTTTTTGTTTTTATTTTATCCTTTTTTTTTTTTTTCCCCCTTCGGTCTGAGGCTTTTTGCATCTTTCCAGTAAAGATCTGTGGAAATCTGAAAGGGCAGAACCCTGAATGGCAGCAAATACTGCTTTCCATCTAATAGCTGCCCTCCAGAAACACCATGGAAACTCTCGGAGACCACACCAAAGGCCCATAAAGCAGTGAGCTAGCCTGTTATCTGCATACCACAAATAAAAAGAAAGAGATAAACTCTGCAAAATTACTTGACTCTCACCTTTTCCAGCTATTTTTTCTCGCTGAAATCTCTCCCAAGCAAGGGGCTTCTCAAGCAAGGATGCACAATTTCGTGATATTTTAAAAGAGATCAGGCTGCTAAACTGTGCAAGGCAATCTTCCCTGTGTGACTTGGGCTCGTTGAGTCTCTGATGCTAGTTGTTATCCTCCTTGACCCCATTTGTTGATATGAAAATACGGTATAAAGTGTGGATTCTCTCCAGGTGTCAGAAACACCAGGAATGTGCTGGAGGTTTTGCCTGGCTTGGGTAGCAGACGAGTTTGTTATCATGAAGCATTGATCCTTGCGTGAGTTCAAAGCTGCTGGGAAGCTTCAAGCCCTTTAAAATCTGCTAATGTGGATTTCGCTTTCTTTCGGAGAGAATATATCAAGTGCAAAACCCACTTTAAAGTGCTGGGAAGGAAGGTGATGTTTGCAGAGGAGCTGTGACCGGCTGCTTCAGAAAATTCAGCCCTCCCGCGCCAGGTTTGCCTGGCATGGGGTTTTATCTCTCACGCTCAGGTCCTTGGATTATTTGAATAATGAAGAGGCCAGGAAAGGCACTGTTCTACTCTTTAAAAGCAGCAAAACAAAATTTCCAACTGTGAGGCGTGGACTGAAGCATTTGATGAGGGAAAAAAATACGACTGTACCAGAAAGCAGAGGAAAACACAGCGCTGCTAATGGAACTAGCTGTGCAACCATCTGCAAATTTTGGGTACACCTGTAAAGGCTCTGCGAAGTCACTAGGAGACAAAGGCAAAATACCTGCATGCTGTTTGCGCTGGGAAAAGGGAACTCGAGATAAATGACAGGGAGAAGACTGTAACAAATCTGTCCCTGCCTGGGGCGCTGCGGTTGACAGCAGACTTTGCCTTGGGGTCGTCTGAGACTTCATGCAGCAATGCGGAAAGGAGAACTGCAGCTCAGAATTTCCTTCAGCGCCGAGACTGGATGCTGCCAAGGCTGGATCCCACCGAGGCTGCATCCCACCGAGGCTGCTGTCTCACACATCCATCCACCACCTCTGCCAGCCATGTGCTGATTCAGTGCAGCAAACAAAGAGACAAGCTGCAAACATGACACAGAAATCAACCTGGATGGGGTTTGGTTTTTCTCTTGCCGTTAGGTCTGTCTTTTCCAGTTCCCTTCCTACTATTTGGCTTCTGCACCTCTGCATTTCTTCAGCTGCTGTATTATTTCTTTCTGATGGAAAAGGCTGGTTCTTACCATTCCTCGCACATGCTGCTGGTTTCTGACCTGTTCTCCCTTGGTTTCCCTGAAGCATTAGTGGATGAATTGAAGTCTGGCGGTGTCTGCTCCACAACCCACTTCTGAGCAGGAAGGTGAAGAGCTGCAAAGAATGAGAGATGTTTTCTTGAAAAAAAAAAAAAAAAGCCATGTTTTCAGATGCATGCATGCATCTTGCTTTTTCCTCCCTGTCTACTCTGTCCTTTGGGTACATTTTGAATTCCCAGTGCTGAGCTGGGAGGTGAAAATGCATGGAAAGTGGCCTCATCTGGCTCCAAACCAACTGCTTAAGAGATCAGGTCCTCAGAGAAGGAGATAAATCCATGAAATTTGCCTGAAATCAGCTGAAATTGGGCCTGAGTTGTTTACAGCACTTCAGGGTATGGGTAGGTACTGAGGCAGCTTTTCCAGTGTCCATGTGGACATTCATTATGCAGCCACGATGCAGGCAGACGGTGGCCATGGTGCCTACAGGAAGGCACCTGCCGAAGCATCACATCCCCCCCCCGGACAGAGGCTGCTGCTGACACCCCACAGCTCTGCTCCCCACCACCCGCTGACGATGGCACAACCGAGTCCCTCGCCCTCAGCAACCTGTCTGTGCCCAGCACTGAGGAAAGAGCTTGACCTTCTCCAGGTCCCGTTTCCAGCTGGAGTGGGAAGAGCCCTATTCCTGCTTCATGGGCCTTCCTTCCTCCTGACTCTGCATGGGACCTGGGGGTGGCGTCACCTTTCTGACTTGGCTAATCCATGGCTTTTCCATGCCATCCTCGTGACTCTGGCATGTCCCTAGAAGCTCTCCTGCAGGTGGGGAGGGGATGTCTCAGGAAGGGCTGAGCCAACAGAGACTCTGGCAGGAAGATGCTGTGGGCTGGAAACCAGCCCCCAAGAGCTGCTTCCCACCTTGGGACCAAATGCAAAACCTACCAGCATGAATGGGGAGGCATTAAGGGGCCAATTATTGAAGATGTGTTCATCTGGGGCAGCCAAAGAGCAAAGCAAAGAGCAGGCTCAAGGCACGGGGGCGATTTGGAAGATCCAGATGAAGTCTGCTCGCGTGCGTCGGCCATAAGCACCGCATCAGTTTGGTATCTCTGTTGTGAGAGGACAAAGGTAACTGCACAAGATATTTCTGGACATAAACAGTACGTGGGCACGTGTAGGATCATTAAAAAAAAAAAAAAAAAAAAAAAAAAAGAAGAGAGAAAACAGCCTGTAAATACTTGTAACCCTGGGGCAACAGAACCATATATCCTGGCAACGTATGTGGGTTTTACTGCTCCATGACAATTTGCTTTGCTATTCATGAAAAAATATGTTGGTGCTGTTACCTTAGCAACTGCCGCATCATGTTATGGTGATGCTCTGCCCGAGGTACATGGAGCCCTGCCTTAAAGCAGCACGTACGGCTTTGTGGTGCCTGTCCCCCTGGAAAGGGAGCAGAGCCGAGCCCGCACCCTCGCCAGGGATGCTGCAGAAGTTGGGAACCTAACAGGAGGAGGTGCGTTAATTTAGATTTACTGTTTGAACCACAGCACTGCCTGATCACGGCCCAGAGGCACTTTGGACTACAAGCTGTATAAACTTGCAAGAAAAGGGGGATATTTTCCAAGAGTGTTTCTACTTTGTAAGGGAAGGAAAAGGACGTTAAGTGACCCCAGGCAGACTGGATGTACAGCTTTGTTCAGGTGTCTCCACCCCTTGCTGCCCATATTAGCATCTTCTACTAGAGTGAGCCAATTTTCCAAGAAACTCCAGGTTTTGCCCTCTTTTGGGTTGATGCCAGTAAAACCACCAACGGAGAAATTCACCCCCAGTATCTGTAGCTGGGATCCCAAGAGAAGATAAAGAGGAATTGCACAGACAGCCCGACAGCCACGGTGGCATCCTGGCTGCCAGAAGAAAACATCCTGTGTTTATCATTGCGTCTGCCTGGATGAAACGGGCCATTCAGGAGGATCACACAGGTATGATTTCCTCTGAGGACAGACTGCCTGCTCCTCGAGTATCAGATGCTACTAACCCATTGTCACATGCTGAAGGAGTGCTCCCAGAGGGGTCCTTGCAGCGAGCCCTCCTGTCACACACTCTGAAGCCCCATGACAGCGATGCTTGTGCCTGGCATCTCTCCCTCTGACGTTTTTCTGACAAAGGGATCAATAGTTTGGGTCTATTTGGAAAATCAATTTTACACTGGGCAGCACCTTGAAGGACCACCTGAGCCTGCGCCCCAGGAGGGGACAAGATCCATCTGGTCTCACTGATTGTACGAACAAGGGAAGGAGGAGACAGGAAGGTTTTATAAATGTAAATCCCTAAATGGGTCCATGAAATAGTCTCCTTGAGGTTCGTGTTTGGTGGAGCCAGTGTAGTTCAACTGCAATACTCAGTTTGGGTATTTACCACCAGGTAGCACAGCCCTTCCCTCTGGAGAACGGAGGGATTTTTGCAGAGGATGAGCTGTGCTGGGGAAAGGGTGGCTTGTGCTGCTGGGTGGCTCATCCAAGTCCAACCACCAGCAGAAGCGAATGAAAATGGCCGCGTCTCCTGCTGCAAAACCTGTCCCATCAATTTGGCGGCGTGTTTCACCCCAGTGAGGATTTTGACTGTGCAAATTATTTGTGGTTGCTCCTGGAGGCACAGATTGCTCTCCATCCCTCCTTGGTGTCACAAGTAGGGGATGAGGCTAAATACAAGGGCTGAAGGACTCTCGGCATCATCATACCCAGCCTGGGGCTGCTGAAATTCTCCTACTACTTTGTCCAAATGGTTGCAAGCGGAAGATCTCTCCTGTTCCACTGAGTTCACTTGCTTTTGTCCTCTGGTTGTATCAGTGCTGCCAGAGCTGACTTTCACCTCCCAGCTCTTCTCAACAGCCACCCTGGATCCTGGGAATCGGCTGAAGCACACGAGGCTGGCAGCCCGGGGAGAGCCTCTCCTCGGTGTGGGGCATCCCTTGGCATCCCAGCAAAGAGAAATTGTGCAGTACCAGTATGTGCTGCTTGGGGGGATCAGGCAGGGAACCTGCTCTCCCATGGTTTTCTGCGGGAGAGGCCCGTGTAGGGAGCAGCAAACAGCAGAGCTGGGCTTAAGGAGCATTTCAACATCTGTGTCTTCAGTAAAAGTTCACCCTGGTGCACCTGACACCAAAATTTCAGGGCAAAAAAGATGGGAAGGCGTCTTCACTGAATTTATACAAAAGGCAGCACAATTGAGTGTGAAAATCAGTCTTTTGAAAAAAAAAAATTGCATCTGAAATATGCCTTTCCGTAGGTAACAAAGCACCATGAAGCTACTTTTCACCACGCCTGGAATAGCCTTCATCTCCGCAGGGAGGAAGAGAACAGGACCCCGGTGAGCAAGGGGCACTTGGCTCCATGAGGGGTTTTCAGAGAGGCAGCAGGAGAGGGGAGAACGTGGCGGCAGGAAAGCTCCCAGCGAGGGAGGTCACTGGTCTGCTCTTTGAGGAGAAAACAGAGAGTTTGGTTCTTTAAATCTGGATCCTAGTAAAGGGCAGAGAGAACTAGGCCATGGGAATAAAGGGCCACCATCTGGCCCTGTGCAGGGAAGGCAGTGGATGGGGCTCTGCGAGGTCCTCTGCAAGGACCAAATCAGCCAAAACCCAGCCCAGGGACAGGCAGGGGCAGGCAGGAGCTCGCTGCCTGCCAGCGGAGCGGCAGCATCCTCAGTTGAGACCCAGAGTGGGAGCCCCATGCCTGTCCCTGCAATGCACAGCAACACCCAGCTGCCCCTGCCCTGGCTCTGCAGATGCCTCCGGTTTCCAGCACAGAGGAAGGGGCTGCCTGCCATCCCCTGCCATCCCTGCTGTCCCCTGCCATCCCCTGACATCCCTGTTTTCCTCTGCCATCCCTTCTGTCCCCCCCTGCCATACCCTGACATCCCCACTGTCCCCTGCCATCCCCTGCCATCCCTGCTGTCCCTTGCCTTCCCCTGCCATCCCTTCCCTCCCTGCCATCCTTACTGTCCCCTGCCATCCTTGCTGTCCCCTCTCTGCCATCCCTTCCCATCCCCTGACATCCTCTGCCATCCCTGCCATCTCCTTCCATCCGCCCCCATCCCCTGCCATCCCCTGCCATCCCTTCTGTCCCCTCCCTGCCACCCCTGCCATCCCTTCCCATCCTCTGCTATCCCTGCCATCTCCTTCCACACACACCCCGCCCCATCCCCTGCCATCCCTGCTGTCCCCTGCCATCCCCTGCCATCCCTGCTGTCCCCTGCCCACCTGGTGTCTTTGCACTGAAGCCAGGTCTGCATCTCAGCCGTGGGCTGCTCTGGAGGGCAGCGTGGTCTGGAGAGCAGAGTGCTGGCCTGAATCACATCTTACACATCAAGATGAGAAACCAGAAGTGTTTTGATCTCCTCTCCTGCATCACGCAGCAGAGTTTCACAGAAGGCTCCTTGCCTGGAGTTTCTGGAGGAGCTGGGACACATCTTTCAGAAAGGCTCTTGGCTCAGATTTAACTATGTCAAGCATTGGAGAGGGCACCATGCCTTCAGCCGAGTTATTTCACAGTCTGATTATCTTCCCCTGAGGAGAAAAACAGGTCCTACTTCTACTGCAAACTGTGGACTCTTGCTTTGACTTTTTTTTATCAGATAAAAGAGCCTTCATGTACAGAAACCTTCCCCCAGGCAGCCTCCTCTCAACCCTCCCTTTTGCTGGAGCCTCTTTAGTCGTGCTCCATGGGCAGGTTCTCCAGACCTTGAATACTTTCCAAATCTCTGGAAGTATTTTTCAAAGTCTGGGTAAGACACTGTGGGAATTAAAAGATCCGGGTTGTGTTCCCAGGCTCCTCTGTTTTGTCACACTGGGCAATTTTTTTCCTTTTATTTCTTCAGGTTTCTGTGATTTGGGCCCTGGGAGGGGAGCTCTGTGGGGCAGGGTTCTTTCCCAGAGGAAAGACTTTACAGAGCCTCACACTCCAGCAGACCCTGGAGCTCAAGTTCAATAACAAGGTTCTTCGTATTAATTAAGAAAGACTTCAAAACAGGAATAAATTAAAACAAATTGCAGAGCTGATGCTTTTGTCATTTACCCAGGTGCAAGCCATGACCGTGAAGGTCAAGGAAGCTAGATGTGTGTAAAAGCAAAGGGGGGATGAAAAGAGGTTCCCTGTTGGGGACACGCTGTTGCTGGCTTGGAAAAGGTGCCATTTCTGAGCCTAACCTGGTACCACTGTGGAAACCAAAAGTTCTTCTGTTCTGAGGTCTGAGACACCCAGACTGAAGTCACCTCCCAACAATTTAAGGTGAAGATGATCTCATCACAGAAAATGTTTGTGTGAAGGAAACCCTTACTGCCAGTGCACCTCTCCAATCTATTTTCAGCCCTGTGAGCTCCAGCAGCACCTGGGGCCCTGCATAGAGCATCCTGAGCCGCATCAGCCGCGCGCTGCCCTGTGTCACAGGGTTAATAGGAAGCTGCTCAGGTGGTTTTTGAAGGCACTTTAGACAGCGCACCCAGCAGAGAAACACAGCCGGGTGTAACTTGCTAGTCCTCCCTTCCCCGCCCGGATTTTTTGGTGAGAACTGATTCACAGGCAGGACATCCCGCTGCGATCCCTGCCCAGGGGGAGGTGATGGCCATGGTTAAAAAAAAAAAAACCAACCACCTTCTAAGGCACCAGGGGAGGATGTGTTCAAACCCTGTCATAGCACCGATGCCTTTGGCCTTATTGTGCTGCTCTTGATAAAGTCAAGGGGAGCTTAATGCTTTTTAAAGGTCCTCAGCTTTTATGAGCTATAAAGCACTGACCTTAAAGGGAGGTGCTGAGGGAAGTGTATTAAAGATAGATCTATGTGGGATAGTCAGACGTGCCAGCTTTCCCACAGCTGCTCTCTGGATTGCCTTTTTCTAAGCTCTCTTTAAACTAATGTGTTGATTACCTTCCCAGAGAAGAGCTGCCTGAAGCTGCAGGGTGCTGCTGAAACCCAGCCTTAGGAGGTCTGGGGCAACCTTCCCTTGGCCGTTTGCTGATGGCAACACACAGAAATCTTTTCCCAGTTTGTTCTCAGCTGTTTGTGCCCCCCCTGAGCCTCACCCTGGGGTCACCGTGCTGCAAATTTCCCAGTTTCTGTTGAACTCTGTGATGCCAGGACTTGGGAAAGGCCCCGTGTCAGGCTCATCGCTACAGAGACGCCATCTCCCACACCAGTAAAAACCAGTACAAGAGGACTCCAGAAGGAAAAACCCTTTGCAATGAGCAATCAAGGGGGAAAATCCTCTTGTGGGGGCTGTGCTAATTGTGGGCCTGTGGCAAGTGATTTCTATTAAATCATTCAATAATCATTAAGAGAAGACCTTTACATTTCTCACCCCTGGAAAAGGGGTGGGGGGGTGTGATGCCCTTCACCTTGCATTGCCCAATACTGAGAGATTTAACAGTATTTCTGAGGTCCTGGGAAAACCGTGGTTTGCAAAGCATTTGAGGAGCGTGTGTGAGAGAGAAACGAAGGGAAAGCAATCCCGATGGAGCGTGGGGAGGGGAAGGGCACGGCTAGAACAGCGTGGGGTGGGCACTGCCTGCAGCCCCCCCCCTCCCCAGGGTGCATCCTCCCTTTGCAGGGCGCTGGGAGCAGAGGGACGGGAGGATGCTCTGCAGAGCAGGAGGGCTGTCACCCTGCTCCTCCTGCCTTAAATTAATCCGAGGCTAAACCTTACACTTGCTCCGAGAGCTTGGTTTGGGAAAGCATCTTCTCTTGGGGGTTGGTGTTGGGGGAGATGAGACGCCCCCCCCTCCCCTCACCCACCCACCCACAGGCACCCCCGGAGAGTGGGGGCAGCTCAGCAGCTCCCTGAGCATCCAGGAGGGATGGAGGGCGGGAGGGGGTGACCCCCCCCCCTCACCCC
>NW_020799122.1:3543395-3553189 GCF_003259725.1 Athene cunicularia | reverse complement strand
GGGGGGGGCAGTGGGACCCCCCCCCCGGCGGGGCTGGGGCTCTGCGAAGTTCGGGGCTCCCTGTCCCGGGTCCCCGCAGGGACGCGAGGAGGGTGCACGGTGGTGGTCCCTCCTCATCACCCCCCCCACCCCACCCCAGCTCCTCATGGGGGGGTAGCTTTGCCGATTTTAGGTGACATTTAATGTCCCTTGATGTTTCTATCTTTGACAGGCTTGTGGGAGACAGGAGCATCTTATTTATCTCCCACTCCCCCCCTCCACCTTTTTTCTTTTCTTTTTTTTTTTTATTTTTTTTTAAAAACTGGATTTTAATGCTTGTCTTTGCTGTCCTGGCCCCTGGACTGGGCGAGTAGTGGGGCTGGGGGGGAGGAAAGGAGGCACACAAAAGCCATTTCTTGTAAGTGGAAATAAAAACTCCATTTGACTTCTTTAAGATAACTGGGGAGAGGCAGGCAAGGAGGTTGTCTTGGTTTTTTTTTTCTTTTCCCCAGTCACTGAGGAAAGGAAGAAAAGTAATTGCGAGAGGATGCTCTAGATTGTGGGGTTAATTGTGATGCTGCCTGGAAGCAAAAAAGAAAGAAAAAGAAGCTATAAATAGGAGGGGAGTGGAGGCTTCTTAATGTAGGAGCAATTAGCAGCTGGGCTCTCATCCTGGATGCTTTATGTAGATTATTTTTTTCCTTTCCCCTGCTGACAATGCTCTCTCCTGTCACTGCCCTATTGCTGAAGTTTCAGTCGCTGAAGCCTTTTGGCTTTGCACCCTCGGAGTATTTCTGCTGCCCCCCAGGAAGAAATGGCTAAAGTGAAGAGCTGCCTTAATTGCATGGGGCCCTCCAAAGAAGGGATGAGAAGGTAGTATTTGGGGGGACGGGGAGGGGGGGAAAGCAAAGACATCCAAGAGCTTCGTGGATGAGGAGGGGTGGGAAGGAACCAGAGCTGCAAGTGAGCGCCCAGGAGAAGCCCATTGTGTGTGAGGATGCTCGGGGGGGATGCGCATGCGTCGCGCTGGACAAAGCAGCCAGCGACCGCCAGCACTGCTCGGGAATCAGCAAAAAAAAGGGGGGCTTTTTGCTCCCCACCCGGCCCGGCCGAGGTCACGGCCAGCCAGAGACCACGGCGGCGGTGTGGCGAAGCGATGTGACAGGGCTGTCCCTTGTCCTGCTGCCCCTCCAGCCTCCCCAGGCGCTGTCACCGCAGGCTGAGTGCACCCACAGCCTGGGGACCTGGGTGGTGTGTGTGTTGTGTGTCCCCCCCCCAGGGGCTGTCACCGTCCCTCATCAACCTTGGCAGCCCCTGTCACTCGGCATTGGTGGGTTTTTTTCAAGGACGCAGAGTTATCACCTCGCGCCGAGGATGCTGCTGTGCTTGGCTACTTTTTTCCTTTTCTTGCCTTTTTTTTTTTTTTGAGAATGCAGCACTCTAAGTTTTCAGCCAACTTTAAATCGGGAAGGGGACGGGGAATCAAATCTGCTCTGAACTGTGGGGCCGAGCGCTGTGGGCTGACTTTGGTGGAGTTACCTCCCAGCCCGTCCCTGCCCGCTGGCGGGAGGTTGGAAGCCCCTGCTCAAGCCCTGGCTTTG
Organism: Athene cunicularia; assembly: GCF_003259725.1. NCBI lineage: Eukaryota > Metazoa > Chordata > Aves > Strigiformes > Strigidae > Athene > Athene cunicularia. The sequence goes on along the minus strand of NW_020799122.1, from coordinate 3,551,609 downwards.
CTGAGCTGGCTTTGCTGGGGCTGGTTTCAGGTCTGCAGTGCCTACCTGGGCTTTGCTGCCTGCAGGTAGCTGAGTCCTGCCAGGCCCCGTGCTCCGGCCATGCAGAGCTCTCCCGCCAGCGTGCCTGCTGACTCGCTTGGCACTGCAGAGCCCTCTCAGAGTTTTAGCAGCTCATTTCTGTAGCACAGCTGCCAGATGCAATCCCCAAATATGCCTTTCAGCCCAGGCACCGCCCAGCTCAGTGTCTTCCACATTTAATTCCGTGCTGGATTTACATCTCCATCACATGCGTGGAGTCTCTCCCATCCCCTACAGAGATGCCGGGGGAGGAGGGATAGAGGTTCAGGGGAGAGAGGTTGCTGATTTAGGCAGCTTTCCCTGATAATGCAGAAGCTACTGCTGTCCTCCCTCCCTGCAGTGACACTAGCAGGCCAGAACACAAGAAAGGAAGAACTGGGGAGAGGGATGGCTGTTAAATAGGGCTGGAGAGAGAGAGCACATGGCTGTCCTTCCAGCTGGGTGCTGGGAAAGCTCTTGTCGTGGAGGGGAAGGGAGTTCTCTTCAAGGTTTTGGGACTGCAGCATCCTCTGATGGTCCCCTGGGGTGGGAGGAAGGATGCCTGTGCCTGGCTGGGAGCACACGGGTGATGCACGTGCTGCAGGCTGCACCCCCAGGCTTGGGGGGGACTTTGAGACCCACCTGAGGTGGATGATAGTTTTACCTGTGCGAAACAGGGGGGGAGATGCCCCTACATGCCCCCGTCCCCCCATCCCAGTCCTTTGCAGAAGCCCCTGCCTGCCCCTCGATCCCCCACGTGCCCCTGGCAGGCAGGGCCGGGGGGGTGACAGGAGCCCCAGTACCTGCCCAAGGCTCTGGGATTTCTTCTAGCTGTCAAAGGTCTCCTAGTTTGCTTTGGCCTTGTCTCAGCTCTCCACAGGTCAGCGATCAAAACCTGAAATACTTCAGCTGGGTTGAGCAGGCTGGTTTTGGGGTGCAGTGGCTGGTAGGGGTGCTGGGATGGGGGGGCAGAGCTGCTGCTGCGAGCACCCCAGGGTACAGCACCCCCGCTCTGGCTGTGCGTGCAGCTCTGGGCAGAGCACGGGGCTTTTTTTCTCCTTGTCTCCTTCTCGGTGAGACCCAGGCAGCTCTCCTGATGGCGTGAAGGAGCGGAGCCAACTTACGCTCTCTAAGGATCTGCTCGTCACGTGCAGGCAGAGAGTTCTGCCAGGAGGGCAGAGGATTCGGGCTGCTGTAGTAAAGCCAGAGGTATCGGCAGAAGGGGTCTAGGATGCCATCTGCTTGTCTGTCTGTCTGTCCGACCTGTCCTTTTGTCATGCTTCGTGCTTGCTGGCGAGCTGCTGGGATATTACCAGTGAAAACCTCTTTGCATTCCTCAAAAGTTTTGCAGGCGCAGAGCGGGCAGCTGGCGCTCTGACATCCACTTACCCGGTAATCATTGAAACCACACAGGAAGAAATACCTTCCTGGAGCAGACAGTTATTAAACATTTAGGCTTTCTGCAAGAAGAATTAAAAAAAAAAAAAAAAAAAAAAAAAAAAAAAAAAACAAGCCCAAACCAACTTCACCAAACGGTTTTGCCATTGATTTTCCTAAAAGCACATCAGGTCCCTCTTGGGGCTATTTTCAGGGGAAGGGGGGGAGCTTCCCCGGCTGTGCTGGCTCCCCTCCATCCATGGGGGGCTTCCCAATGTCCATGTTGATGGCTGGGTTCTTCCCCCCCCACCCCGAGACAGACACATGGAAACTGGTAGGATTAAACTGCAAATCTGCAGCCTGTAACAGGAGGCAGCTGCCTCATCTCATAAACCAATTTACGTCTAATTTCACTAACTTCAGCTTTAACCAATAAAAAAGAAAGGTAATTTTCAGCCCTGGGTCATATTTATTGCTCAAGTTATCAGTCCTTGTAATCAGTATTAGCATCACTGCGTAAAGTAATACAAAACTAATTACTATCTGAGTGAATTAGATAGATGAAGGCTGTAGACTGCGTTGACAGTGGAAGAAGCTAATTCTCGAGTTATGAGTGATAAGTGTTGGCTTTGCTCTGCTCTGATGAAGCCACAAACAAAAGCAAAGGGCAAGGACGCCCAGGGAGTGTCCCTCTGGGGTTTGTTGCCTGTGAGTGCCTCGGCCAGGCTCTTTGGGAGAACCTGGGTGGGCAGGGGGATACCTGAGAGGTTGAGTCAGTCAAGCAGTCCCCCAAAAAAAGGGGAAGATGCACTTGGGAAACTGAGGCAGAGAGCCTGAGACATTTCATAGCACCAGCAAATTCCAATCATGGGGAAAGAGCGCCTAAAAATCCTGATTTTATTTCTTCTGTAGACTGTAGCTTTTGCTTGCTACTGCCCTCCCAGAGCTGAGCTCAGGGAGGCCTGATCCCAGCCTCTGGACTGGCTTTGTCCTGAGTTTTGGCCCTGTTGAAGACCCAGGTCTTGGCTCCCAGCCCCTCCCAGCATTCAAAACCAGCCAAAATGCAGAATATCTGCTGGACAGATAGCAGCAGGGCAGCGACACGTGTCACCCTCGGTCCGGGAGCGCGTGGCAACGAGCGACACTGGAGCCATGCCGTGTTTTCTAGCAAGCAACGTGCAGAACAAGCTTTCAGTGTAAAGGTGCTTTCTGACAGGAGGCATGTGACTGATCCAGGGAAATATGCGCCCCCCTAAAAAAAATCATCATCCCTAACCAAAACATCCGAGTCACAGGAACCCACTGACGCGCCCGAGAAACCTGTGCCGACTTGAATGGGCTCTGATGTAGCCCAGAGGCTCTGACACGTGTTGGCACTCGCTGTTAGAGCATGGGTTTAGTGTCAAGAGCAGCTTTAGCTAAACACAGATTTAGCGAAGTGAAGACCTGCAAAGGGGATTATTCTGTTCCAGTTTAATATAAGGAACGTGTTCTTCCTGCTGCAGAGTGTTTCTGCTCGCCGTGCGGGTAACAAAAGGGAAGGTTGCAGAGTGTTTTGTGTGCGGGAGGAGCAGTCCCAGTGTCTGTAGCTGGGGGTTAACTTTCTGGAGTATTTTGGGCTGCCTGATCCCGAAACACGGCTGCTCCCGGAGCTCAGTGCAGCGCCAGGCACGGGCAGTTTCACACAGAGTCCCACCGGGAGCTGGCAGTGTTCTCCAGCACTGTGGTCACTCTTTCCTAAGCACTTTGGGGTCTTTAATTAACATTTTCTTCCTTGGCTTTCCCCGTCTGTCCAGCCGTACCCTCCCCACAGCAGGAGGGGATGAGTTTGCTCTGTGTTTATACACTGCCAAGCTGACAGGGTCCAGCTCCATGACTGAGGTTTGTGTGAGTGATGGTAGCACAGATAGTGACAAAAGCAGACAAAGGGGCAAAGATATTTGGAGTTCAGACCCAAAAATCAGGGAAGCCGGGTACCATTTATTGCTGTGGCAGTCATGATCTGCTGAGGGAGAGATGCCCTATGGCAAATGTGACAGAAGATTGTCCCATGCTCCAGAGGCGATGGGTACAAAGTGTATGTTCCTTAATGAGGATGGAGGTGCCCACGCTGCCTCCCAGGGTAGGTGGAGTGCCACGTCTGCCTGGCACTAGTCACAGTCCTCCCGCTGCCCACAGGCTGGTGCGAAGGGATTTCGGATACCTCCTGCCACAAGCCCAGGCAATGGGGAATGTGAGAGAAGGGGGTGAGTGTTTACGGAGTTGAAAGAGAAATGAGAAATACCATCCTTCTCAAGAGCAGAGTCTAGGGCTCCCCCTCCGTAACTCTGTGGTGCTGGGCAGAAAGCAAAGGGGTACAGTGACCACCAAGCGCTGGGGTGGTCTTGGAGCCCCGGCCTGAGCCTGCTGAGGTCTTTACCCTCAGCCCTGAGCCCCACTGCAGGGACCCCACACACAGAGAGCTGCTGGGCACCCCCCTGGCAGTGCAGTGCCCGGGAGCGCGGCGCCTCGCCCCAGATCTCGGGGTGCTCTCCCATCCATGTGTGACCGAGGGGATCCTTCCCACCCGGCAGCTCGCCAGCCTCCTCCATGCAGTCCCTGCTCCTTTGCAAGTGCAGCAGCACCTGGCAGTGGGCAGCCCGGGATCAGGCGGGATGCCAGGAGGGATGCAAAGAGCCAGTGGAGACAGGGAGTCCTCCAAGAGGCCGGTTCGGAGCTCCTCCATCAACTACAGGAGAAAAGTCCAGGTATCTAAGGAGGATCCCTAAAGTTACACAGCAAGATCCTTCCAGAAAAGACAGACAGACAGACCCTTCCCGCAGCCCCAGGGCATGGCACATCTTGTGGGTCTCCAGTGCAGAGAGGAGGAGCTGGAAAGAGCCGGAGTATGGGCTGTCCCACACACCACAGACCTAAGCTAGGGCAGACCTGAGTGCCCTGCCAAATTCCAGAGTCCTGCACTGCCCAGACAGGAGCTGCCAGCCCTGGGAAGGTGCCTGGGGCACTGAGCAACCAGCTCAGCCGGACACATCCTCCTCGCTGGAGACGTCGAGTGTTAGCTGAGATGGCTCCAGCATTTACAGAGCCAGCTTGGAGCACCAGCAAGATTTGAGGCTGTTAAAATAGAGGCGTTATGTGTTTTAAAGCAGATCCCACCCTCTCACCATGCATTAAATAGGAGTTCTCTGACTGTGGTCTGTTGGACACCATCTCCTCGTGAACTTGGGAGCAACAGGAACTTTAGCACCTCTTCTCTGAACCAGCCAGGAGAGGGAGACAATGACCGCTGCGTCCTACACACACACACACACACACACACACACAGGAGTTGGCCCTGTTTGCAAACTTTGACCCTTGTAGTGCTCCTTTAGGCAGACAGTCACGTTTTCATTATCACTTCCCAGCAGCAGTATTTTCCACTAAGCAGCTATTTTGGAAGACCCCGGTCTTTGCTTTTTTATCTATCGTTCCTCCTGTTCCTCTGCTCAGAATGCATGCAAAGAGGATCTTCTGTTCCCTAACAGCTCATCTTTTCCTGTTGTTTTCTCTCTGCTTGCAGCAGGAGAGGCACCCAGAGGGCACCTCTGCACCCTCTGCTCTTGTGCGGGGGGTGGCTGTAGTGAGAACATCAGGACAAGAAAAACGCAGGGACATCGTGAGGGTTTGGTTTGGTTTGTTTGTTTTTTTTTTTTTTCCCAGGGCAATAACCTGTGCAAAAAAACCCCAAAGTGATCAGGAGAAAGATTAATCCAACCAGTTCAGCCAAACTGGTACTGAAGAGATTCCTGCAGACATGACGGCAGAAAGTTGCTCTTTAAGGGCCGGGTCCTGCCGTGCCCTGGGAAGGCCCATCAGTGAATGCCGTCAGGCCAGAAGGAGTCACCTGAGTCTCCTCCTCCTTGATTTTGCCACAGTTTCTTCTGATTTGCTCTCATGAAGGCAATGTCAGGTCTCCCACATCAGGTTCATGTCCTTCCTGGTTTTTTGCTGTCTGTGTTTCGTTTTGTTGCCACGTTGGGCTTCTAAAAGCAGGGAAATCGTTAGGTTAGGGAGGAGGTTTCCGTGTTTGCACATCACCTACTTTAAGCACTGAGATGACAAAGGTCATTTTGATGCCCATGACCTAGCACAGCACGAGGTGACAGACAGCATCTCCTCGCACAGCAGCGACCACCCTCTCTTCCCTCTGAATAACCCTTCACCCCTCAAAAAGGGAAACAGCAGCATTTTGGGGAACCTCTTTTGGTCAGGTGTCCACTTTGGTCCAGCTGATGTGGGCTCAGCTTGCGTGGCCATGCCACGAGTGGCCTGACGCGCTGGGGAAGGGCTGCGGTTCCACCCTTTGGGCTCGGGGCCATCCTGCGCCCAGCACAGGTAACTCCCTTTATCTTATCAGCAAAGAAAAGACTCTCCAAAAACTTCCTGGGCTATTTCATAAACACTGGAAGCAAGAGAAAGAAAGAAAATCACCTGGATTTCTCTCTGCCCTGTTATTACATACACAGCCCCTCTTTCAGCTGCCGTGAAGGGCTTTGCTCCAGGGAAGCGGAGCAGCTCCGCCGCTGCCGGAGCCCAGCCTCCCCCTGCCTGCACAGACCCTCCGTGCCAGCCGCTGGGAAAAATCTCCCAGTGATGGAGCACCCCCCCCCCGCCTTAGCAAGGACTTGTGACTGCTGCTCCTCTCTCTGTGCCTCGCTGTCCCCGTGTGCAGAAGCTTTAATCATTGCAAAGCACTTGCAGGGCATACGAATGAAATCACCTGCGTGCGCTGGTAGGAAATGAGTCTTTTCTTTAGTCCAGGTGGAATCCAGAGCGAGGCAAAGGAGTGCTTGTTACCCTGCTGAATGCCGTTCCAAATAATAAAGTATTCATAGGTCTAATTCCCTTTGTATGTGTTTGGAGCAGACTAAAAGATGAGGGATAAACTTTACTTACAAACTCGGTTTCAAAATGAACGTTAAGATGATTTAAGTGTGGCGCTCAAGTGTTTTATGTGGTATGAAATCAGATAAGCAATCAGGGTCTCAGCTGCTGCAGTGCTGAGCGCAGCGTAAGCACCTGTTAGAACAGAACAGGCTGAACTGGAACAGAATGGGATTTATTCGAAAAGGTGAAAGCCATCCGAGGCTTTTTTGCCTAACGAACCTGTGCCTCCAGCCACAGCCTGCAGCACCTCCTCAGGCACAACACTGCGGCACCTGACAGCGGTTTTACCGTGGGAAGGATGCTTGGCGCCTGGGCTGGGGGAAGCTCGTTCCACGTGGTGGAAATAGTTTTGTGTCCTTTGGGAGCGCTAAGCAGGACAGCGTCCGATTCAGAGGGCGGGAGTGTTTTCTAGCTGATTGACCTGTCTGCTGGCTGATTTAGCCGGCTTAGAGCTGGCCTGGCCTGAGCAGGGGCAAGGGTGACAGGTCTGAGGGTGCGGGGAAGCGAGGGAAGGGAATGGCATTTCAGCTGCAGCAGCCTGTGACATGCACCAGCCGCTGCTTCCCAGCTGCCAGCATCTGATTCTGCTGCCGTGTTGTTCAACGAGGGGGGGGACACACAGGATCCGACCTGGTGTCAGCGCTGTACTCTAAAGCATCTCTTTTTCTCCACCTGGTGGACTTGCTAGATGTGCTTTCATTTCGGTGCTTCACAGAAACTCCCCAGCGCTCTCTGCAGAACCAGCTCCACTTGGCTGTCACTGGTCTCTGCTCCCTTTGCCCAGACCACCAGTGCTGGGGGGCACTGGGATGATCCCACACCAAGGGCCGGGTCCCCAGCTCGGAGCAAGGTCCTGTCAAGGTGGGACAGGTCAGCTCAGCAGCGATTATACTTTCAGGCTTCCCCAGCTGGGACTTGCTCCGCACACCAGCCTGGATGCTCTGTGGGTCGAGGCCTTGGGGCACCCCTCAGCACCCTCAGCTGTAGCTCAGCCAGCTCCTGGGGAGGGAGCTGTGAGACTCACGACCCCAGGGAGCCGTGCCATCAGAAGAGCTGCTCTGGAGGGGGCAGGATTTGGGCTGGGGTGATCAGACTCCAGTGGGAATGTGGTTGCTCCCAGACCCAGTACAGCCAGCCAGGCTGGGGGTGGTGGGGCCCTGGAACAACGCAGGGTCTCCTGGAGACCAACGTGGGGCCGGAGCTGTAGCAGCAGAGCGAGTTTCACTTCTATCCTCTGGAGAGGGCCAGGGGATTAGTTTCATAACTTGCTTCCCATGGGGGTGTTTGAGGTTGACTGAGGGAGGGATGCACAAGGAACTGCAGATCTGTCTTGGTCTGAGACTTTGGTTCTGAAGTCACCAGGACAGTTCTGCAAACACCTTCAGGAAACCCGAGTTGTGAACAAGCTCCGTCTCGCCGCAGACTGTTTGCCGGCCCCGTGCAGACGGGCTGTTTGCTGTTTGCAGGGTGGCAGCCTGTGGGGTTCCTCGGCAGGGCTGACCTCAGAGCTGTACCAGCCACAGAAAGCCTGGGGTTTAATCCAGGCTCTGGGGTGGGATGTTCTGGCAGGGTCTGTCACTGTCCCATCTCTCCTGTCCATGCAGCCCTGCCTGGTGGGAATGGGGCAAGAGCAGGGCTGGGGCAAGAGGAGGGCTGGGGCAGGAATGGGGCAGGAACAGGACAAAAGCAGGGCTGGTGTTAGGATTGGGGGAAGAGCAGGGGTGAGGCAGGAATGGGGCAGCAGTGTTGGGGCAGGAATGGGACGGTGTTGGGGCAGTGGCAGGACTGCCGGGACATTTCGGTGCAGCTCAAGCGGGTCCTTCGTGCTGACGCGGGCGGGGGGCGCAGAGCGGG
>NW_020799122.1:3511609-3543345 GCF_003259725.1 Athene cunicularia | reverse complement strand
AGTCTATGTGTGTGTACACAAAGAAATTATAGCATCATCTTCAGTGAAAATATCTGCATGGAGGCGTCAGCAGTTGAATGTACTTTGAGGTTCCAAGCTGCCAAGACCCCATCTACCCGCAACGCGTGGACATATGTGTAGAAACTGCAGTTCATGCTGCTTGGAAGTGAATCCTGAGCACCCCGTCAGTTTAAAGAGCAGGCATTAAGGGAGGGGAGGTGAGCCAGGTCTGCTCACCACCGCACAAACTGTTCAGCCCGTGTTTTGACACCGAGATGTCTGAGCTCATCGTTGGCTGGAGTACACAGAGTCCTTCCAGCCTTATATGTGTCAGGTGCTGAGTCCAGATCTTGGACTGCATCCAAACCAAGACATCACCTAAATCCTGTTCATAAACAGATTATGTTTTATCTTCAAACGGATTTTTTTTTTTTTTTCTGGGGGGGGGGGAATATGCGATGCAGGAGTTGCGGTGGATTTTGGTCGGGCCGTGTGTTTTCTGTCCCTGTTTTGCTGGAGGGCTGGTACGGTGCCTGGGTTTGCCACTTCAGAAATCGCCGAGGAAAACTCTCCTGCTGTCTCTCTTCCTTTAGCAGGGAAAAGCGGGCACCCTCCTCCTCCAGGCTGCGTGCCTGCGCCTCTGAAAGAGCTGAGAAATCACAGCTCTGCTCTTCCAACACGAGTATTTCATGGAGTGGTTCTGCTGATTGTGAATGAAGCCGGGTTGGGTTGGTTGGTTTTTTTTTTCCGTGCTGCCAGAGATTATAAAACCCATTTATTCTTTTTTTTTCTTTTTTTTTTTTTCCCCCAGTTGTTATAGCGAGCAAATCAAATGATTTGTCTGTCTGCCTAGCTGCCTCTCTTAGTGCCTCTGTCAACAGGGGTGTTTGCAAGGTTATTTGTAATACACCGAAACAGCAGAAAGAACATTTTCCCTTCTCTTTGGCAAGACGGTGGTACCTTCAGGGTGATGGGAGGCTGCGCTGGGATTAAATAATGTATTTTGCAAAGTGCTGTGAGATCAAATGGAAATTAAGATCCGAGAGGTTTGGAGAGCCCAGGGGGCACGAGGGGGGCTGGGGGACGTGCTGTGTTTGTGGCTGGGCTCCCTCTCTGCTCTCTGTGCTGGAGGTTCTTCGGAGGCACCGATCCTGCCCTCCGGCCCGCGTCCTGTGCTCCGCAGGACACGCCACTGGGGTTTCCCTGCACGGGACCTGCAGGTTTGGAGGGAAACGGTTGTGTGGTGAACCTCCCCATCCTCAGGAGAGTCTGGCAGAGGAGGGGGGAGATGTAACTCCCGGTGTCCGTTTACTCAGGAGAGCTGATTTTCCTGCTGCCGGAGCTGGGCGAGCTCTGCGGAGGCACGTTGATCGCTGCTCACCCCCCAGCCAGGACACCGTATCCTCACGGGTAGCTCGGGCACGTCCTTCTCACGGTGTCAAGGAGAAGTCAAGTGCTCTGTACCAACAGCTGGGCAGCGGGTTCCCCACCCCGATGCGCTCGGTGCCTTACGGCACACCACGACCCTCGCTGCTCCGTGGCTGTCCTCCTGTCCATGCTTTCCCCCTTGTCTTGCCTTCCCACTTCAGCTCTTGCTCTCCTTTTCAGACCCTTCTTTTACTTGTCCCCGATCCATATTTTTGCATTACAAGTGAATTTGGCCATCTGGGCCCTCGGAGCATCCTCCCTTCACTTCCAGTATCTGCCACGTCCATCCTGCTTCCTCCACTCAGCCCCTTTCATCTCCCACACCCCTGCCAGGCCTCCCCCCATTTACTTAACCAATCTTTCCCTTTGTTAATTAGGTGTTGCCTACCAACCCAGAGGAAAGCTGGCAGGTCTACAGCTCTGCCCAAGATAGCGAGGGACGTTGTATATGCACAGTGGTGGCACCTCAACAGACGATGTGCTCGCGTGATGCCAGGACAAAGCAGCTGAGACAACTATTAGAAAAGGTAACGGTTGACCCCTTCTGGGAAAGGTGGTTTGGTTTGGCATGACATTGGGGGTAAAAACCCGAGCGAGCTGGGCTGACCCTTGGTTTCCAGGGAAGATGGACCCCTCGGGGCAGCCCTCCCGTGCTGTGGTTGTCCCCACGCGTGCGGTGGGGAATAATCAGCCGCAGTCGGGAGGATAAATCTCTTAAGTGTTTCTGAGGCACAGAGGAAAAGGGGCTGTGGCCTAAGGTCAGGTTAAAACTGCTGAGATCAAAGCAACAGTATTGAACCATATCACTAAAATAAATAAAAGAATGAAATATGTAATTATTTTTTTTTCATTACGTTAACACACGCAATTTCAAAGGATGAGCCTCGATGAGATCAGAGAAGATAGAATTAAAAGCCCAACGCCCATACATTCCTAGCCAAGGTGGTATTAAAAAGGGCAAATAAAACAGTACAAGCTATCGACATCAAATAGCACAGAAATGACAGCTAGTAGTTTTCTTTCTAATGTTGACATCCACTTGATTAGTTTTTAATAGTCTGCTGCCCAGAGAGATCAAAGAATCTCATTAGGGAAACATTCCTGATAACAAGAAATTTTCCAGATAATAGATTTCATTGAAGAAATGCTGTTTCATGTGAAATGGTGCTCTTCTCTAAAATATGAGTGGACTCCTGTGCTGGATATGTAATTATCCCTCATGCCCTAATGCTATGTTGGCGTGTGTTATGCATGACAAAATAATTTTTCTCCTGCTGCTTTTGGGAAGTTGATGTATTAGTCCCTCATAACAATATTAAACCTACACTTAACTGATGTTCCAATGTGATAAGGACGATAAAGTGAGGCAGGAAACATTTAGCCCTAAAACACTTCTTTGGTATGTCAGAGGCTTCTAAAAATAATCCCACTCAAGCTTTTATTTCTCCAAGCAATAACGGCAATCGGTCCAACAGCACATTTGTCTGAGAGGCAGCAGGCATTATATTAGCAGCTGACACGGGCGTCTGAGAGCCGTCGTGTTCCCAGAACTGCTCGTAGGCATTCAACGAGCAGGATTTGACCCAATGCCCTCTGCTAATGGGCAGGCGAGTCGGGCGTACGAGTCCTGGGATAACATCGGTTCCCGTGCGGAGGGTGTCAGCGCTCGGTGATTTTTCCCTTATGCAGCTCTCCGGCTGCCAATGAACACAGCGAGGGAGGAGCGGTATGTCAAGGCATGTGTTCTGGGGATATGTTACCTGCCTGCTAATCTGTCTGCATCTCACTCCTACGCTAACCTATATGAAAACCCCAAAATAAAGAATAGGCTCTTAGTGCCAGACATCTGATCTTGATGAAGGCTGAGATGAGAATCCCTATAGGAAAATGCAACTGCAGAGAAGAGCTTCCAGCTTCCCAGGAAGGATTTCAAACCTGAAAATTCCTTCCCTCGTCTGACTTTTTAACTCTAGCTTTGTGATGGGAAAACTCACATCTCCTGATTTCTCTCTGCCAGCGGATGAAGAAGCGTAATGTGACAAAGAGGTAATTGTATTTGGACTTTCAAAGGCAGAGACCTGGCAGTCGCCAATGGAGATAATAAGGCTTTTTACGGGCAAGAAATAAGCTGCATTTGTGTGTGAGTCTATGTGTGTGTACACAAAGAAATTATAGCATCATCTTCAGTGAAAATATCTGCATGGAGGCGTCAGCAGTTGAATGTACTTTGAGGTTCCAAGCTGCCAAGACCCCATCTACCCGCAACGCGTGGACATATGTGTAGAAACTGCAGTTCATGCTGCTTGGAAGTGAATCCTGAGCACCCCGTCAGTTTAAAGAGCAGGCATTAAGGGAGGGGAGGTGAGCCAGGTCTGCTCACCACCGCACAAACTGTTCAGCCCGTGTTTTGACACCGAGATGTCTGAGCTCATCGTTGGCTGGAGTACACAGAGTCCTTCCAGCCTTATATGTGTCAGGTGCTGAGTCCAGATCTTGGACTGCATCCAAACCAAGACATCACCTAAATCCTGTTCATAAACAGATTATGTTTTATCTTCAAACGGATTTTTTTTTTTTTTTGGCCATGTTATCTGGGAGGACTTCCTCCTCTGATGGTTAAACCATTTTTGGTTTCCTGCCAATTCTTATGCTTTGCCAGCACCGATTTCCAGATTAAACAGTTGCTTTTTGTTCGCTTGATATTCGCTCCAAGGTGTAATAAGGAGGATAATGACATCTCAGCCTTCACTTTGACTTCCACAGACCTTAAAAGATGAACTTTTCATGTCCTGGTCCATTGGCAGAGTCCATCTCTGCTAATCCTTCCTCTAGACCATGAAAATCTCCCTCAAGATGCCTCATACTATTGCTCCACCAGCTTGTCTGGCTACCCAAAGCTCAAAGGTTCCTCCCAATTCAAACCTCAAAGATGGGCTTAGAACAGCCCTTTTCTGAGCTGGCATGAAAGGCTGATCCACGGGGAAGCTTGATCAGGATTTAAACCATGGCTTTGACCATAGAAATCTCGCTGGGGTCATCAGGCCAATATCGACTCTCTGTTACTGGCTTAATTCTGGAACAACTCAGTGTCAAACAAGATAACAAAACCGGCACTGGAAGTTTTGTTTGTATCAGTTTTCTGTTTCAGAAGCTAAAATTAACTCTTTTCCCCAAGACAATCACAGGTATCTCTCTCACATTAGCTCGATGGAAAATGAGGTTTCGTGTTACGAGCGCGTGCTCCACCAACGGAGGCAAAAAGCATTTTAGCTGATGTTTGAGGATAGCGGTTAATGGATGAAGCTGAGGGAATTTGAGAGACAGTATCCTTGAGTTTCAGTTCATTACAGCACTTATGTACATGCTTAAGTTTAAGCTATGAACAGTCTCATTGAAATCTAATCATGTGCCAAAGTACTTTGCCGGATCAAGGGCGTAATATGCTAATGAAGGGAAACAAGTAGATCTTCAGCTGATGAAGCACACATTACTGTCAGAGGTCAGCAGTGATGGAGACTTGAGTTTCTACAGGTCTGGGCAGAATCTTGCCTGCTTGAGAACAATATGGGCAACAAATAGCGAGAGTCCGGGCTTGTAAAACACATCCCCGAAATAGCACAGCAGCTAATTTTAGGCGTCTCAGTTTAGAGACATGTGAGGAGGCTATTTTCCTCTGCAGTCAGGGAAGAAGCAGACTCCTCCAGAGGGGATTCAGAATAGAAGCCTGAGCGAGATGCTCTGATTCATTTCCTAGCAGAGTCTGTCTCTCCCTCCCCACCGCCCAGGAGGCAGCGTAAGGAGCCCCCCCGGAGCCTTGCTTAGCCCCTGTGGGGTCAGATACTGGTGTATCGTTACAGAAATGCACTTTCCTTATTACTTGCAGCTTGGCCTTTAAGTGGATTTAGGCATTAGTGGAATAAATTAGATCAGTTTTGTATGATCCCTACAAGTCATTCCTATTCCAACCCACTGGAACAATTCTGCTATGTAGATACCGCTGGACTCGAAGGAGCCTAGAGTGGATTACCAGAATAAAAATATCTGCAGTCCAATCATGCTTCTCTAAGACTTCCATTCTCCTGCCTCAGGGTAGAGAGAAGTCTTCAAACTCCTCCACGTCCAGCCCAGGTAAATTAGCACCCAGGTATGTCCGCTGAGAGCTCGCATCCCCCAGGGGAGGCACAGCTGAACGGGAGCCACACGGCTCAGGCTGAACTCAGATTTTCTTTTTTCCTCTTCAAACCAAGAGATTTTTTTCTGCTCTTCCCTGCTCCTCGCACCTCCCTGAGCAGGTGTGGTGGTCAGGATGGGTGCTGGTTCCCCTCTGGGTGCTGTGTTGGGACTCAGAGACTGAAAATAGCTTCACCTTTGCTGAGGAAGACTCTTAGACCCCTGGAGCAGTCGTACAAAATGTTTCCTTACTGTTGGCCTTTGAAATACAGGTTGTCCATGCATTTTTAATAGTTCCCCATAATAGTTTTCTTGTCATCGTGTATGAGCAATGGGCATTTTGATTGCTTCGGAGATGCAGACGCCACAGTTGGCGTTTGACCTATGCTGGTTTTAGCAAGTAGCCTCCGAGACCTGGCTTGCGCGCAGGTGTCCCGCTGTCCCCGCGCTCTGTCCCTCGAGGTAAGTCACGGCAGCCCCGTGTGATTTGCTGGAGGAAATATTGCAATTGCACCGTACTTTCCCCCTCCCAGCCTGTCCGTGCTTGGCTTTGGCAAGGACGGAGACGGGAGGGGATGTGGCAGCGTGGGCTCTGGGATTTGTCTCGGAGCGGCTCCGCAGAGACGGGGCTGGCTCACAGTGGGGTTTTGCTCAGATGCTCACAGATGAAGAGACTTGAACCAGGAAGCCTTTAATGGGAGGGCCCTGATGCAGCAGCATGCCTGGATGCCTGATTCATTTTAAACACAGGCACCATCCCCTACCAGTGCCGACAGCCGTAGTTCTGCGGGTAACGCCGCAGTGGCAGGAGCGCCGGTCGTGGGCTGAGCCCCGTAATGCACCAACCGTGCTGCGAACACAACCATCCCTGATGCAAAGACCTTAAATTACCCCCACTGCTTCGCGCTAAACAGGTGCTTAGGTGCCAGTGTCAGAGCTTCATTTACCCTCACCTAGCCTGAAAAATGAGAGAAAGGACTATCTTAATAAATCAGATGGCAGCCAACCTTCAAAATCAGGTCAGCCTAGCTATCGTTTCCCTCTCTTCCTTACACCTTCAGCTCTTTTTCTCACGATGAACCCAGCCAACCTTCTTGCATCATTCCTTCGGCAGGGCCAGATGGGCGCCGCGCGGGGAGCCGCGGGGATGCGGCATCGCTCGGTTACAAAAGCTGCCGACGTGGCACAAGCGCCCCAGTGGTCAGTCACCGGTGGGGCCAGGGCATGCACGCCTCAGCCCCCCTGGTACTTCCCAGCTTCAGGATGCCCTCACCTGCAGCTGGGTTTGTTGTGGCAGATGCCAGATAAACAGCAGGGCTGTTTGGGTAATGACATTTTTGCTAGCTGGGAGTAAAGTTTGCGCTTAGGCAATCAGTAAGTGTCACTTGCGTACGTTAAGGAATTATAATGTGCACCTTGGCGGAAGCGTTTCTCATAGTTGGATGCGCTTCTGCTCAACCAAGAGCTTCTCCTCGCGTGATGGTGGGTGCCTTCCAGCCTCTCAAAGAGGCCATTGTGAGTGATGTATTTTAGCCTTGGCTACAGCCCTGATTTGCATATGTGATTGTTAAATTATTCTCTGCAGCACGGCCGAATAAATGTTTATGAAACCAATTTGCTCCATTTTAGAGCATGGGGTCATAATTCTATGAGATGCTGTTGATTAACCAGTAAATAATGCACAGGCTGATTAGCCTTTAGCTTTGTTGATTGTGTAGGAAAAGGTCAGCGCTCGGCACTGGGATGCGAGTGGGGCTGTGCCTTGGTGCTGGGGAAACACCTTCTTAACGATCCCTTCTCATTTGACAGGTGCAAAACATGTCCCAGTCGATAGAGGTGTTGGACAGGCGGACTCAAAGAGACCTACAGTACGTCGAGAAGATGGAAAACCAGATGAGGGGACTGGAATCAAAATTTAAGCAAGTGGAAGAAAGCCACAAGCAGCACCTGGCAAGGCAGTTTAAGGTATGTCTGTTTTCCACACTGCTAACGAAGCTGTGGCCAGGGATTTAGTGGGGTGCGGACGGGATGGTGGCCCCGGTTCCCATCAGCTCACGTAGCTGTTGGTCCGGTCGTACACGACTCTGGCAGCTCCCTCCTGCCCAAAGCACGGCCAGATCCAGGCTGCGGCGTCGCATCCTCAGCCACAATATTATTTTCTATAGGGTAAAAGCATCAATCTCCACGTTCCCGTACCACAATCCACCTGTGTGCCCTGAACAGGGCAGTGCAGGCTCCGTGAGCGGAGGGGGGGGATGTCTGCAGGGAGACCCTGGGGCAGTTGAGGTCAGGGCAAGGTGGGTTCCCCCCACCCCGGCCAAGCAGCCCTTCCCCACACTGCGCCCAGGACCCCATTTTTCTGGGAAAAAACGCGAGCTGGGGCTGTGTTACCATTTCGGCAGCACATGGCAAACTGTAACCAGCTGTCACCAAATGGCTTCCCTGCTTGGGGTGGTTGCAGCAATGGGGCAATCGATCAAACAAATCCAAAAAAAAAAAAAAGCCTAAAAGTACGACCACTGCAGGTGTCCTCGGGCTGGCAAACTGCACGTCTCAAGGATGTGCAAATGCTCGAGTTTGAGATAATGGTGTTGGCAGCAGAGCCAGCACCTTCTGACGGATTATATTTGTTTAGTCCTGGTGTCGTACTAGCGAGAAGTAAAGGTATCGGGCTTTTACATGAGGCTGTCATTGCAGGTAGTGGTCAAACTTTCAAGAATTTGATTGAGAACGAGTGAAATCGCTAAAAAGAGGCTGTCAGGAAGATTTGGAACCTTAAGTTTTAGTGATGCTTTGGATTAATAGATATAAAAACTAAATCGAGAAGATTTCTGGTGAAATTTGGGGACGTTTCTGATCAGCCACCCAGCTGATTCCCATCCCCATTTCCAGGCAGCTGCTCAGCTGGCTGGTGTTTTAAAGCGGAATTTTTTTAATCGCTCTGTTAAATACTGAAATACCCAGATTACATCATAACAAGCTGGGAAGAAGGTTCTTAAAACTTCTTACCAACTCCACCTCCTCCACCCCCCACCTCCAGTTACCACAAGCCCCTAAATTTAGCTCCACAGTCTGGATGTAAGGACCATCTTTCTGATTTAAGCATGAATTTTGTTTGCGGTTTTTTATTTCCCCTCGCCCTCCCCGCCTCCATTCTGATGAATTTAATCCTCCCCATTGCCTGCCAGGGAGCTTGCATCGAGAAGTGCAAGTAAATAAGAAAAGAAATATATTCCCCCCCCATGCAAACCGCAGGAGGGAAAGCCTCTTGACTTAACTAGGAGGGGATGGGAAGGAAAGGAATGAGGCTGAGGACCAATTTCTGATCCCGTTCACCCCCAGAGTTGCTTCAGGAGCAGCCAGATGTCACAGCCCTGAGCGCTGTGAGCTTGGCCACTGTGCAATAGTTTAAGCAGCACCAGGTATACCGTGTATACTAACATGCTTCATTAACGGATAGGTGCATGCATATTTATGTCTGCTCATTAGCTGCTGGGAGCAAAGCATCTTCAACAAAATGCTGCATACCGTGCCTTTAAATGAGGCCTTCATTTAATTTAAAAAGAAAAAAAAAAAAAAAAAGTCTTCGTTTCTGCGAAATAAATTTGATAATGACTTTGATTTTTATGTTCTTTATAGCGTGCCTAAAAACAGTAAGGAATTTTTGTCTAATTTGCTGCCAAAGCACCATTTTAAATAACAGCCACAGCATTTTGTTTCTGCTAATGCCAGCATTAAAATGTGAGTGGTTTGGAGCTCTTGTGTTTTGGGTTTTTTTGTTGTTTTGGTTTGTTTTGTTTTTTCTCTTTAGTTCCGTAAGAGTATTTGTCTATGAATGGCTATCTATATAAGGCAGGTTAGTGAGCTAGATCCTCAACAGTATTTCATTTTCTTGCTTACAGGGCTAACTTAAAAGCAAGTTTTTTCAATGCTGCAGTGACTGAAGAAGCAGTTCACTCCCATGTAACCATGAAAAGAGGGCCACAGAGCATTTTGCACCATGCATTTATTTTTTTGATTATTTTCCAAATTAGCACCATATCTCACTAAGGAACCTTGAACCACACAACCGAGATCTTCCTTTGCATGCAATTGTAGATGCATTTCATGAATAGTTTGAAACCCTTGTCAATGCATATATATATTATTTTATTTTATTTTTTGGAAAGAAAAAAAAAAAAAAAGAACTCTTTGTGTATGTGATCTGAAGCATGTAACCCTAAGATGTTGCATTCTAAAAATGACAAATAAAGGCCTTTCCCAAATATTTTGGTGTTCTGCAGCCTGTTTAATATGTTCTTTCCAAGACATCATTTGGACCAAAATAATAATTAAAATAATTTTAATGATAATAATTGTGGGATATGAACATTGCACTCACGTAGGAAGCAACCAGGTCAAGGCAGAGTGTTGCAGATTTTTGCACGCATAGCACTGAACCAAGCTTATTTTAACCTTGCAGGCAATAAAAGCGAAAATGGAGGAACTTAGGCCTTTGATACCAGTGTTGGAAGAGTACAAAGCCGATGCAAAATTGGTATTGCAGTTTAAAGAGGAGGTCCAGAATCTGACGTCAGTTCTAAACGAACTCCAGGAAGAGATTGGCGCCTATGACTACGAAGAGCTTCAGAACAGAGTGTCAAATCTTGAAGAAAGGCTTCGTGCATGCATGCAAAAATTAGGTAGGCTCAGAACAACATGGTGGCACTGGCTAAACACCATCGATGTTAAACCACACATCCCGTCTGGAGGCAGAGATGCTAGACTGGGCATCTCCTTGTGCCTGGCCTGGCTGTAAGGGATGAGCTGGCACAGCCGCGTTTGATCCTGTAAACATTTATGCGATAAGTGACATTAATCCTGGGAGTAGTCCTGCTGAGGATTACTTGCACGAGCGATGTTGCTCATGGCGTAAGTGCTTCAGGATCGGGCCCTTGACTGGGCATGTGCCGTTTTGCAGCGTTTGCATAAGTGGACGGCGAGATGCCGGTCAGTGCGTGGCCGGTTGCGAGTTAACGCTTATGCAAAGCAAACACATGCCCCCGTTTGTGCTTACGCATCGGTGTCCCATCTTTTTTGCTAACTGGACCTGGCCCAGCAGCAGAGGTCTCTGCGCACCCGCAGTAGCGGGGCTCTGTGTGTGTGTGTGTGTGTGTGTGTGTGTTTGCAGACTGTGACTTGGTTTCCCTTTTTCCTTTCCTTTTGCATCTTGCAAATCCCCCTTGAGAAGAGCGTGATGTAGGTGGTGCGGGGTTGTGGTTTGGTCTGGACGATGCCAGTGTGCAGGATATAAATCCTCCCCATCTCTCCCGTTCCCTTCCAGCAGGCCAAGTAACCAGCAGTGCTAAAACGTGTGAGAGATTCATCTGTGATCGCACTCAGAGAGTATTAATTGCCTGACGCCTGTGGGTCCATTTTGGGGAGACACACCTATAGCTAAACCCAGCATCTGACCCCAAAAAAGAGGGTGGAGAAGGGTGGAAGAAGGGCACTTGCCTTCCGCAGCTGCAAGAAATCTCCCCACAGTTTGTTGGCCTAGCTCTGACTTGATTTAATTTCTACTTACATTATTGACTTTCTTGTTAAGCAATTTAGATAATCTAAACACATTAACTGCTCTGCAGTCTATTTTGGTAGCACATATGAAATTACACTCTCAGGTAACTTCATGGAAGATCAGATCTCTTCTGAGCACTTTCTATCCTTGGCAAGGTAACGCTTTGTTTCTCTCTTGTCTCTGCTGGTGGGATTGCTTTTGCTTGTTTCTAGATGCCTCCACACTTCTGTAAGCAGCCGCCTGCCCTGTATTTCCCCCTGCATTTCCATCCTGTCCTCTGTTAGCTTGTACGTGCCTTATAAGCTACCTCTCACTTGAGATCTTGGAGAGGAAAGTGAATTTCCACGTAAGCCTGGATGCTCAGAAGCATTTGAACTACGCGGGTGCAGCGAGTCATGCACTGAGATAACCCAGGGAGCTGCCCGGCAGGCAGGTGTAACCCCCTCCCCGGCTAAGTGAGAGGGCAGAGCCTGATTTCTCGTTTATTAACGCGCGCTGACGTGCCTGGGTTTGGTTTGGAGGCAGAACAGGCTGAGGCGAGTCGTGCCATGGCTTTCTGCAGCGTGTCTGTGGTCCCTCTGCTCGTCCCGTGATGGCCCCGGGGAAGGCAGCAGGGTTGGGGGAAGGCAGGGAAGCCCTGACCTTCTCCTCACCCACTCGAATTTCACCCTGAAAGCTTAATGGGGACAGAAATGATGGAGGTTGTAAGGACTTGGTGCTTTCTGTGTTAGCAGTACCTAATGCCTGGAGCTTTATCATGTGGGGACCGCAGAGCCATCTCAGGAATGACAGTCCTGCAGTGGGTAAGATAAGGAAGGATGGAGAACAGGCCCAGGAGTCACACAGCAATCCCCCCGGCAGCCCCACATCTCAGCTTTTCACCTTCCTCCCCTGCTGGAGGCAGAAGTGGGTGTGATGAGAGGCGATGGTGCCCAAAGGGGCATCCACTTGCTGCATCAGTAGCCTTCAGCCCATCTCTTGAAGATGAGGAGGAGCTGCGGGTGATGGGGAGGGAATGAGGGAGCAGCGGCAGGGCTGGGACCAGGGATTTGAGTCTGGGCTGTAGAAATACTTTCCCAGGGATAATTCTTTAAACAAAACCACCCTGGACCCCCCGGTCCCTCTCTAGCTGGCCTCGATGGAGCCGCCCAGCCCAGGCTGACTCTACCAGAGCCAGGGAAGCTGTGATGATCCTCCCGCAGACCCTGGGCAGACTTTAAGAAGTAGCTCCCAAACCATTCAGGGCTCCAAAACCAGTAAGAGTTTGCTCTTGGACCATTAGCCCCTTCTGTACCAGGCCATGTCCTGGCTCATTACATCCCCTCCTGCTCAGGCCCTCCAGCTGGGACACCCACCCAAGGGAGCAGCCCAGGTAAGACTGGGTGAGGCAGCTAGGATGGTGAGCCCTTGCAGGCAATTTTTTTCTAGAACCTTTTGGGTACTTTTTGGAATCTTTTTGAGGCTTTATTTGGGCTTTTTGACCATGTCCCGTCTTTCTCTTCTTGCTCTTTCTGTGGCTGCGGGGTCAGGGTAGCTTTTCCTTGGGGCGTTGCAGCACCCCTGGGTGCTCATGGAGATGGACACCGAGTCTTGCAAAGGTTCACCCGTGAGGGTTTGCTGCTCACCTGGGAGGATGATTTATTTGATCACTTAACACCAAACAGCACGGATTGAATTTCCAGTGTTATTTATCGCTCTGGAGCGTAAACCAGTGAAAATGGTAGTTAATTGAGTTAAATTCGGATAACAACCTTACAGACACTTTGCTGCCACGCGATGAAGCCCTGTTTGCCGCAAATTATCTGCTCAGAGGGATTCACTGCTGTTCCCAGTAGCACGTTTTAGCTTCGATTTGCTCTGCATGGGTCAGCAGCGCCGCTCACCTGGCGCACGTTCACCTGCTAGAGCTCAGGATTCAGCTTAGAGCGCCCAGAACAGGATCAGGGAGCCGCTGCAACAAGCACAGGATGAGGGAAGGGATGGGGATGTGCCGTGTTCCCGTCTGGTTTGCCTCTCCCCATCCTCCGGGAAGGACCGATGCTCAACAGTGCAGCAGCATTTTCCTTAGACGAGGTCCTGGTTTGCATTTTGGGTTTCCTAAGCGTTATTGATGGATCAATAGTGAAAACACTTCCTGACCCTGGCATGTGTGTGAAGGGAAAAAAAAAAAAAAATCAATAATGGCACGTTCAATTTGTCATTTTGTTTACACTCCTAAAGATCACTATTTATACAGGGATTTTAACGTTTCCATTAACGTTCCTAAGAGGAGCTTTGGAGGAGTGGAGAGGTTGTCACTCCGTGATTTGAGGGGGAAATTAACTCAGCTGCATTTCACAGGCTCCCGTTTGCCTGAAAGCACGAGCTGTCCCCAACTCCTGCAAAAAATCCCAGTGCAGGGGTGGGGACAAAGCCCTGCCAGCCTGGCCCAGATGTTTCTGGGGTGTGAGGACACCCGGCCAGGCAACATTGGCGAGGGCAAGGTACAACCCAACTGCTGCAACTCCATCCCTGCTGCGGAGGGCTGGGACTGGGACGGGCAGGAATCAGAGCTCAGTTTTTTTGGGAAGCCCCAGGAGGAAAGATGCTTGGCTGTAGCAGCAGCCCTGGCAGAACCTCGGAGTCCAGAAGGAGACGGTGCTGGTGTTGGTGTGGTGGCTGCGTTCGTGGGTAGATTGCTGCTGAGCTGCTAAACATCACTTGTGGGCTGGATCTTAGGAGAAATATGGAGCAGGGGTGTTAGTATCCTGGGAAGATGGTGATGCTGGTTGTAACCGTCTGGAGGAAAGCATGTCTTCTGCTGGAGAATTCCTGGTGCGGCTAGAGGAAGGGGCTGTGTGCGTAGAGGTGGTGTTTTGTTGCTGCTCTGTTGAGCTATGGGAGGGCAGGCTGGCTGGGTCGGCCTGGAGATCACTCAGGAAGAGGCTTATTCATGATGTTTTTTCCAGGAACAGGGAGATACAGGCCCCCAAAGGACCTGGGTAGTGCTGGGGAAACTGGAGTGAAAGAGATCCTCTGTGCATGCCCCAAAAGCTGCTGCTCATGGGTTTCCCCCGTGTCCTGGACTCACGGATGAGCACCAGGTCATGTTTTCCTGTTGCACATTTGTCCCTGAGTGTCCCTGACTGTAGCAGCCCACGCTCCTGCCATCCCTGCTAAAGGCTCAGCACCCATGGGTGCGGGGCTGCCCGGGGCAGGGCTCTGCTGGGCAGTCAGGCAGCAGCTTTAGGGCAGTCACAGCCGGGGCTTAAAAACTCCCCTGTGTGAGTCAGTAGAGTCTGCTAGAGGGAGGACTCGGATGCTGGGTGTCCTGGGGTCTCGCCCCAGCTCTGCTCCCAGCTATGCTGAGCTGAGCCCCCGCTGAGCTCCCCACCCGCAGAGGAGAGCGCTGCTGAGGCTGCTGCTTCGTGCCAGAGCATGGGGAGATGCAGGAATAGTGAGCTCCTGCTCTGATTCAAGCTGTGACCTCTCCAAGGGAAGCAGGAGAAGACGGTCCCCTCTTCCTCCAGTAATCTTCCTGATTTTAATGTTTGCTAACCCTATAAATGGGGGGAAAATGCCGATGGTGCTCGGCGTGTGGTGTGGACCGGCCGGGGGAATGAGGACCTCGGGGGGTGCAGGTGTCCATCCCTGGGCGGTAAGCCCACGAGAGCTGCAGGGACCTAGCTAACTAGGGGCCTTAAAGGATCCATTTTGAAGTTTTCCCCTAGCACCCGAGTGCCTGGGATAGATTTACACCAAGAAAGAAAACACCTTGCCCTGGGTAAGAGCAACCCTCTTGCATTGCTGAAGAGCTGTTGTGAATGTGCCTCCAGCTAAACGTGCGTGAGATGTAGCCTCACTACTTGCAAACAACACTAGTTTACCCTTATCAGTTGCTGCTGCATTTTTTTTTTAATTTTTTTTTTTTATTAAATCAATGAGCTTTTATACAATCTTTCTCTCCGGGGAAATGGAAGGAAAGAGATAAAGTGACAGCAATGTAGGGCTGCGATAATGGAAGGTAGCTTGAGCAGATCTGTGATTAGAGGAAGGCTCGTCCTCTGCGAGGGGAATTTGCAAGACATTAAGCATTTATTATTTTAACCCATTGCATCCCTTTGTGAATACCTTGCTCTCCTTCTTCTGAGAGGTTTTGAATGCATCAGACAAGCGGGAGGACAAATTCCCTCACATCCTGTCTCAGTGAGGCCAGGAAAGCTCTTTGCTTCTTTTGGTGGGATCTCTCTTTATCTGCCCAGTGTCTGAAGGCTGTGGGAAGACTGATGGTCCCCTTGGCTTTGTCGTGCTGGTGCATATCAAGAATATCTTCATCTATTTCACATTTGCCTTTTTACCTTTGCCCACAGCTCAGAGCTGAGATAGATGGATGTGTCCCATGGCCATGATCAGGAATATAAAGGGGCAGATGAGAACAGGCTGAGGAGAGAGGCAGCTAAGAGATAGTGCACATACTGGAACCATTCAAGGCCAGGCTGGACAGGGCTTTGAGCAACCTGATCTAGTTGAAGATGTCCCTGCTCACTGCAGGGCAGTTGGACCAGGTGACCTTTAATGGTCCCTCCTAACCCAAACCGTTCTATGCTTCTATGATTCTACCTGGTAATTTTGAGCAGAAGGACCTTGCCCTGAGCTGTCGGAAATCTGCCCCTGTTTCAGCAGCATCTCCACAGGCCTCAGCCCTGGATACCCGCCGCTGAGCAGCGGGACCATCCGTACCACAGTGCAGCAGCAGCTCAGCCTGCAGACCCAGCACCCAGCACAGCCGCTCTGTCCCAGCACCACCACCATCCCCTTCCCCGGCCTGCCCGGGGCTCCCACATCAAAAAGGAGAAGTCAGGAAACACCTTCTGAACTTCAGGTTGTGGCTGTCCCCCTGGTGCTGCTGACCTTAGCTTGTCTTGCTCAGGAGATGCTGCTGCAGCACCAGCTCTGCATTGAATGTGCCCGGGTTTTAAATGAGTGCTCCTGTAGCAACAGACCATCCAACACCAGCCCCGGTCCCTCCCGCGGCATCTTCAT
Source organism: Athene cunicularia (assembly GCF_003259725.1). Classification (NCBI taxonomy): domain Eukaryota; kingdom Metazoa; phylum Chordata; class Aves; order Strigiformes; family Strigidae; genus Athene; species Athene cunicularia. Next base: position 3,527,168 of record NW_020799122.1, on the reverse strand, counting down.
CTCTTCATCTTGGCATTCCTTAGTGTGCATATGCTAAAATGCTGGTGTTTGCAGGAGACCAGAATGGCAGCTTTGCTGAAACTTGGGGATATCGTTGGGAATAGGAACTCAGTGTACAGATAAACCTTCGATGCTGAGGCCGTAGCGTCGCAGGCATCTATTCACGGGTGTCCCCGGAGGGGTGCTGGGTTCAGTGTCAGGGGACAGAACCATGGAAGGGAAACAAGCTGCCCTGGGCAGCCTGCTCAGCAAGCTGGGGGATCGGTGCCACTGCTTCACCTCGTATTTAGGGCTTAAAAACACAGCGAGTCCCTTAGCAGGGCTTGCAGATGTGCTGACATGCCTACTGAATTCGGCGGCTTGAACTCAGCGGTGTGAGGCACCTGAGCGTGCTTCAAACCGAGGCTCGTCGCGCTGCGCGGCCGCGCGTCCCTGTTGTGGTGATGCTGAGTCTGGGCAGGATTCCCAGGGTGGCTTCTGAGGGACCCGAGGGGACACCCCACCTCCTGCCCTCCATCCTGCTGCACTTGGGCTCCTCTCCTGGAGCTGGTGAAGCCCAGGCTGGCAGAGGTGACGGGAGGAGGCTGGTGAATTCGTTACTGTCTCCTAAGCGTGCAGACGTTGAGAGGGAACAGAGAAGGTGGCTGGTAGAAGGCAGTAAATGGTCTTTGCAGGGAAGAGATTTATATTGCACGTAATTTCCCACCTTTTTATTTTTCCTCCTTTGCATAACCTGTAACAAATGCATGTTTCCAGCAGGGCTGGAATAGACACATCTATCTTTTTATCTTGGCTGCACCCACTGTATCATACAGAAACGAGCAGTGCTGTTCAGCTAATTTCTCCACCTAGCTGCTCGACCCCGGCTAACTCTTCTCATTTTCTATTCTGTGACATCAGCAGCACGGCTGGTTCAGGAAAGCTTGTTTTCTTGGGGGCAGTGTGATAAGGACAATTGTTATTAAGAGGCATGAAACAAGCAGAAGCATCCAACAGTTGTTCTTGGCCTAATCACTTCTAATAAAATAAAAACCGAGCTGCCCATCGGCGGGGGAGAGGAGTGAGCAGAGAGGTGTGGGTGGTGGCCAGCACTGGTGCCCCTTACTGGGGCGTCGGGGCTGGCAAAGACCTGCCACCAAAGGAGCCACAGTGGTCTGACGTGGTGCTCACCAGCCTTGCACTCTTTTTCAGCTTGTGGCAAGCTGACGGGAATAAGTGACCCAATCACAATTAAAACTTCGGGGTCCAGGTTCGGATCGTGGATGACGGACCCTCTCGCTCCTGAGGGAGAGAACAAGGTAAGACCACAACACCTTCATCTCTGTGTTCCCACCTCCACAGATGCGGCTGAGGTCATGGAAAACTCATTACATCCAAGCCCCGAAGCCCAGGTTGTGCCCTGTGAAACCTGTGGAAGGTCCTAATTCATTTCACGGGGCTCTGCTGGCCTCCTCTGCGGTGGGAGGGGGCTGAGGATCCCGCAGGGAGGGAGGATGAGGAGGGGGCTGAGCAGCCCCACGCAGTGGTCCCTTCCCAGGGCACGTGAAACTCACTGCAGGGATGAGCGTGCGTGGTCTCAGAAGTGTCACCACAAGGTCTGTGCCACCCACGGGAGGGAAGAATCAAATATCAGGTTTCTCGTCTGGGTTTGGCAGCCAGGAGGGAGCTGGGGCTGAGCAGAGGGACCCGTGGTCCCAGTCCCTGCTGCTTTTCTGCTGCCGGTGCCTCCGATAATGTGATCTGACTGCATTTGTCCTCCGTCCTCCGCCTTCATTGTTGTGAGGAATCAACCGACTGCAGCCAGAGAGAGATTTGTTTTGCTTTGTTTTGGGGTTTTTTTTGTTGTTTTTTTTTTTTTTCTTCTCCATTCAGACCATTCAATTTTGATCCCAAGGAGGTAGGAGGCCAATAACTGGCTGAAAATCAATCCAGGCTTCCCATGACTGATGGAATGGAAAATATCTCAAGTGTTTGCTGAGGATTTGCAGGCAGCAAAACAAAACAAAAACCACAGAGCTTGGCTGCATGGTAATTCCCTCCTGCATGCAGTATCCTTCATCAAAGGATACAGCAAGGGCTCTATCGGGGCGGCTATTTTGAGAGCTTTGCCCTGTGATCAGCTTTCTGTAGCTGAGAGAGGACGCGGGATGCTCTGGAGAAGCCACCCCTGGGGTGGCTCCATTTGCCCGTGGATGTGCAGCAATGAAGCAGCTGTGACTTGAGATGTTGGGCTCTTTCCCTCCAGCAGCCAACTGGTTGGCACTGGTTCCCCAGTACAACACCCCTGTATTTTACAGTTATTAAACAAAACTTCACCTACAGCCCCAAGAACATCCTGATTAGGAGTGGGATGGGAAGGCTTTACCCACGTCACATCTTGTTTTGCTCAAGAGAGGGGACAGACTTGTCCTCTTCAGGCTGTGTTAGCTGCATCCCTCGGCACTAAAGTGATTTCTGCATCTGTGAAGGAAGAATCAAGCCCGTTGCAGCTGAAGCTGGCTGATCAAATACTAAAGATCTTTGCATGTCTTCAGAGAGTTTTGTCTCAAACCGGTATTTTTCTTTTTTTTTTTTTTTTTCCCTCGCCTTTTTCTGCAGTGTATTTTTGTCACAAGAGTAGAAACTAGTTTTCTCTGGCCTCTAGCTCAAGCTTCACAAGCGTGTATGTGTATGTAATACATAAATCCACTGTGAATTTTATTAGAAACACACAATTAAGCGAACTTCATTGGCTGCCTGGCAGAGTGGGAAACTAGGGATGGGGGGAGATGGGCAGTACATCATATCCATCTTCTGTCGCCAAGACCCAGGAGGTGTTTGGTGGTTCCTGTGGTCATTTGTTCACGTCATGAAATCATTGAACACAACTGGGGAAAATGGTGAGTCTCACAGGAGCAGCCCGGCGGCGAGGCAGCAGGTGGATGCTGAGCGCCGGGATTGATGTGTATTGGCAGGAGAAGGTTGCTCAAAGCCAGCCGGTGCGACGAGACGTTGCTATCCATCAATCTCCGCTTCTCCAAAGCATGAAATGCCTTTGGGTCCTGGCACCTTGCAGCCCCCAACGTGATGACATGGGGTTCTGCTCTTCTGGGCTTCTCTTTGTCTCTCTAAAAACTGAGCACGAGGCATCGATGTGCGTAATTTTTTTAATACCAAATAATGAAATGGGAGCAGCAGAGAGACAATCGGTTTTCGGGGGGATTTTTTTTTTTTTTTTTTTTTCATTAAGTGAGGAATGCTTTCTGGTGCCACGTCTGACAACAGAAGCTCTCCCATGCTGCCGGCACTTCTCTGCCGTGGGCTCAGGGACGTGTGTGGTTTTTCTCAGGTGCTTTTGCAGCCGTCCTCGAGCCCAGGGTGGAGGTGTGAAGATCAGAGCTGTTTGCCACACGTTCATTCCCCACCTCTGCAGCGTTTCCGGGGAAGTAAAGATAGAAGGCTGAAGTTCCCCACAAAGTTTTTACAGACCCCTCTTGGCCTTTCCAAGACAGCAGCCAAACAGTTTACACGAACATGCCGTGTGTAAATGTTTGTCTGCTCTTCGAAGGGGCCCCAGAGAGCAACAGCCATGTTGCAGAGACAACACTATCCGATTTTGCAAGGAGTCTGCAAAAGAAGTTTCCACTAAACATTCCCCAAATCTGCCTCCTCCCCTCTTGCTATTTCATTTACTTTTTTCCTCCTTCCTAAACAGAAAGCAGCTAGCTTATTTTTAAGCAGCAACTGCGTACAGAACGTCACTAACTGGCTGGATATTTCTTCTTGATATTAACTGCACAGCTTTGTCATTTGCCTCGGAATTGGTTTCATATGACAAAAGCTTTTTTTTAAGGAGTCTAGACAGTGTCCCTAGTGAACTGGTGCTTAAATGATGATCTAAGATCTCTCCCCCATCTATCAATAGCAAGATTTTGGTGTCTTCATTTCTTACATTTTAGTGGCCTCGGTTTCAGCTTTTGTTGTAGAAGTGTGTGATTTTTAATCCAATATGGACTTTGCCTGAATTTCCTTGACAATAAGCAATTGCATCCCTTGCTTCTGCATGCCAAATTAATGGAGTTCTGCACAGCAGCTGGTATAATTTACAGAGTGCTACCACGATGGGGTTTACGGGAAGCAGAAGCAGCATCAACATAATACGCTGGGTTTAGCCAGAGAAAAGATGTTAATTGCCCTCTCTAGCGATGGTGCCAGTCATGCAGCACTCCCAGGGAACCTCTTGAGCTCCCAGGTTCCTGGGGAGATACGAGGTTACCCCCTCGGGAAAGCTTTGCTGTTCAGTTGATTTCTTGGCTGATTCGGGGTTTTCCAAAAAAATGGGTTTATTTCTGAGCGTAGGTGGCAGGTGTTAGACACATCGTTTTCCAGCGGATTGGATTCCTTGCTCTGGATTTCACTCCCAGCTCAGTTTCTAGGGTGATGTGCGAAGGGTTCAGTCGGGTCTCTGCTGTTTTCTAACCCCATGTGTTTCTGTTGCTCGCCCAGGTCTGGTACATGGACAGCTACCACAACAACCGCTTTGTCCGTGAATATAAATCCATGGCAGATTTCATGAATACTGACAATTTTACCTCTCATCGTCTCCCTCACCCGTGGTCAGGCACCGGTCAAGTGGTCTACAATGGCTCCATCTATTTCAATAAATACCAAAGCCACATAATTATCAGGTTTGACTTGAAAACAGAGACCATTCTCAAGACTCGCAGCCTGGATTATGCCGGCTACAACAACATGTACCACTACGCCTGGGGTGGCCACTCGGACATTGACCTCATGGTGGATGAGAACGGGCTGTGGGCCGTCTACGCCACCAACCAGAACGCGGGCAACATCGTCATCAGCAAGTTGGACCCCAACACCCTGCAGAGCCTCCAGACCTGGAACACCAGCTACCCGAAACGCAGCGCCGGGGAGGCCTTCATCATCTGCGGCACGCTCTACGTCACCAACGGCTACTCGGGAGGGACCAAGGTGCACTATGCCTACCAGACCAATGCCTCCACCTACGAGTACATCGACATCCCCTTCCAAAACAAGTACTCGCACATTTCCATGTTGGACTACAACCCCAAGGATCGGGCCCTCTATGCCTGGAACAACGGGCACCAAATACTTTACAATGTCACCCTCTTCCACGTCATCAGGTCTGACGAGTTGTAGTCCATCCTTCTTTAGAAACTGATTTAGGAAAACAAAAAAGGAAAAAAGGGAGAAACGAAATTTAAAAAAAAAAAAAAAAAAAAAAAAAAAAAAAAAAGCTAATATCAAGGAAACACACTTTAAATCAGTAAATATATAAACAGCTGCCAAAATTAACACCAACGTCATGGAGGATTATTCAGCATAAACCTGACAGATCAGCATTACCTCTACATTTCTAGAAGTCTGGCCCTGTGTTATAGACTCACGAGTAACCATGTACTTGCAGCTGGAACTGCACTTAAAGAACCACTTAAGTTTGGGGTTTTGTTTTGTTTCTGTTCCGATAGCAAACCTATAGTACATACTAAAGAAGTAAGGCAATGACTGTTGAAAGTTTATCCTTGGGAGACTCGCTCTCTTCTGTGTGTGGGTTGCATGGACATTTCCCCGACATCACGGTCAGCTGTGATGGATGTGTGATTTGTATTTCTAAGCAGAAAAAGCTGACCCGTGAGGAGCTCTCGCTGTCTGAACAAGACCTATCACAGGTTAGTTTTCTTCGCCTTCCATTGCAGCTACTGTCTCTCAACTGTGTTCTTGTCACTTAGATTAACTGTGCTGAGACCCGAAGTAGCTCATGGATCTGTGTCTTAGTAACTATTAAACACGATGGTTTAAGTATGTATTATGAACAAGTTGTTGTACCCATATTGTTTGAACTTATGTATTCAGCAAATATATTGTATAATGTATGTCTGTTATTTACCAGAGGTGGCAAAACTTTGTATGTCCAGTTTATGCAATGAATGTTGTAAATGCAATGATGTAGTTTGGATTATAAATGATGGTTTTGTTTCTAAAAAGAAAAAAAAAAAAAAAGATCAGTGTTCACCCTTATACACAGATAACCAATTTCATGTTGATAATTACAAGAATATTCTCTTACTGTTATACTATCTACATAGCATTATGGTGGTTGGAAACGGCCTCTGTGGAAATTCTGTGGCATCAGATTCCCATGGGAAGCCCTGTTTATGGAAATGTGAAGGTAATTAATTTTTTTTTAAGAGGAAAACTTTGTACTATCCACAGTTATCTAAGGAACAATAAAAATATTAGGAGACTTCCCTGCTTTGTTTGTTGTCTTCTCTGTACGAGTGACCAAGTGTAGAGGAGGGGTAACAGGAATTATCGTGGGGTGTTTTTTGGGTGTTGAGCAAACCTTCCTGACTTTCCTTATGTCTTGAATTGAGTGTGACCCGATGCGTGGCTGCTGCTGGAAGCCGGCGGGGCCGGAGGCTGAGAGGGTTTGGCTCTGCTCTGTAGGGCTCACGCAGCAGGACTGCCTTCCCGTTGGCATTTGGAGCAGAAACTGCTCCAAGGAGATAAAACCCTTTCTCTGCTCCTACGGCGGCTCTCTGCTGCGAGGGGACGTGGAGGCGGTGGCAGCGAGGGTGTGTGGCTGCCTGCTAATGCGGGCACGGGCTCCGGCTGCCAGTAGCACCGTGCTCGGCCCCCTCCCCATCCCGGGGCTGACGGGAGGGTCGGGGGGTGACAGCATCTGATACCCCTGCTACAACAGGGGGCAATTGTGTCATCCACCACTTTTCATTAGAGCTGGAGACGCGGTGCCTCGGACTGCTGCGGGCAGCTGCATCATTTCCCTTCTCAGCTGCTTGGAGCGCTTCTCATCCTGAATTTGCTGGAGTCTTGTGCTAGTAAAAATCTCCTTCCATTTAATGCAGCTAGCACTGTGATGCTTATTATAACGAGCAACTCTTACTGTTGGGGCCTGAGCACTCAACACAACCATTCCTCTTGTTTCTGCCAAAGCAGCGGCCTCACAGCATTGCGGGATGCTGCAGTACCACAGCACACACCTCGAAATGATCCGAGGCACTTTTCCAGCTGAATGCTCCTAAAGCCCTTAATATTTTGAAGCTTAAGATTCTGGATGCTAACACGCTCTTCTCAACCACCTTTAATAAATCCTGCACTTCCCCACTCTCCCCGTACGTGCTTCCAGCGTACAGTCTTCCCGTGGCAGGGCTCATTTTATCGGGAATCCAGCACCACCAGCAGCTTCATTCTGCTGCCACTGTCTGGTGTGAGATGTGGGGTCCCATCTCCTCCCTCTGCCCCAAGACGAGCAGTATTCAGCAATTCCCATGCCACGGCTGGCCCCAGGCAAAGGGACAGGACCCGTCCTGCCTTTTCTTCTGGCCCAAGGAGCCCATGAGCAGGATCTCATGGGCAGCAGGGATGCCTGGTACCCGTGCAAGCTGCAAAGGGCTCTCTCTGGCATCATGAGACCATTGTTGCCTCCTTTCCAAACAGAGAAGCAGGTGACCACGTGTAGCACCCCCAGGCATGGCAATTTTTCAGCCAAGGGGCACATGAACAGCTACATTCACTGATGAGGTTCAGCCTTCGGCCACAGCAGACTGATGCATTAGGGCCCCTGGAAGGAACACGGATCACTGAGGTCAGGAAATTGAATATAAGCAATCGGTGACTGCCACAGATTGCGCACACGGAGTTCAACCCGGGCTCTTCAGCGGGAGGAGAGGGGGAAGAAAAAAAAATGGTGTCGTGGTTTCCCAGAGCTGGATTAAACCACAAGCAATCCACATGTAGATGCCAGAGCCAGTTGCAGAGGTTTGAGATACCGCCCTGTGTCAGCACTACGCCTCTTACTGAAAGGCTGGCTGTATCCAGAATGGGGACAGCTCTCTGAGGACTCGTTTCTGTGCTACACACCATATTTCCAGGACTCTGGACTGCCAGCTTCGTGGAGATCTTCGATATTTAGCAGTGTTTTTTTTTCCCTCCCAGAAGCTAAAAAAGGGGGCTAGAGACCCATGGTGCGATTGGCAGCGGTATTGATCTTCAATGCGCAAGTGAAATCTGTTAAGCCAAAAAGCTGTGAGGCACCTGCAGTCATTTCTATTTAATTAATGTATTTCTCCAGCGCAAAGTCATTTAAGGGGAGCACGCTGGGTTTATAAGATTTAGAGCTGGGTCCACCAACGGCTGCAATCAATGGGACACCGATGCCTACAACAGGGGCTGGGCTGTAGCAGCCGACTGAACCTGCTCTCTGCACAGCTCCTCAAGTGCATGCGAGTGATTCGCTCGCACGGCCTTGCCGTAGTTTTGAATCATGGCTCTTGTCAGCTGTGCTACACGCTGAATTGCTTTTCGGTGCAGATTATTGTCCCAGCAGCTGGGCTTTGCATACTCTGCTTCCCACCCGCCTGCGCGCCGCGGAGCTGCGCTGATGGCCCCGAGCACCAGATGGTTCTTCTCTAAGACCTCCGGAGGTGATCCCGGAGGTTGTCCCAGCCAACCTGTCCAGTTTTGGGAAGATGTTTCAGGTAGACCAGAGCACATGGCAGGGCACCACCTGAATCTGCCAACAACCCAGTCAGGCACACTGCCACACCGAAGCACTGCCATGCGCTAAATTACCCAACGTCAGCTTTGTCATTAGTCAAGATTTGAGGACAAAAGAACACGTTTGCTTCAAAACCTTGATCTGCAAAAATAAATTGAATTACAGAAAGGCAAAACAACGCCGTTTGCTTTAGGGTACAGCTACATTTAGATTCTAATTTTCGTAGTGCAATTCGTTTAAGACAAGACTCAACCGCACGAAATGTCCTTGAACGCAACAAAGACAGAGAAGCTTTTCTGTAACATGTACCCAAAGTTAATGAGATGAGAAAAGTGCTTTAAGGGGCGTACCTTTGTCCTATTTGCCTGTAGTGCAATATTCTATAAATGGATGCCATATGGTCATATACTTAATGGTATGTATTACTTTTCAAGTGGATGAGCCATTCAAAGACAAGTACGTCCCAGAGGATTGCTTTCTATAGCCTATGACTTAATTATTTGGTGCACGAGGCTTGCTGGTCCAAATTTAGTCATGGGAGTCAGTGAGTTACTTCAGAGAAACATCTGACCATACTTCTGTATGTGTGTTTACGTCTTGTCAATATTTTACAAGGGATTAATTTGAAAGCACTGTACTAGGTATTTGTGTAGATATTTGCAAGGGGTTTGGTTTGATGCAGAACCCAGGTTCTGCTCCCAGCCACACCATCCACACCACGTAACAGCTCCATGGCCGAGCAAGTAACTGGACAGGTTTAATTTTGCAATGTCACGGCGTTGCTGCCCTTCGCCCTTGGAGTCAATGAACCAATGCTCTCCAGCTGGCTCACACCTGCCTTGGGATGAATGGGGTATCTGGTGGGGTTTGCTCTCATTCCTGCAGCTCACCAAGCCATGGTCCTTTTTCACCCTTTGCTCTGAGACAACCCCCTTCCCTGGAGCCCTCGCGCCCACCCCAGAGGATGCTTGACCAACTTTTGGGCATGGTAGGACAGCCCAGCTGTGTCGCAGCCAGCCCAAACCAGGGGCGAAGCAGCTCCCTATGAGTGTCACCGTGACACTTCTGCCCTTCTCCAGGCCACGTCTGACAACATGTGTGACTGGTTCTGTGTGCAGGGAAGAGCCTGCCTTTTGGGCTGACATACAGAAGCTGAAGCTCCTCCTTCCCCCACCGGTGGTAAAGCCCATGGGGAGCAGCGGTGGGCTGTGAAAGGCAGTTTAGAGCTGCGCTAGAGCTTACACAGACCGTCCCGTGGAATTAAATGAAGCTCGCTCAGCACCTGGCCTAAAACACAGGCAGAAATACTGACTGTTGCTTAGCATCATCACAACACCGAGAGCTAAAAATTTTCCTTTCTTCCTTTGCTGTTACTTCTCTGACCTTCATTAGTTCTGCAAGCACCGAATGCAGAGCCCATATGGAGACAGTTATCATAAAAAAATGAATCCTGGCCCCTTAATTAGCTCCTCATTATCTGAGAGCTCCATATTGAAGCATTAAGACATTGCAAAGCAATTTGTTGAGTTTCCAATTAAAACTTTTTTAGAATTGTTGAGCCTTTTAATACTTTGTGTTTACAAATTGCCTTGGACTTACACCAATACACACATTTCCTTCACCGGGGAAATATAGCTGAGGAGCTGATAGTTATTAATATAAAATCCTTGGTTTTAATAAAGTCATAAACCATGTCAATGAGGCTGCTCTCTTTATACCTGATACAATAGAGATGACTCTCTGAGTGAGTGCAGAAGAGTAAGAACCGTTAAGAGGGCAATTATAGGCTGATTTCCTAATAACTCCAGTTTTACAGGACTGTAAAAACAAGTGTACACATCCCTCTTTATATTAACTTACCCTGGATACGTTCCTACCAGGTGATGGTAGGCGCTGAGACTCTCTGTCGGGATGCAAAAAGAATTAGCAAGGCTCAGCTCCTCCCAACAGCACATTGCAGGATCAGGCTCATCATGAATAAATAAAAGCCAGATGGGCATGGATTATATTCACTGTATTGCACAAGCTGTTAGCTGGAGGAGGGAAGCTACCAGATATGAGCACAGAAGAAAAATGGGTGTCTCCTATAAAGCAGAGAGTCTCACAGGCTTTGCCTGGGTTCCTCACATGAGTCTATGGACTGATCTACTGTGATGGCCAAAAAAAATGGGGAGGTGGGCGCCCTATTGCCAAGCCCAGGCCTGAGCTCTTCCTAAAATCTGCAGAGGCGATGTGAAGCAAGAGGAGCACCAATGGCTTCGCTGACCTGGGATTAAGTGATTTGTTTAAAACCTTTTAAAAATGGTTCCCAAGCCATTTGGAAGGGACAGCCACCTTCACATGGCATCCAATGAGTATAAAGGCAGGGGTGCAGCCTGTCAGCACCAGAACAGGCACCAGCCCACAGAGCTTTAACCCCAAACTGCTCCTTCCTCCTGTAGAATAGTCCCCAGGTCCTCCGGGCTGAATAAGTTCACGGTCATAAAGAGCCTGTTGTATAATCCTCACAGGAGGACACGTACCGCCGAGGGAAGCAGCTCTGGTGTGTGGCGGAGCTGTAAGGAGAGATCTGTGCGAGCCATGACAAACAGCGCCGTGCCGAAGAGACGTGCGCTGGGCTTTTGTTCTCAGCCTGAGCCGAGGCCTTGTGATAATATGGTACTTATGTTCTCTGGGATGTTGTAAAGCCATGAGCTGATCTGTATTGAACATGTCATTTGTATTCCCACGCTGTTTTTTAAGCAAATCTGTCAAATAAAACCCCAAAAAAAGAACGAAAAGATGAATGCAAAGGAGGGATTACATAAGGAATTCGCTGTGCAGGCAGCCGTGGCTGCTCCACAGCAGCTTCGTGGCTTTGCTGCCCTCCAAGAGGAGGTAGAAATGACCCCGAGAGAGAGTTTTGGTCTGGAATAGAGAGCAGCATCCCAGACCACTGGCTGACAGCCAGACGGGGCTCAGGGCCTTCTCCAGCCACTGCACAACTGTGTTTGTCCGTAGGGTGCTGCTTCCCCCCAGCCCTCAGCATCCTCCGAGCTTCGGGGCTGCTTTGCAGAGAATCATCTCCCTCTCCACAAAGGGGTGAGCTCTTTCTCGCCCTCCCTCTGGCTTTTTAAACTGGCTTTTAAAGACCTCATCACTTCCAGGATCTTTTTTTTTTTTTTCATGCCTTTCTGTGCCTACTTTCCCATTTTTGCACTTTCTGAGAGCCCAGCTACCAAAAAAAAAAAAAAAAAAAAAAGGGAGTCAGGGAGTCTACCAGGCAGATCATCACCTGCAGCAGCACTGTGGGTCCTTCCTCAAACATGCATAGCAAGCCCCCAGCAACCAGGCAAGGGACCTTGGGGAAAGGAAACATAAATCTGCCATCTGTGGCAATTTAGCATTTACCAGTCATATTGCACTAGGGCACTGTCACTTTGAATGAATGTTAAAGTGTTTCCTCTCTGTGGCCTGAGCAGTCTCCTTTTCCTATCAAATTGGCCATGGCGTGCCATAATAAAATAGACATACTGGGGCTGCGGAGGGTCACTCAGGGGGGCTGACATTAACTCAGGGAGGTCCCCTTTTGAAGGAGGCGTTCAATTAAAGTTTTATTGCAATTCTGCAATGTAAAGCTGCAAGGGTGAGTCTCAAGAGCTGTGCTGGGATTTTAAATGAGCAGCTGAGTAGGAATTTGCTGGTGATCTTGGCCACGAGCACTGAGCAGCGCTCGGCTGCGGGAGCAAGGTCCGGGGAAAAGACACTGGTGGCACCATGCACTTGGCTTTGCTTTCCATGACTAGCAGGATGAGCAAGTAGAAGCATGGGATCACCTGGGAACAAACGTTGTGGAAGGATGAAAGGACAGATCTGTCTTTCTGGAGCACCATGGTGAGCAGGAGTGTCTGGGGGACACGGCGGCTCGGCCAGCTGGGGTTCAGACAGCACTTCTTTGAGAAATGAGACGGGTGAGTCCTGCAATCCAGGAGGAGTTTGCATGAAGAAAAGGCGTTGGGTTAGGCCCGCTGTCTTGGAGCACAAATCTGTGTGCTCTCAAGCAAGAGCTCCTCCTGCAAACACCGCTGGAGAGCTGGCAGCCTTCAGCTGCGAACGCACAGGCTGCACGGCACGTTGAAAGACTCAGGCAGGAGCTGAGAAATGTTTCCAAACTTGCGCATTTCTTCTTTCTTATTTCCCATGAAACAGCAGGAAAAATCAGCCCAAACCACTGATGCAGCAGCAGCCAGAGGAGTTTGGGACTTGCAGTGAACGGAGCAAAACAGGGTTGAGATCCTCCACTACAGCTGTGTGACAGACATGATGATGATGATGATGATGATGATGATGATGATGATGATGATGATGATGATGATGATACTGGGCCAGGTCTGAATGCCTGTCTCCTTGCTGGACGCAGGGCTGGGCCCTGGCTCTCCCCTGCCCACTCATCCCTGGGAAGGAAACGGTCCTCTGGGAATGCAGCGTGTTCTGAAGGAGGAGATCCCGAGTTTTTGCTGAGTACCCCGAAGCACCCAACACGTTACCGACACTCTCAAGTGCAGGTGCTTGGAGCACAGCCGCTGCCGCAGTAAAGGCAGAGGAGGGTAAGCTGTTGTAAACGAACAGGGCTCCGTGCCCGGATTTTAGCCATAACACTTCCTTTCAAAAACTCAATAAACCAGTGTTTTGCACAGGAAAAAACTGTCAGACTTTTAATTACCAGCCGTCGTTACTGTGTTATCATAATGTGAGTGAATAGAAGCTGCTCTGTGCCTGCCAGATGTTCACGCTCTGGCTCCTTACGGCAGCAATGAGCACGGTGCTGCCCGTCCCCGGCTGGGAGCCAGGGTGAGGAACCCCGGTCCAGGCACCCCGGGCACGCACAAATCTGGGATAAAGAGCTGTAAAATGTTCCAGCCTTTCAGCATAAAAATAGCCTCTGCAGTTAAACCAGATGGGATAAAAACCTGCAGAAGGGCCATCAGCCCTCATGCACCAGGGCGTATGATGGTTGTCAGCTAAGGGTCAGGAAGAAATTTGTCCTAGGGGTGCTGCTATCTAATGGGCTGTGTTAGGAGTTGTAATGCTCTCTGCTGAAAGCTGCTGCTGCTGGAAACAGGCTACCCGATAGTCCACAGTGTTGCTCTAATACGTTTTGCATTTTAAATATTAAATGCGGTTTTAATATTGTAATTCCTGGCTGTTAAATCAGTACCGTAAGCACTCTGTCACGTCAAATGCCCACCCCGAATCTGCCGAGGCTCTGCCTGCTCACTGCAGGAGCCCAGAGAGCACAGTGGGTTTGGCTGGGTTTGGTTTTAGCCCACTTGCACCTCGAACTCCATGGGCCATAAAACTGGTGGCAGCAAATTAAATCCCTGGAAGGGAACGGAGGTGCAGGGTAGGGACACCCCACGGGCCTGGGGAGCACACCCAAGGGTATCCTTCAGTGAGGAATGAGAGCTGCGTGTTAAGCAGAAGGGAGAAAAAAGTACAAAACCAGGGAACTTGGATCACTTTATCCCATAGCAACAAGCCCGTTCATCAGGAGGAGTGTGTTCACAGCAGAGCCCTAAAAAAGGAACCGTTAAAATAAACATTGGCATATCTCACACCTCCCTCTTCCCTGAAGGATGCTCTCTGGAAGCACATGTGGACAAACTAGGGAAAGGAAGAGAAGGAAAATAGTGATGAAGGGGAAGATTAGAAGTACTCTAATTAAGTGCTGAAATTAATCCTCTGTTGTCTTTCACTATCTAATATGTTTAATCATTACGGCTTCTCTGTTGTTCACTGATGAATCCACCAGTCTCTTTCAGAGCATCTGGTCATATTATTCTCTTGCTTATTGATAGCTGAAAAAAAAAAAAAAACAAAAAAACAAAAAACAACCAACCCAAACAGGCGTTTTCTGCAGTTTTTGCCCTACATATCAAATGCCATCTTGTAGGCAGGTAACGAGGAGGCCCTGTAAGCAGAGGCTCACAGCCCCCAGCGATGCTCAGCCCGTGCCCCTGCACGTCAAGGCTGTGCATGGCCCCGTCTCGCAGCCCTCACTGCACCCCAGAGCACCCCCAGCCCAAGGAGGAGATGCTGCTGTCAGAAGGGAAAATCCTGCCGGGGCTGTGAGGTGTTAGAGCACTGTGCCACGAGCATGCTTATACATGTGAGAATTCATCACTGGAACAGAAAAAAGGACTTTCTGCAAGCACTCTTCTAGCTTTGAGGTGGATGGCTGGTTCCACGGGTTTCTTCCTGCTTTCGGTGTGTCACCTTGCTGTGTGGAGGGATAAAAAAAAACCAAACAAACACACATTTTTCTTCTTGAAACTGAAATAAGATCCTCAAAGCTTTTTTTAAGCCTGTGCTGCCCCTGCTCAGGACCTCCTGGAGTGGATGCTACCAGCAGCGAAGGTCTCTTCTGTGGGTAAGCAATCCCCCCTCACTGGGGGCATGCAGCCCCCCGCAGGCAGAGCTGGGAGGGTGCACATGCCACTCAGTAACCCCCAAATTTCCTGCGTGCACGCAGATAACACCACACCCTGACACACGTTGCTTCCAGCGACACTGCGGATGCGAGCAGGGTCCCCTATGTCTGTGCTGGTCTTCAAGGAAAGACCAGGACAATGTCACTTCGGAGTCTGCATCCCACTTGCATTTGCTCCCTTTCCTCTTTCCTCTCATTTTGATTTTATCTTTGCATCGGAGCAGACCAAAACACCAACATGTCACCATCACCGCAGAGCAACTGAAAATGTGACATGATTAGAGAGCAGGGCAATAATGAGACAGTTTATCTTCCCTACACACACACAGAGCACTGGATGAACCACTGGGAAATAAAAAAGGCTTCAATAAATCATATTGTCTCTGCCACGGAAGTAATAACACCAGCAACCCCAGGTACAGGGAGAAGTTTGCTCTGACACCTGCTCCTGCGGCTGTGAACCAGCCCAGCCCCTGCTGAATCCTCCCGACCACCGCTGGGCACAGCTGGGGCTGCTCCCACGGGCTGGGGGGCTCAGCCGTGGGGCTGGG
>NW_020799122.1:3446732-3511559 GCF_003259725.1 Athene cunicularia | reverse complement strand
GGTTTCTTCAGCCTCAGATGGGGTTGATAGCGTGGGGATGACCCTCCTTTTAACCTGGTGGCAATGCTATCACAGGCACATTGGGAAAACGCAGCGCTGGAGGCCTTGGGTTGGGGTGCTGGATGCGGGGTGAGCCCCCACATCCCTGCTGTGGGTTTTTGGAAGGATGGGGATGCGGGGTGCTGGGGAGCCGGTCCTGAGCGGACACCTTGTGCACGCAATGGAGAGTGCTGATTCATCTCGCTGCCGCTTGAGACAAAAGAACATCTAATTAACTCACCAGCATATAAATAAATGTACAAGGTATAACCTCAGGAGCAGAGAACAGCACTGGAAAATCTCAGAAACGCACAATATGCTTTTCCTTACTCTCCATCAGGGCTGGAGCTCACCTCTGGGACTACCCCTTTGTTTAGAAAATATCAAAGAATGTGATTTTTTTTTTTCTGTTGCAGTATTAGTTTTTACATTAAAATCAGGTAATTTTCTCTTTCCCTGCAGTTCATCCGTGTCTCGGGTACACCAAGTCTTTGACAACCCTCCAAATCTAACTCGGCGTGGGGCCCAGTTTCCAGCTCGGTCAAAGGGTGCATGGGGTCTACATCCCTTTTTGGAAGGGAGTGAAAAACAACAGCAAGTCCAACAAAAACAGTAAGCAAGTAATTGCCAGAGCTGCTTTAATTGCCAGCACCCTCCGGTACTAATGGGAAAGTGGATATGCCCACAGCTTCAGGACACAGCACCGATCTCTACGTTTTAATTAAGCCTCATTAAGTGGACTTTGCATTTTGCTCCGAAGGCAGCCAGAACGTGGTTTAGTCCTGCAGAAGGAGGGACGAGTGCGTTAACGAGAGCCCAGATTTGGGATTGGGAATTGTTCAGCTTTTCTTTCTGAAATGCCACACCTTCGGGACGGGGCTGTGGGGGCTCCCCCTGCACAGCCCTCTGCTCTCTCCCCTGTATCTTCCCAAGCTTTGCAAACCATTAGTGGTTGCTCGGTGTTGTTTTCCAGCCTGAGCAGGTGACTGTGGCTGGGTTGGGTCTCCCTGGCTGCTGGATGCGCACAAGCATCGCCGCTTCCTCGTGGAAGTGTCTCCTTCCCATAAAACTATCCATCATTTCTTTTATGGCCCTTTTCCTCTTCAAGCTCTTGCTGTTAACACCCCCCCAAAAAAAGGCCTCTGCTGCACGTTGAGCTGTAGCTCTGAAGCATCCAGACGATTTGTTTTGATGGCACAACGAGGTTTATAAATTACCACCTTGGCCAGGAGCTTTGGTGTTTGTGAGAAAAGAAATCCCTTGGTGTCTTCCCTCTGCACACAGTGCTCATTAGAGCTTTTACCCCTGTCCTGAGGCTAACACCAACCAAGAGTAAAATAACGGGAAGAGTCCTTGCCTGCTCCTGCCTTCCTGCAGAGGGACCACGTTGGTCCCATCCTGCTGCTCTTTGTGGCTGTGCCGAGTGCCCAGTGCCCAGGAGGAGGTGAGAGTCCCTTGCCGGAGGCAGCAAACTGATGCAGCTGGCTCCTGGGATGACCTTGCCTGCCAAAACCCTTTTTTTTTTTTTTTTTTTTGGAGACAGCAAAGCACTAATTATCTTCAGTGGTTTGACCGATTAAAAAAGAGAAGATCTGAAAATTCTTGCATTGAACGTGAGTAATAATAATGGATCCCTCCGACTGCTCCAAACGGGGGGTGGGGGGCTGGGAGATTATAATTAAACCTGCAATCTACGTTCATACCCCACTGCTTTCCATTGCTTGACGCTTTCCGGAGGTGATGCTGCTCCAGCCCACGTCACGGGCTGTGCAGGAGTTTTCACTGTCCCGGTCTCAGAGGCATTTACCTAATTGCACCAGCAGTATTTTTTTTTTTTTAACGTGCTTTCCCACGTTGCCTACCTCTGATAAGGTCAAAACCACCTTGAGGACAGCTGCTCGGCTCTCTATTTTGGTTCTTCCTCTTCTGGGTCCAGGGAGGACACAGCTGCTCTGACCTTTTACGTAAACCCAATTAAAGATGATCAAGAAACACACATATATTTCCCAAAGTAGTTTAAAGGAAGTGTCTGGGATGTATTTTATTTGTCATCCCAGCTCTCTCAAATAATCACTCACAGGGTGGCAGGGCTCTTGACAGTTTTTCACAGAAAATTAAGGTAAGTAGAGAAAGGCTACCTCCAGGAAGAATATCCCTGTCTAAAACTGGAATTAGAATTTTATGGCCAGAAAATGAAGGAAAGAAACAGCAACCAGCCTGCTCTGTGGTCTTCAGCAAGGCTGGTTTTTCCTTCTACTTTTTTTTTAAAGTTGGACTGACACTGCCGAAGATTTGAAAAATTAAGACAGATTTTTTTTTTTAATGGGTCCTTGCAAGTCCTAAGTTTGGAGCAACTGGGTTCTTGTGACATGATGGAGACTTCCATGGGCTTGGCCTCAGATGTGAGGCCAGGAGCTACAAAATGCTGCTGAGTCCCCCTGTGAGGTCCCTGCTCAGCATCGAGCCTGGCTGCCGCCACGGCCACCTCCACCAACGCGATGAGCTCCAACGCGATGAGCTCAACGCTGGTCTGCAAGGGAGGAACCAGATCTGGGAACCGGTGACTGCAGAAAGCTACACTGACCCATTTTCCTCTGGATGATGGATACAGGGACTGGTAAAAGCTCCATAGCAACTGGATGTGCACGGTTTAATTATGAAATCCCCATGGTGCTCCATTGCAAAGATAAATGGATCCAGGATATTTTCACCTCTTTCAGCCATTAAAAGCCTCTATATTTAGAAGGTCCTATTCCGCTTTGCGGTGTGCCAGGCAGCAGCACAGCTTGAGGAAGGACAACGTTTTGGATGACTATGTCTAGGTCAACGCATAGCATGTCCTTCCAGGAAGGTTTGTGAGCCCGAGGAGTCTGGTTGTCATTGTATGGCACTTCAGGTGGTCATCTTCTCCCAGGGAAAGCCAGTGCTAGGTGCTCTCGATCACGGTGCTGGTGGTATTCCACACCTATTTAACCCCAGAGCAAATAATACTGTGTATAACAGAGAAACCAATAACCCCATCCCAGGCATTAATCCCAAATGGGGAGACAGATCCAGCAGTGGTGCTGGATCGGTGTGTATCACCCATGAAAGATTTGAGAAAGACAACGCAATAGCAGAAATGTGTTGTTGAGACTGGTTTGGTTTTTTGTTTTTTTGGGTTTTTTTAACATTCGGGTCCTTTCTTAGTTGTCTTTTGTTTAAGCTCTCCACAACAGCTCAGGTCAGCTCTTATTATGTTCCAGCTGTCCCTCCTGTCCCCTGGCACAGAGTATTGAGACACAGACAGCGAGAACTTTCAGATGGCATGATAAATAAAATAGATGCTATTATTAAAGCACTGTCCTGTTTTCTGCTGCCACGGTATCTCTTGTCTTGTCTGGCTTATTGCTGATGTCTTCTGTCAGCCCAGCTTGCCTTTCTCGGGTGTATGATTTATGGTCCAGGGAGACAGAGCAGAAACATGTGAAAATTGCAAATGAGGGTGCTGGGAGGAGCAAGGCAAGACAAGAAGTGGCTATGATGAGGATGTGTAAATGGGTCTTTCTCCCACTACCCTCTGGCAGGGGATGATGTTAGGGACAGTCTACTCCAAGCTGGGAAGAGTAAAACCTGGAGCAGAGACAGCAACCGCCGTGGCTTTCCAGGGTGAGCTTTCCAAGCCATGTGTGAATGCCTCCAGCTTGGGATGGCATCTGATCCTAAATGCCCAGGCAACGGCCACCCTTGTCCAGATCCAGCAAAAACATGACATCCAGCAGCCAGATCCTCAGCTGCTGCGAGTCTCGTTCCTTCTGCTTCGGGGAGTTTGTCCTCTTTTGTATCTCTGCAGCCCAAGATGGCTTGGGTGTAGGCAGGCTACACAACCACGCAGGAGAGAAACCCCAGGACTCTGTGTGCATTAGGAAGCTGTCCTTGCTGGTAGCTCCTGCAGCTCAGCAGGATGCTATTTTCATTCCCATGTCTGAGGCTTGTGATAATTGAAAGCTGTTCCACTCGGTCCTGCAGCCTCCCCAAACTCCACACACCTCTCACGCATCCCTCCTCCTGCCAAACTGAAACCTGGGAGGAATACTGAAGTGCCAAACAACCAACCCCTGATTTGTGGTGCTTTTCATTGCATTCTCCATGAAAGCAGGGCCGGGGAAGGGGGCTTGTGTCTCTGGGGTGCCTGGGCACCCACTGCAGAGCAAACCCAGGTGTGTGAGTACCTGTGTGATGGGGAGGGAGAGCGTGTCCAAAAGTTTCCCAGTAATCCTGCCCAGAATTCAAGGAGAAGATGAGAAAGGGGGATTTGGGATAGTTTGAAATGAAAATTAAACCAGTGAGTCATTTCATTTCCTTGCACTGAACGGCACAGGAATTCCAAAGGCTGTTTTGAGGCAGATGCTGCTCCTTTAATCTGGTATTTTGGCCAGTTATACACACATGTACTAGTCCTGCTTGGATTACACTTTTGCATCAAGGATTACAGTCCAAATCCAGCAGTGCTTTTAGTGCCTGCAACTGGGCAAAGAAGCTGATGTTAATATATTTTCAGGAGTGGAAACACAGCTGGAAGCTTAGTCATTATAAAGTATGATGCAGGATTATAATGCAAATTGGAGAAATCGGGCATCCTGGTGCATTTCCAGCTGTGTGTTTTTTCTTGGGCCATGTCACCCACTCGTTGATCAGTTCTAGATAATTATTCCAGGGACAATTTGATGAGTGGAGCCACTCTGGAATACTCACGGGGGCTGCTGTGCTCGCCCAGGGGCTCAGCACACCCTGCCACACTGCTCTGCCACACAGGGAATCCCAGTGAGTGCCCTTGTGATCTACCTGTTGGTGAACCGGTGGAAACTTCAGCACAGGAGTCACTGCAGATATATCAATAAACACCAATATCCAAAAGTTGTCAAGAGGAACCAGGGAATTCAGTTGCTTCGGGCTCTGGATGCTCTGTTTATGCCAGTTTAACATTCAGCTGAAGAGACAAAGGTGCTGTCTATAGGTACGTGTGTAAACGTGTATACAAACCACATCTAAAGATTAGATGATGCGCGGTCCCCTAAAATGATCCCTACGAATGTAAATTGCCACAGATACACGGGCAACATTTCTTCCTGTTGGCAGTGGGTAGATGGTTGCAGGAGATTGAGTTATGGGGACTTAATGAATTACCATTTATCAGCAGCCACTGTGCAGAATCTTAAAACTGTTAGGGGCAAAAAAATTGAAAGAAAACAGTCCCTGTCTTTGTCCAGTCATCTCAGGAAGGTCTGGGTGATCAAGCAATTCCCCAGCTCCTTCTGGATGAAACCATTTCTTCTCTAGAATACAAATCTGACAAGATAATGGCTCCTGTTGGCTGAACAGGGGGGGGAATCTGTAGGAGAACAAACATTGCCTCGAGCAGTGAATGCCAGTGGGGAAATGCAGCTATTTGTGCAGCTGAGGGAGCCATCCCCATGGGCGAGGAGGTCCACCCAAAGCCAAAACCACCGTGCTACAGGAGGTGGGGAGAGAAGGGCATTTCCCTGGCTGTGGTCTCACAGCATCTTTTCCGGCTAGGGAAGGGTTAAAGCTGTGCTGGCAAGGCTTGCCTCCCCACCCTCACTAATTGAATGGGTTGAATGGCCAAGAGATTAGCAAGTGAAAACAGGTGAAAATGGAATTGGGGAGAAAGAAGGGTCATTAGGTTCCACCTGGCCAAGCCATGAAGTACCCCCAGGTGAGGGACCCGGCTCCCCTGGGTGGGGACTCTGCCTTGAGCAGAGATGGAGCTGTGCCTGGGACCAAGCCGAGGACAGGAGCTGGCGTTTGTTGGTCAGACTTGAGCAATCCTGCATCCCGGTGGGTACCGCCCCCCCCCTTGCCATCTGTATGACCTTGACTGCATCGCTTTGCTTTCCTCCCCCAGTTTCCTTAAAGCATCTCTGACCACCTGCGTGTGCCACCACCACTGAAACACGAGAGATCCTTGTCCGAAGGACACAACCTCATCGACATTTGCTTTCCAGAGCCTGGATTTGGGGTTTGTTTGTGGAGGCTGTTGCAGGGACCTCTTTGAGGTTGCCCGTCATCCATCTTTCTGTCTGCTTTTGGTTACTGGTGACGATGTGACAAGGGAGAGGTAAATGTCACCTCCTCAGTGGAAAAGTGGGCTGGTTTGTCTCCACTTTGGGTGAGCATTAGTCACTGGCGTGGTTAGAGGAGGAAAGCACCAGGCGCTGAGCAGCACCAGCGACGTGAGCAGCGAGGAAGGGTTGGATGTCTGTACAGTGCCAGGCTTCAAGCCCACAAGTGACAGCCTGTGTTAAATGCAACCCAGCTTCCCTCGGCAGCATGAAACTAAGCATGGCTATTAAACTTGCTTTTAATTTTAATGCAGCTAACTATAAATATTTTAACTCTTGCTCAGGACGTAGTATTAGGCATTAGCTGGAGTGGATCGCTTTCTCTAAGCGTTTTGGAGAAAAGGTGGCTATTTTTCTAGTGATTCTCTACGAAACTCGAAACCAGATTGGAGTGTTCATGCAAGCGAGGTTGCCCATCCTCCGTGGACCACTAGTTTCTTCTGCCGGGTCGTGGGGTATCACAAACATCGGTTGTGTGTTTGCACGTAGTAATATTTGACAAAGCTTCAGCAGTCTCCATCACTGGGACCAGGCGCCCTGCTGGGGGAGACCAACTGTGCTCAACTGCACCGTCTGGGAGCGCAGTCCTTTTATTTCATTTCGACTTTCAAGTAAAAAGAGTTCAGAATGGCTTTACCGTTGGAGAGTGAAGTGAGTTCAGTTGAGGACTGTCTTGAGTCATCTTGACTGAAAATCACTCTGGGTAAACTTTCCATTTCAGTAGATTTAGGAAAGCAGAAATTAAACTTCTTGGGCATTTAAGACAGGGGCAGAGGTTACTAAAATATTGAAGCAACATGTCATCTCTAACTCCCGGAGGGGTTGGGGAACAGAAATACCAACTGGGCAGCTTATCTACATGCCAAGAACAGGAGGGACTGCTGTCCTGCTGAGATGGACGCCCATCTTGCGGCACAGGAGATGTGCCCAGGAAAAGTAGATGTTTGATGGCCAGGATGACAGATGGCAAAGTTTGCTAGGGATTTGCATTCCTCTTTTTCTGGTATTTGTGACTGCCATGCTCAGTAACATGCAGGTGAGAGGCAGCCCTGGGAACACCCCGCAGTGGCTGTTCTCTTGCTATGTATTTAAACAAATTGTTGTTACACACATTCAATTAAAGCAAAGAACTGAAGGAAAGCCTTTCCCTGTAGATTTGATGTTGGTGCAGGACCAAAGAAGAAGTTGTAATGAGACTTTACGTTTTGGGATGCTGGAATCCTGCCTGCCGGGGCCGCTCAGGGTTGTGCTGTGTATCTGATGTCTTCTTGCTCAGACAGACCTTTCCCAGGGGAGGCTCCATCAGCCGTTGGTGGCACAGGGCACATGACACTGAGTGGCATTGGGTCCATCTAGTGGAATAATTAGGGCCAAGCAATCCGAGATGCCGTATAGAAATTAAGCCATTAATTGCAATCTTGGCCTTGGCAGTCTGGCAATGAGATGCTTCTTCCCATTATTGCCAAAGAAAGAACTAAAAGCCGAGTCTAGTGTTAGCAAAACACGAGGCGCTCTCAGTTTTCACATACGAGGTGGAGAATCCCTGGGAGAATTGGGCTCCTCCTTGCTGCCTAGCTTTAGCTATAGACAGAGTTAAAAGAGCAGCTCTGTTTGCAACACAAAGAGAGATCTCTCTCAGTTTGTGTGTTTGCTTGATGTGGCCTATGGCTAAGAGATCCTGCTACAGCCAAAGGAGCTGCTCAGATCCTCCTCGGGAAGGCAAACTATAAATAGGCCGCTTTGATGTATGAAGATGTTAAATGGGTAACAAAGGAAGGAAAACAACAAACAGGCAGTTGAAAGCGTTTCCAGCCCAGGGTTCCCAGATGCGGGGAGAAGTGATGCTCCAGGGAAGCTGCTGCTGTGGCAGAGGGCAGTCAGGGGCAAATCCCCTCTGGTCCTCAGGCAGCTTTGCTGCCCTGGGGCTGAATGTGGGGCAGAAGCAAGATCAGCAGTGACATGGGAACTAGGTGAGGAGACTTGCTTCTGGGTTGAAATCTTCTTCACATGAGCAATAAGGTAAGGCTTTAGCAAAACAATTAGCTTTGCAAGTGTGGGTTGGTTTTGGTTGGTGTTTTGTTTTGTTTTGTTTTTAAGACGGCTTCTTTCTATGTAGAAAGCAAAGTGCTTCTCCTGAAGTTCTACTTTGTTATGCACGTGAAAATGTTGCTGTGGCAGTGGAATCAAATGCAGGAGCCACCAGGGCTTGGGAGACCTCAGCTGTCCCAGGAGAGATGAGAGCTGCTCTCCTGCACTGGGCCTCCTCTTGATTCTGGTGTCAGTCTTGGCAGCATCTCTTCCAGCCCAGGTGCAATGAAATACTCTCACAGAGCAGGTTTCTGCAGGAAAGGAGCTCAGCAGAAGTTATAATCCCAAATTGCAAGTCATCTTTTATTCTTTTTCTGGTTTTGTCACCGTATTTCCTGCTTAGCAATTAAGAGCATTGCTTTCTGCTTTGCTGAGACTCCTGCACAGTCCCAGTCTTTCTCAGTCTGAGGTTAATCCGGGTCTAGGAGCAGCCTGGACGGATCAGTTCGGTGTATCCTTTCTTGCATTCTCCCTGAGAGAATCAGCTCCATCATGCGTGCAGGCAACCTCCTGGGCCTTGGGAAGCTCAAAGGTGAGACAGCAAAAACCTTTAGTGACGTGCCGAGTTGGTGCTGGCAGCTGCCACATCTGGGACATCCGTCCTGCAAACATCTGGGGGCAGTGAGGGACTGCAAACCTGTCGATGCACAGTCCTCTCCTCCCCCTGGAAACTCTGAGCTGCACTGGTTTTGCTGAGCACTCCCCTGTGGAGCCTGCCTGTTCTCTGCCTCCCTCGCAAGCAGGTGTCTAGGATGCATCAAATCTTTGATCCATGATGAGCTTTTTCCATTCTCCTCCCCAAGCCTTTTGTTTTCCTGCTGAGCCCGCCACAGGTGAAGGGATGCCTCTTCTCTGCTTGCCTCCAAAAACAAGTCTGGCAGGCTGTGGAGTCCAGGTGTTCTCATTTCGCCTCTGAAATGATGCATTTTCTTTCCCGGAGAAGTGGCCACGTGTTTCCCAAATAGCTTTTAGACTTTCTTTAACCTTTTCAAACTCCTCGCTAGTGGGGCCTGCTCTGATATTTCCAGATCAGGTTGGCATTTTAACAGGAAAATAGCCTTTCTATAGAAATCATAATTTTCAGCAGCAAAAAAAAATGGATTTATTGAACAAAAGAATAGATCTTTCCGTTGGGGGATTGGGAACAACAGCTCTCCGGCGCCTACTGGGATGGCTGCTGTCTGCTTTGCTTTCCGCCTGCAGAAGAACCAGCCAGGTGGGCAACTTGCAGCTGAAAACTGGCTCCCTCAAAAGAGATTTAATTTTTCTGCAATGATTTTCAGTAAAATATTCCACCTTTTTAGTCTCTGTTCCAATTCAGAGCAAACAAATACAAATAAATCAACTCCAATTATTTCTCCCTCTGTTATTTCCCCTAGGGCTGTACTGCGATTATGTGCAGATAAATAAATTAGGTTAAACAATGGTAAATTGTCCTGAGCTGCCTTTTACTATCAGAAAGTTGCGTTGGCAACTAAATAATTTGCTGATGTTATTTGACGCGATCTCAGTTCCTGCATCTATTCATGAGATTATTCCAAATGTTATACTGGTGCATTTAAATTAAGCATGACAGTGTTTTAGGGCTTTTTGCAATGATTGCTTATTTATTTTATTATCAATAATAAATTTAAACCAAAGCTAGGAGTCCCCACTTTCAAGGACAGTAAAACACAGAGGAGAAGCTGGTGGCACGTAAACCAGCACAGAAGCAGAGCTGAGCCCGTAGAAAGGCTGAAGAGAAACTGAGCTGAGACTTTTGGGTGGTTTCCCCAGTTCTTTCTCTTTGGAAGCAAACTCTTGTCTTCTTCGGGCTTCACCGCCATTCATACTGAAAGGAGAAGGATGATCTTACTCAATGTTGTAGTTGTGCTACGTGGGGAAGTACTTAAATGCTTTTGGTGAACTTTAGAAATGGTAGACTGGTAGAAAATTTGACCCTGTGGTTATTTTCAATGACAAAATTACGGTTTTATGTAGAAAGCAACTTTTACAGCCACTGCTCTCTCTTCTCTGATATTTTTATAGTTTTTAAAATAATTACATTTATGTTGGTGTATGGTTTTCATGTAAATAATTGGTTTAATTTTCCACCAGGCTTCTCGGAGGGAAGGAGTAGAGACAAATCACACCTTCCACTTTGGCTCTACCTGTTTTAGAATTGTCAAATATTTCCTTTCCCAAATAAGCCAGCATCCTCGCAGAGCTTCTGCCCCGAGAATCATGCTCATTTTCTTTGCGTTACGACTGAACAGCTGGAAAACATTCATAAAGATGCTCTTTGGGGAAGTCGTGGCTGCATGGGCAGCTCAGGGAAAGCATCTGCTGGTGCCTGGGCTCTGGCTCACGTGGTGGACGGGTGATGGACTCAAACAGGTCTGGAGCTCATACCCCATCCCGCCAACTGTCCAACTCCCCAGCTCTCTGCCCACCCATCAGTGTGCTGTCTGATACAAAAATTAATTAATTGACCAGGGAGATAAAAGCTTTTTTTCCTCTGTGTCTTAATTAGACTCGCATTGCTACTCTGGTCCTGGCACAGAGTTTCCAGCACCATGAATCTTAGAGCTGAGTTACAGTGGCGATGGCTTCAAAGGCAAAGAATGTTCTCGTTTCCTCCATAAGATGGAATTAGTGTAATGAGAGAAAAATCCAGGCACAAAAATCAACTCGGATATGGACGGTGCTGATGTGGATCAAGAGTTTCACACCTTGTGACCTGTGTGTAATGGGGTGAGTAGTTTCCCAGGTACCCAAAAAAATGACCCAAATTTTGACACAAATCTTATTTCCCTCGAAGATGTTGACCCTTTAGGTCTTTCCTTCCCGCGTGCTAGCTGGGGTACCACGCGTTTGCAGCGCCGGTGGGATGTGTAATGAAACACCTAATATATTATGACAAGTAAAGGGCTTTTCGGCGTTCTAGTTAATGTTCTTTTTCTTTCGCGTGTGTGGATGATAGATCCTCTGACGTTTTTTTCAATTACTAGGTACAGTTTTAGTGACAAGGATGCTGTTTCTAGCATTTTGTAGTAGAATCCTTATTGTAATAATTATTTAAAATTAGAAGGTGAATGGAAATGCCTCTGACAGTGAAGGATTATTAGTGCTGATTAAAGCCAATGGCAGTACGGACAGGTATTAATAGACTGTTCCCTGCACATTTTTCTCTCAGCCTCTTTCTCCTGGCTTGCAAACTTTATTCTCGTAGTTGTGCTAATTTCCAGGATGTTTAATAGTAATGTCAAGACTTTTACACTCCAAGCTGGGGAGTTATTCCAGGGCAGAACTCGTCAAACTTGCCGAACAGGCCAATATTTCTCCTGCAAGCTACTGAGCTATCCTGGTCCTCTGGTACGGCCCCATCAGCTGCAGAGGCTGCTGCTCTGACGATGTTGGGTGGTTTCACTGCGTGGGCTGTAGCAGCAGCAATCGCCCTCCTGTGCCCGTTACACTTGTGGGCTGATGCTTGATCTGCAAGACTTCCCTGAGATCCCGCAGACCCATGCTTGTGCCACGCAGCTACTACCTCCCGCTGTTGTCTGCTCTGAAAATGTAATTGCTGAATTAGTGGGTCTGAACATGCCTTTCCAAGTGTAACTTGCTGAGTTGTTTGCCGTTTTCATCCAACTCCTGGGTTTGCTTTCTCTCACTTGAACTAGAGGCACATCTTAAGTAGTGTTGTGTGTTGTGGATTGATCTGATCTAGTGACACCTTTTCCTTGTGCAATCGGTGCTGTTTTCTCAGGACAAGAAAGCAGACTCCTTTATTTCATGAAAGGAAAGGCTATAGACCTGTCAGAGAAGACAGCAGAGCTATAGCCCTCTGGAAGCAGGGGGAAATATATAATACAGTCACTGCCATAACTGGGGCCTAAATAAAGACCGGGGGACCAAATCATCTTGGTGCGATGTAAAAGGTGTCTGGTGCAGCGCAGTGTCGGAGATCAAACGGTGTGTGCAGACAGGGAGGGCTTAGGTGAGAGCTCCGAGTAGTCAATCCTGAGTGCTGGCGCCTGTCAAACCCAGTGAGACGGGTGGAGGAGGGCAGCAAGGAGCCGTTTCACAGATCACGGTGGATTTAATTTACTCCGTGTTGGAAGGGCTGTGAGAAGTGTGGGGTGGCGGGGCTGGGGCAGTGATGGCAGTGGGTACATGGGAGTCATTCCAAGAGAAGAAAGTGGGTGGGATGGGAGGGGAAATGGAGCAGCTCGTCTGCTGCAAGAAGCAGCCATCTTCATGCATTGCTGGGCACAGGAACTTTTTGCCAATGTGATGGGCCCTCACAGGCAGGGCAAATTTTTGCTTTTAGTATTGACTTCTACCAAAAAGGCCTTTCATTTCCCTGCAGTCAGGGGAAGAGTTATAGCCTTGTGCCTGCTCTGGGAATCCAGCCTGCATCAGAAATGCAGGTGAGGAAGGATTCCCATCTATCTGGCTACTTCTTGGTCTCGGAGCCGAACAAAAATTCGATACAGAACCAAATCGATAACGACACATTCTGACGGCAGTGATGCTTAAGGTAAACCTTGGGATCTCTCTAGGACCAGGAGTTGCTTCTCAAGAGCTCCAGGGCTTTGCCTTAGAGATAAACTCTGTGTGTGCACGCTTGTGTGTGTATATATGGCATCGTGTAAAAGTCAGGAGATAGGTTAGGAATCATAGCTATTAAAACCTGTGATAGAGATTGAACAAGAGCCCTTAAGTAGTACCATCACACAGTGCTGTATCATTTGAACTGACTCTCTATCACTTTAACAAGTCTATAAGCCAAACATCTTTCTTGTATTTGGACAGGGATTTGTTCTAAGCACAGATGCTGCCTGGTAAGAATAAATTGAAAACCGTGGTTAATGAATAACAGAAGATCCTTTTCTTAATTTTCTTTTTTTCTTTTTGTGTTTTTTTTTTTTTTTTTTTTTTTCCCCAGGCTGTGGTCTTGAGGGTCAGCGTGAGGGATGGCAGCCTGTCTTTCCCAAGCCAGTGAGCATTGCTTTCAAACCAGCTTTCATTACAATTTCAGCCTCCTGGAGCTGACACGTGGTGCAGGATGTGTCCCTTTCCTACTACAGATAGTATGGGCATGCAGGTGCAGAAAATGTGCTCCTATTTCTGCAGACTTCCGAAAAAGAGCCATTCTGTGTGCTCCTTACCAGCTAGTTACAACTCTCTCTCTCTGCTCTCTGGGTAATTTAGAGCTTTGGCTGGCGGGGCTCCAGTTGTTTGCTCTTCAGTAAGATTCTGAGTTTCTCATGTTTGGTGGCTTTCGTATACATCGGCAGGGGAACACTAAGCACTGCCACTGGTGGAGATCACAGAATAAAGGTGAGGCATTAGCCATTGGGAAGAGTTTGTTAAGCCTAGTTTAAATGCCCTTTGTGTTGGAAAGCCTCATTGCAGCGTCATGCATCAGTGAAATGAGTTGTGCCATTATGAAAACTCAGACTGGTTAATCATAGGAGGTTACAGAAAGGAAAGAAAGACTCGATCCCCCAGAAAAGCAAATTAAATCTCACAGCCCAGATAAATCCTGTAAAGAGGAGCATGCTCTGCTGCCTCGGCCAGGTAGGAGGTGCAAAGGGAAGGGCAATGGGGAGGAGCAGGAGTGGAAGGGGCAGCTCCCCTCCCTCGGGAGTAGATGGGGCAGATGCCTCCTGGTGTGTTGTCTTTGGGGGCTCCCAGAGTAGGAAAGCATCCTCTCTACTTCTGAAATGCTGGTGTTGCTGCCACAGGAAACGTAAATCTCCATGACAGAGGAAAGCTGATAGGATGCTCCTGGAATGAGGGTGACATTTCTCAAAGGTAGAATGCCTCCTCTTCCTAGTGTCAGACTGATTTATGCTCCTTGGAGACAAACCAGGTCTGAGTGCTCTTCGTATGAAACGCACGTGAGCTTGCCCATCCCCAGCTGGCTGCCAAACTCTTCATCTTGCACTAAGTTCTGTCCTCCTGCCATGCCCCCAGGGCTTTCCTAAATCCCCTTGGCTTGTCTAGTAGCCAAAAACAAAAGCAGAGCTGACACCAGAGACCTTTCTTGAAGCCTTCCTGAAATCTAAATTAATTATGTCGTCTGTGATAGTCTAGAGCCCTACCTCCAACGTCTGTGAAAAAGCAAAAGTTACAAAAGAGAAGGCCTGAAAATAAATGTTGAGCTCAGAAGTTGGACTGTATGTTTCCATGCTACACCTCTCCACTGCAGTTAGTTTCTCTGATAACCCCCAAATCCTTCCTTTCTGACTAGCAGTTCTGCACTTAGAATTTCTTATAGAGGTTCTGGGCTGCCTCGGCTGTCCTAAAACAAATAATTGGCCCAGGGGTGATGTTTGCCCTTGGTTGAAGCTCAGATGCCAGAATTGGGCACTGTGACCCTGTGGGGAACTGTGGGCTGAGCAGCCTTTGGGCATGAAACCTTCCTTCTGGACCACACCCTGCAGACAGAGCAGAGATTGCAGCAGTGTTTTTCGTTTTAAACCTCCCCAAACTGGCCTGAATTCTGCGCTTCCTCTGCTTTGGCTGGAGCATTTGCTGTCCCGGGAATCAGGTGTCTCCACAAGCTAGGATTAAAAATAAATTATTAAGCAAACAACAGATTTCCCTTCCTCTCAGTTCCACCTACCCGTGTATATAATGAAAAAGGAATTTTACACATATGTCCTAGCACAGTCAATCCACACCACCCTGCACCTCCCAAAACCCTCCCAGGGCAGCAAGAGCCTCGAGGCTGCAGGAGGCTTAAACAGAAATGTGTCTGTCTTCCTCCTCTCAGCACTTTCTGTATGAAAGGGAGAACAGCTTTCCCTTCCCCCAGCCTGGGATATTAATAAAAACCTGGATTCTGGCCAAAAGTCTGCCTCCATATCTTGCTGGAGTAGATTACTTCTAGCTCATCCTTCTGTGCAGGAACAGCCCAGCACCGCCTCCGGATGACTGCAGCCCTCGGCGGGGAAAAAAAAGTCTTTGCTGGGCAGAGGAACCTCCCTGCTGGGACCAGAGGTGATACAGGGGAGAAAGCAGAGGGTTGGCTTGGATGAAAAGGCACAACGGTCGGTCAGGTCACTTTGAGCACCAGCAAGGACGTTGCTCTCTCCCTGCTCAGCACTGAGCCTTTGAGTCAGTGGCTTACGCTCTTTTACTCGTATTGTTCCTGCAGTGCTGCCTTCTCTCCTCCTGGAGTAAAACACACTGTGCAGCTCAAGTTGTCAGTGGTAATGTTTCCCATCTGAAGGGACAAAAGTAGCCGAAGTCAGCTCCTTCGCCCTTGGAGACTCACCAGTTATTTGCCACTAGGAATGGCAGAGAGATTAGAAGACATTAACAGGAGGATTTTTGCCTTGTAAGGGGAAAACCACCGAAGAGAAATTCAACTCTTGCAGATTTTTAGCAGCAGAAATGAAGCTTTAGATGGAAGCTCTGTACAGAGCTGCCCCAAGATCATAGCCCGTCTTTGGGGTCGATTAATGGACCCTAGATCTGCAGCCAGTGATGCCGTGGAGCTGTCGCTCGTGTCCTGCTCCTGAGTTTCCTCCCCCCAGAGAGGCATGCGAAGCACCTACTGCACAGGGGCTTTTCGACATTCAGGAGCAAGAGAGGCCAAACCTTCAGTGGCTGGGTGAATGCATCTTACCAGTGTCACACAGGCAGGATGCAGGGGGCTGTCTGAGATGAGATCAAGCCTAACTGATTCACATCAGATGTTTCCTCCCTAAGAGATCAGCTGGGCAAGAGGCTGGCACGTGTAGGGTGAGGGATTTGTGATCAAGGAGGGGCCTTGCCACGGAGCAGGGTGAGTTGGTGGAAGAGGAATTCTTTCTCTTTAGTCCTCACCCCTCTAAAAGTGTTAGGGATGCTTTTAGAAAGGCCCATCCATCACACCTGGCAATAGAAGGTGGTTTCCCTACACACCCCCCTCAGCGCCAGGGCTCCTAAATCAGCTTCATGGAAGTTTAGCAACTGCCTGTTGTTCACGTTGTTGCAAGATGGATTGCATCCTTCCCCAGAGCTGGAAGCTTTGCAATTCAAACCTGGCTGTGCTAGCTCTGCATAGCCTGACTTATGAGCTGTACCATGGCCTTATCCTCGGGTATCGTTCCTCCCCACCCACTTTGTCATTACCAGCTGGAGATGTTGTAGCCAAAAATACTGAGAAGTCCATCTGTCTTAATTGGTGCAGAGAAACTTTGAGTTTGAACATCCCAAGCCACATGTTGGGTCAGGAAGAGCCACGTGTTTCAAGGCAGTTTTCTTGCTGCTTTGGAGGAAGTGATGAAGTGGTGGTTACTGCCTGGAGATGGAGGGCATAAATCAGACTGGAGGGTTGGCCATGTGAATGAACAAATACACAGAAGAACGAGATTTTGATGACTGCAGAGGAGTGTAATAAGAAACATGCTCCAAGAGGAGAGGTTGGAAGCGTGCCATATACCTTCAGGTTTCCTGTGGTGAACATTCTCTTTTGGTAAGTGGTGGGTGGGTCTGTTGTTAGACACTGCAGCCTTTACCTGAGGCCAGACATTTTGCAAAGCTTTCCTTTAAAGGTGCTAGCCCTGGAGTGTCTCAGTTTCCCCTTGGATGACAAGATCAGAATGAAATCCCATGTGAATCCTTCTGCAGCCCTTGCATATCTTGCCAAGAACCACATGAAGCAAAACCAGCACTTGTTTTCTGACCTCTCTCCTGGTTGGATGAGACACCGAGAGAGTTCAGATAACTCTTGAGGGAGTCTTGTTGCTATGTCTTGTTGTAGGACTCTCACTTAAACATGGATGGTTGGAAGAAAAATGGGCACCTCTCAGTGATAAGTCAGGAGCATCTAAGGCAGACAGCAGGCAGTAAGAATGGGTGGAATGAAGCAGTGAGTAGGGCGAGGAGTCCATAGATCACCTTGGCAGAAGAAAAGAACAAGAACAGACTTTGTTTGCTCTGTAGAAGAAAAAGTTGAAGGGAAAGACAGTTCACCAAGTACGTTCAAGTTTTCCACAGAAAGGAAGAGACTTCAAATTATTACCTTTTTTTTTTTTTTTTTTTTTTTTTTTTTTTTTTTTTTACAAGTTCACTGCTCTCATGGAAAGAAATAATGGGATTAAAATAGCAGCAGAAGAAATTCTGGAGGAGAGATCAGACAATCATCTGTCAGGAATGGGTTTGGTCGAGCTGATCTTGCCTGGAGCCAGGGAAATGAAATCAATGATTTTTTTTCAAAGTCCCTCTACCCTGTCTCCTGTGACTCAGAATAGCCCCCTGGAGCCATTTACTTCTCTCTTACCCTACTGTTCTCTGTCTTTAGATGGCTAAGGTCTTCAGTAAGGCTTTTTACTTAGATACCTACAGTTAAGAAGCATGAAAGATCCCCAAAAGACTTTGCAACTTCATTTTCCCCATCATGAAGGACCATATGCCTTGGAGTAAGGTAAAGTCCTGCCTTTCAAATCGTAAGAGATTGATTTAAATTTTTTTGCAATATAAATATATACAGGGAGAGAGACATGTGTATATTGTATATATTGCATCTCTGTCTTTCTCCAGGAGTAGCTTTGTGATGAGTGGACACAGATGAACATGCAGGATGGAGACTGGACCACTTCAAAACTCAGGGCACAGGCCAATTACAGGGCAGCTGAACTGAAACTTTAGGCAAAGCGGCACATTATTCATTTTTCTCACTGTTTCATAAGCAAAATGCCCTGAAAGGTTAATGAAAGTGCTAGGCAAACTCAGCCAGAATGAATGTTGTGAGGCCAGATGACAAAAACAAGAGCTGACACTTCCCAACAAGCTCAACAGTGAGAATTTGTTTAAACGTAATTAGTTGGTATAAAAAAGAACAAAAAAAAAATCCCTCTGGAGCCAAGGCCCTGTGACTGTTTGCTGTGCCTTTAGATTGAACCAATACATCTTTCAGCATTCAGTTACAAGGGAGGGGAAAAAAAAAAAAAAAAATCACTCTCATTTCCTCTGAGAGATGGATGAAGAAGTGTGAGCTGGTCGCTAACGCGAAGGGTCACGCCGTGATCAACGATTGTCTGTCTCTGACCTCGAGCAAGTCCTCAAACTCTCAGCATCTGTGCTTGCCCAGGTGTTAAGTGTGCCACATTTATATTCTCCGGGAAAGTTGTGAGATTTTTGGTAGCATTTACTGAGGAGCGCTTTGGCCCCAAGTACAAAGTGCTCCTGCTCCGGATACGCACAAATTGCTGTTGTCACCGAGCCTGGCTCTGTGGGGACCTGCAGCTCTGCTGGCAAGCCTTGCTTCAGTCGTGTTCCGTGGGGGCTTTGACATGTTTGCAGCCACACTTTCCGAGTGAATCTCAGCCTGACTTTTCCAGCCAGATCTTTCTTCCTTTTTTTTTTTGTTTTTTTTTTGTTTTATATCTCCCCTACTGATTTCCCAGCCAACCCACCGAGAGAACAAAATCCTCGTGACTATCCTTAAGCCATTTTCTCCGTTCCCCTTGTTCCTTGTTCATTTTTTTGTTTATCCTTTCTTTTGGGCAATAAAATGTCCACATCTTTCTCTGGACACTCCTGTGGTATCATTGTGACACCACACTGAACGCCTGGCGTGGTTTTGGGGGTATGCAGCACCCCTGACTGGTCTCACCTTGGCTCCAAGCCGTGAAGCAGTTTTGAGCCATGGCTGGTCTTATCTCCAGCTCAGAAGCAACTTCTCCATCCTTTACTCTGTCCTTCCAAGTGAAGGAATGCACCTTGCCATTTCTTTTTCAAGTGGAAAACCTCTTGCACAACTCCCTGTCCTGGGGAAAGTCCATATGGGATGGAAAAGACACCCAGATTGCTGGGTTTGCCTGCTGCTGCCCAGGGGATGGTGTCTGACAGAGTTAAGGAAACAAATTGCCTTGCCAGCGCAGGTGAAAAGCTTGGGGAGCAGATGGCATGATCATTCTTCTCATTACTTTTATTGCCTTCGGAATGGGAGAAAAGCGAGTGCTTCGAGGGCTGAAGCAGTTGCAGGCTGACAAATAGGAGATGGGCCCTCTCCGGCACCTCGGCCGATGTCGCAGCTTGGGGAGAAGGGCCCAGAGGTGGCACACCACGGAGGGATGTGTCATCAGCTGGTGCCCCCTTGGACACGAAGGGTGAGGGGGGCTTTCACTGGGAAGGAAAGAGGCCAGCTTGGAGGATGCTGTAAGCCAGGGAGGACAGCGGGGGCTCTTCACAGTGACACCCGCTGAAGTCACTGAGGGAGGACTCCCTGGCTACCGCTGTCATGAATTGAGAGTGGGGCTGGGGAAATCTCTGTCCGTCCCCCACAGCATCACTGAACCAGAAACACGGTGCCTTTCAGTGATGCTATTAAACCATGTTTTGTT
The DNA here is from genome assembly GCF_003259725.1 of Athene cunicularia. Taxonomy (NCBI): domain Eukaryota; kingdom Metazoa; phylum Chordata; class Aves; order Strigiformes; family Strigidae; genus Athene; species Athene cunicularia. The sequence continues at coordinate 3,491,983 of NW_020799122.1, read as the reverse complement.
AAATATTGAAATATAACCTCTTCTCTCCATTCCTTGTACTCTCCTCCCCTCCCTCCTCCACCAAGCAATGGCCTGAAAATTGCATGTTGTGGCCTGAAATTAAAACAATGTCTTTCTGGAGCCTTTCATCATTAACTGTTCATCACTTTGGAGTGCCTCCTAAGGTCAAGAGCATTTCGTCAGAGCCATTCATCAGCCAAGTGTTTGGTGCATTATCTAGGGCTGTCTCTCAGGGAAGCCAAGGTCAAGCAGTAATACACCAGTGAGGTGACCTACTCATTACTTTTGGAAACATTTTTTGTCAATGAATGGCCCTTAGTGAGCATTTAATTTAGATTTAATAGGGCATCTAATGTTTGTTTAAGAGGACACTATACCTTCAAGGTATTTGTTATAATTGGAAGGAGGATATTTACCCGCACAGTTTATTAATAAACCCCTTAGAAGATGGAAATGAAATCAGCTCTTTTTATGTCTTCTCTGGTATGCAGAGGGATGGGCCTCGAATCCCCACTCCCAGCCTGCACCCATAACTGGAGTCGGACCAGAGCACTGGGTCTAAGACAAATCTGCTTCACCATCTGTCCTCTGCACGGGGAGACTCACAGGCATCGGTACCTGCCAGGGTATCTACAGCCACGGGGCATCAATACATCTCCCCTGCCTTAGCCTGAGCCCCTCGTGTGCTGTGGATCTGCCCTGCCCAGGAGGAGAGGGGAAGCCCTAAATTTTCTTTGAGTCCATCTCCCCCCACACCTTTCTGGTGTAGGCATCTACACCAGGGAGCCAAGCCACCTCTCTCCCCCCGTTCGAAGGGTAGGCGTAGCATCATGAGCTGGGTGGTGACACTGCAAAGAAACCAAGTGATCTTTGCACGAGATGTGCCACGGAATATCAAAGACTCGTCGTCTTTTTATTCCTCTTCGGATATGTAAAACTCTAAGACTCCAGCAAATGGAAAGAAAAAAAAAAAAAATGCTTTTATGTACTCTCTCAGTTGGCGCCCTTGACAGATTTGTACACCGAAGAAACAGAGTGGTGTCAAGGCTGCAGTTAAAACCGGGACACGCTCGTCAATTGAGAGCGCAGGCAGCAATACCCAGGAATATAAATTTGGGAGCGGCGCAGCCATCCCGAGCCAGCAGCCCTGCCTGCTCTGCCGCCCTGAGCCAGGCGCTTATCCTCTGCGAGGGCAGGAGGAGGACGATCTCCCAAACGGGAGCTTCATTCCCCGTGGAGCCCTGGGCACCCGGGTTCTGCCCCACGGCTGGTAGCAGGGTGAGGGGCTGCTCGCTCTTCTTGCCAGCAGAGCAATAAAAGCACCAATTCCCCCGCCAAGAATTCACTTTGTTTTATTCTGCAAGGCCCCGTTGCTAAGTGAAGAATCCATCGTGTGTTATCAAGTACATTAAAAAAAAAATTTAGCTGATATTTAACTCTAAAATTAAGTTGCCAAATAGCATATATTCATTCAGAAGATTATTAAGAAGAGTCTTAAAATGAGCTGGGCTAATTTCAGGCTGCGTCTTCACATTCCATTTTTTGGGAAGCCCTGACAATGAGATAGATGCTGGTGGGAAGATACTGGAAATGGCAATTCATTTTTAATCCCATTACCTTGACACGCATCAGTTTTTAAACCAAGGGATATACCTTTTCAGATGATCCTGCTGTTATTAGGTGCTGTCTGTGGCTCAGAGGGGGGAGAATAGGTAGAATTAATTCTAAATATGTGCTGTAACGTTAGATTGATTTCTTTATTAGCACCTTTTATAGTCAGTCCTCTTCATTGAAGAGCTTTGTCATATCTCCCGCTGACATAAAAAGATCGCCATGATGTTTTAAAATGAAGCTAATAAATGTAGAAATTTGTGAATGTGGGATATTTAATGGCAAATCGTTATAGATGGTCCACCAAATTGGGGAAGCGAAGGCTGAATTAAGCCTCCCGAGATCTGACATCTTATTTGCAAGATAAAAAGCACAAGCAGAGGTCTGGATTGGGGACTGATGAATAATTCGGCGGTTTTACGCTAACCTCCCCGGGTTTATAATAGTTCCTTCAGTCCTGGTCTGCACTGGTCTAAGGTGATGAATCACCACCGGGTTTCGTCGTGTCTTCCCAGTACAGGCAGTGTCGCTGACTTTAACCTTTCTCCTTTGCTGGTTCCAGCAAAGCACAACAAAAATTCTCTCACAGATCAGCTTGTATCCATCCAATATCCCAACGGTGAAAAAAGCAGCTACAATTTATTAGCAGCATCAGTGTATTTTACTGCTCGTCGAAGAAGATCATTAATATTCTTTCATCACCTTCTCTACAGCTTTAAAACCTGCTTCATAGCATTGAACTCGCAGCTAACCAGGAATGAGCCAAATTTAAAAATTCCTCAGAAAATCCCTGTGTCTCCACATTTTTGCATTGTGTCATAACATCTCTAAGGATGGGGTGTAAAAAAAACCAAAACCAGATATCGGCCGTTTTGGAACGTTTCGTTTGCTATTTTTCCACTAGCGCGTTTTCTCATTCGAAAGGTGAAATGTTTTGGAGCAGTTGATTAAATTGCCCCGCTGTCACCGGATTCTGAATCAGTTCAAGATTGGTTTAATATTGAAAAATAACATTTCCCTCCATCAGCAGGTTCCTGACGAGGGTAGTGACCAGGACCTTGAGGCATTCGTTATCCTTCTGCCTGGCTTAAGGCTTAAAATCCCTTTCTCTCTCTCTTTTCTTTTTTTTTTTTTTTTTTTTTTTTTTTTTTTTTTTTTTGCATTTATGAAAATGGCAATTTCCACAGGAATATCATTCCAGTGCATCATTGCCAGCCATGGCTGTTGCTTTCCATGGACTTATTCCAGCAATGGGAGCAAATCAGCAGGTTTCTCCCCCAACCCCACTGAGCTGCACCATGCAGGAGGTGAGCATGGAGGGATGGAGGGCAGATAGCCAGAAACACAGCCGAAGGGTCAGCCTCGACCTTGAGGAGCTCAGAAGGTCAGTGCCGGCAGGGTTCAGGCAGGCAGAGCTTTGCCTCCCCGAGGCTGGATCCCCAGGATGTGCAGAAAAGCTGTAAAATCCTGAAGGAGCAGGAATTTCACTTACCTCACCTGTTTTCTCCTACCCTAGAGCACTTAGAGCTATCTTCCCTAACTGCTTTGCCTGTTGGTTTGGGCTCGGAGGGTTTTTTGTGTGAGGATCTGAGCCCGTACTGCAGGAATTGGGCTGCTGATGTCTGCGGGGTGTGTTTGGAGCTCAGAAGTTACGGCTCAGGATGGTCCGTGGGGGAGACACCAGACTCCTTGTCTTCCCCACAAGCATCTCTCTGACTCTGGATCTCGTGGTGACCCCTGAGATGTCTTCGATGAACAAATCCTCCCTCTGCTCTGATCACAGATCCCCCCCGGGTGCTCCCCAAAGGGGGCAGTGCAGTCACTCCTCAGCGAGGAGGGGGATAAAGATGTGCTCTGGCATCCTCACGGGCCACCACCTGCCACGGGAGATTCGGGGTGGGATTTCCAACAGTGGAGACTGGAAAGGGGTGGTTCTCCAACGGCCGGACTGACTCCACGATCCAGCAAAATACTGTGTTTTGTAATCTGTGTGCTTGTCATGTAGATTAGTGTCCTCACAGAGCTGCAACATGTGTCTGGGTTTTAATTCTGGAAACTAACAGCAACATAGCGGGAAAGGGCATTCATCATCTTGAGTAATGGATTTTCTATGACTAATATACTTGCTCCTGTGTTCTTCAAGGGCAATGTCTTGACTCTCCCTCCTCTCTCTTCCTCCCCTTGAGTCGGAGAGGAGCGCAGCTCTCCAGAGCTAACAGCAGCAAAATACTTTACATGGAGAGGAAATTGCAGTTGGTTTTGCTCCCAGCAGACCCGGGTGCAGCAGTTGCAGTAAAGCTCCGTGCGCTGCTTGCGTTCCTCTGATTAGCTGAGCAAAATGCAGGCCACGTGGGGACGAAGAAACAGGTGAAGAGTTTCCCTGTGTTGCACGGTTATTGTCTGGTCCCCAGCGGAGGTGGATGGGGACCGGCAAGATCTGGGTTGCTGTTGGCTGTAAATCGGCAGCTAGCAGGGGGTTGGTTTCAGCAGGAGTGAAATTGAGTTCTGCGTGATTATTGCAGTAAAAAACATCCCCTCCGTTAAAGCCAGATGCTCCCCCCAACAAAACGCGTTGTGGTGGGAAGAAAGTGTTTTAATGTCCTCTTTGAGTGGCAGGAGAGGAGAGGGCAGCGGTGGGGTGGGCATCACCTGGAGCGGGGTCACCTCAGCACCTGGAGCCTGGCACCTCCATCCCGCGGGATTCTGCTTGCGTGTCCTTCGTTGCGTGCAGAAATTAGAGCTTGGCGTTTGAGCAGAGTGAGTTGGGAAGAGGTTTCATCGCCCTAACGAGCAGGATCAGCAGCGGTGTGTTGATGGATGATCAGGGCGAAGAACGGGAAGCCGAGATTTCTGAGACGTTGGTCCCTGCCTCTGCCTCGCTCGGCCAAATGGTTTAATTTATCCACAACTCATTTTCATTCCGTGTAAAATCTGGGGATGTTGATACTCTTTGGCTTCGCAAGACACAGTGCAAATGAATTATTATTTGTAAAGTGCTGCAGGTGCTTTGGGTGAAAGGGAATGTTGTAATTGCAAAGCAATGCTATTAAGTGGCAAATTGGATGAAACCTTTTACTAAATGAACTGTGTTTCAAAACACTGCATTTGCGAAGACTGTTCCTTTGTAAAATGAATCCACTTTTTAATGTTTCTTGCTTTAATCTTAGTTCTTAAAGAAGATTTACAGTCTCATCAAGTCCTGAGAGTCAATGTTAAATTATTGTAATTTATTCCGCATTATGTTATGTTAGTTTTTGCCACATATGGTATGTTACATTAATTTAGCTAATGTATGCTAATTTTGTGCTAAATTTATGTCACAGTTCCCAGATAGTATGGAGATTGATGCTGTAGAAATTAATGTAATAATAGTAATAATTAATAGTAATAATATGAAGACTTCGGCATTGCTGCGTTCGAATCCCTGAATGCTCCGACTGAGTTTATTGTGGCTTTGTAGCACGACTCGCTAGCGACTCAAAGAGAAAAGAAAGAGATCTTGTCTCTTCTTTATAGACTCATATATCAGCCCCATAAAACACAATCCCAATTCTTGATAGCCCCATTGCAGCAAAAATTGTTAGTCTCTGTGGCATAGGACCTCCGAGCACAATAATCTTTTATGCCTGTAAACTCCACAACAGCTGGACATTAAATCTCTGGATTAATTCAACAAGTTTCCCTGTTTCTCTCTCCGCCCAGTAACCAAAGGCTTTTTTTTTTTTTTTTTTTTTTTTTTTTTTTTCGCTCCATCCCCGTGCTGGCATTCTGAGCGGTGTGATGCTGGGGTGTTGCTTTCCAGTTTGCCTCCAGATGTGGCTTTAGCATCTGGTCCAGCTCGGCGGCCAACACCAGCTTCACCCTCCCACCAGGCAGGGAGGCAGCTCCCGAGGGGGCTGTGGGCTGGGGGAAAGCACCCACCCATGCACCCTTTGCCCCATGCTGCCTTTGTCTGGAATTCACCTTTCCCCAGATCAGTTGGGATTTTGCATGTGAAGAGTTTAACTGGTACGTTGTGGTGTGAGGAGAGTGTGGCCCCTTCCCTGGAACCCTCCAGCCCTTGCTCCAGGCTTCCCCCAGGATGCAAACGCTCCTGGGTTTGCAAGGGCACACGTTACCCCGGGGGAGGCAAGTGGAGACCGACCCCACAGCCGCTGGTCGCTCTTCACCCAGATTGAACCAACAGCCAGAAACCCCCTGAACTGCATTTCCTGGTTGAAATTCCTTTTGTGCAACTCTTCCTATTAAATCTGTCCTCCATTTATAGAGTTATTAGCGTACACGTTAATTACAACAGGCTTTGATTAAAGGCATGGACTGTAAAAGCAGATTAACGTTCCCCTGATTTTAAGCTTTTACGTGAAACCACGTATGTACCAGTTCAGAAAAGCCCCGTTGTTTAAGGAAAAATAAATCCTGTACCTTGCGGTGGGCAGAGCCTGACCCCACCCCTTTAATCTCATGTCTCTTCGCTGCGCTGAATTAATGGAAGCTCAGAAGAATTTCATCCTTTGCTCTAAGCCTTTTTGGTGTTATTATTTAAGAATATTTAATCTCAAGGACAACAGATAGAGATGAAATCAGCGTGAAGCCGTTTGTCCCACTCGAGGGGCTGAAACGCTGTTATTGCCGGGGAGGGAGGAGGAACGCTGTATCATGAAGTGGAAATATGTGTTAAGAAGAGAAACCCTCGACAAAGGTGTCACTGCGGGAGCGGAGCCGTGCTGAGCCCTCCAGCCCTGCCCCTGGAGAGGACACAGCCCATCCCAGGCTCGCTTGCAGCAGAGGGTGAGAAACTGGGGAGATTTAAGGCTGTTCAGGCCAATCCCCTGAACAAACCATGCTCTGAACTGCCCCCCCGGCCTCTCTTTCCCATAAACCTGGCTTCCTCTCCCTTCTTCTCCGCAGGGCATCGCAGAGCTTCTCCATCATGAGCCAGCGCTGTCCCACCCTGCTGGGAAACGTGATTTTTGAGGTGAACCACACATCCCTGCGGTGCTTCAGACTTGCTCTTTGCTATTTATAACTGCAGGGCAGCCTGCGGGTTGTTGGGTTGTTTTGGGTTTTTTTTTAGAGACGGTGGATCTGCTGTGCAGACAGGCAGGGTTAGGTCCCTCGCGTCTGCTCTGTGTCTGCAAGGATCCCGGCTGGCCCCTCCGGAGCATCCAGCGCTTGTGCCCGGGGTCTCTGCTGTGTCCTCTGCCTACGGAAAACCCACAGAGCAACAAAATCACTCCTTGGTGTCATGGCAGGGACTTGCTGAGGCTGCTAATGCACGTTCTTTTTTTTTTTTTTTTTTTTTTTATATTTGCAAACTATTGGAAATCTGTTTCCTCAACCCCCGGGCTGATGTGAGTAATAGATTTTGAAAATTTGGTGCAGGCAACACAACCGTGCAGAATGATGAAGGGAACAATATAACTTGGCCTGAAGCCTGTGTTTCAGTAGCCCCGGAGAAACTTGCCTGGTGACAATGACAGAGATTTGATAAATGAATCTATTTGTTATTGGCAGGCAGGCAGGTGCCGTCACGGGTAGAAAAAATCAGACTACCTTTAGACACAGCCCTCTCTGTTGTACAGCACTGGCTGACAAACTATTGCTTGAAATATGTGCGTAGATATGCAACATCTTTAGAGAACCGAGGCTCACCTTCTGATCCGCCTTCTTTTGGGGACACACAGCTTGAATGTCCGGGGGTGCCCCTGGTTTCTCCCTTACCTGGGTGCTGGGTCTGCAGGCAGCGAGCGCTGGGCACTGCGGTGGGATGCTGGGGTTTGGTCCTCACCCTCAGATTTCAAGTTATTGGTGAGAGGGAAACACACACACGCACAACACCCCCCGAGAAATTGTTTGTTTTATAGAAGTACAGACCAGAGGAAAGGACCCTAGCTAGAAGTAGCTGAGTTTTCTGAGCCTTGGCCTGTGCCCCAGACCATGTATCGCAGACTTGGAAAGACAAAGACTTCTCTGGGTTTGTTTTTTTGCTACAGATTTAGGCAATGACAACATGGTCTCAAGTAAAAGCCTCCTGCTTCCTGAGGCGCTGGTCTTGGAGGCTGCCAGGCAGCGGGAGCTCTGAAAGAGCCCTTGCTTTTTGAGGAACCAGCTCCCACCTTCACTTTATTTTGCTCGCTTGGCAAGCCCTCTGATGGAAATGGATTTCAGCTCCTCCTGCCAGATGGTGATGTGAACCAAGGGCTGCAGACAGAGAATCGCCTCCAGGCTGAATTTAAAATGCCTCAGTACATTTTATTTTTGTCCAGGATGCCTTTTAAGAGCCACTCGGCTCAGCAGCAGGGAGCCATCCTGCAAGCGGTCCCCGGGAGGTGCGAGGGGCTCCTCCAGCAGAGCTTTTTCTGCAGCAGCCTTCAGCGATGGCTTGTATTCCCCCCAGATGGCTTGTGTTCACCCAGCACAACCCAGTGCAAATGCCCCCTGTTACACAAGGACAGCTTTTTCTGCAGCCACCGTGGCTGTCCTGGGAAGCAAGAGAAATGGAAACAACCCCCCCTCCCTGGTTTCCACCCAGGTCCAGGCTCAGCACAGCTCTACTGTGCTGTGAGTGCCAAGAAAAACTAGAGAAATCCTGTATCTCCTTGGAATTATTTAGCAATTTCATAGCTTGTGCAGTCCAGTGCTAGAGGCCCCCCCGCCCAGGGAGGGCTGGGAATGGGTCAGTACACACAAAACCACTTCTCCGAACGCTGTGGAGAGCCCTACTCATAATTCCCCGTATGATTCCTCGGGAAGAGGTGTTCATCCTCGGAACTGCTTGAGCTAAAAGGACATTTATGCAAAACAACGATCCTGTGTTTACTCAGGTTTTCTGTATTCCCCACTCTACTGCAGGTGATATTTGCTCCTGAGCAAAAGTTCCTTCTGAACTCATGTCCTGCCATGAAGTCATGCTCCTGCATTTGTGACATCAGTTGTTGCTATGGCAGCGGTGTCAAAAATTCCTCTTTTATTATTGTTTAAAGGGAATTATTCAGTACGCTCCAGATCAAAAGCATTGGGATCTTGGGATGTGCCTCTGAGCTGCAAAGAAACTCGAACAGAGCCAAAAATAGCAGGATTTGGATAAACTGGATGACAGCCAGATTGTCCTGTGCTCGTTTTCCTGTCTACATTATTCACTGCCTTTTTTAAGCTGCAGGGAGCTAATTCAGTGTCTGAAATGAATCTTCCCAGGAGCTTTCCATGCTGCAGGCACAGCTTCGGCACACAGCCACCTCTGCATCGTGCGGGCTGGCTTCAGCCTCCTGTCCTCGCTAGCTGAGCCATGTGCTCCTCAGCACGTGTTTAACACCACCGGTTTCAAAGCGAGTCGTTCTTCCACCTCGTCTCTGCCATGACAGATGAGGAGTGGTTCCCAGGACACGGCTGACAGCAGCGCGCTCGTCTAAATGACCTGGGTTTTGGTGTGCAGGAAACTTCAGGAAACTCCATCCACGGATCAGAGAATAGTTCGGGTTGGAAGAGATCTTAAAGATCACCCAGTTCCAACCCTCCTGCCATGGGCAGGGCCACCTTCCACCAGCCCAGGTTGCCCAAAGCCCCGTCCAACCTGGCCTTGAACCCTTCCAGGAAGGGGGCAGCCACAGCTGCTCTGGATCACGGCCATGGATGGGCTGAGGCATCCTCAGCAGCTGTCCCAAAATCCAGATGTGATGCCGTTGAAAGCCTGGAGGTGAGGCCGAGTTTAGCAGGTGATATTTAAAGCAAGTCTTGCTGGGAATATGAGGAGTCACATCTCCCAGCCCTTCCTTCCCTCCCACCTCTCTCCTGTGGCCGCTCCCAAGAGGGAGGTCACACTGGAGCCACTTGCCTTTGGGTACAAAAGTGGAGAGTTTCTACTTATTTTGCCAAAACTTTTAGGAACTTTATATCTTTGGAGATTTTCAGTCTCTGTTAGCATCAGCTGATATCGACCATGGGCTCAAATGTTGGGGGAGGCAAAGCAAAGTCATGTGAATGCAGACATTGATACGTACGCAGTGGCGTCATGCAAACCTCCTTTCATTAGCGGGAGTTAAGCTGTTTGTTTGTCTAATACCCGGTCTCAGAGGTCTCTCTTCCCCCTGCCTCCTCCCCTTCTAGCCATCCTTCAAGCTGTAACACAGAATCAGTCACTTGCCTCCTGCAGCCTTTCCCCGATCGCCCAGCTGAGGGGTAGGTTTGAAGCTGGCAGTTACAGTCTAATGACCATTGATTTCCAATGGCAGTTAGATACCTGAAAACAAACAAACGAATGAATTAAATACGTGGGTTTGCATTTGGCCTCCTGTCCCCGAAGTTGGGGCTTTACAAAAGCTGCCTGCATGACTCAAAAGCGTTTCGGTGACTTCCCTAGAGGTCTCTTCCAAGAAGGAGAGAGGACAAAACATGCCACGGATTATGAGGATAAATGCTTCTCTTGGTAATGTGATACTCAGCAGCATCTATATTCATTGCTGATAGACCGCAGTGGGTTGGCCTGGTGTTGTCTATACCATCTGGAAATCTTATTTTGCAAATGTCTTTGATCCCCAAGCAGCTGGTTGGGAGTGACGCCCATGCTGCCTGACCCGCTCCTGGAGACAATCTGCACGGCTGGGTTCACTTCCCACCCATCTCACCACCTTCCCTCACTCCAAATTGTCATTCTGGGCCACCTCTCCCACAAATTGCGTCTGATGTTTCCAGTCAATGCGGCTAAGGAAGACAGATGCCAATGGGATGGATATTTCACAGCTCTCCCAAGCTCCCCGACCCATCGATGTCATCTGACTTTTCTATCAATACCAAAAAGATCTCAAAAAGAGCTGGGGTATTTCAGCAGTACAATACCACACGTTGGTATGGCTCAGTGTGTGCACGAGTGATTTTTTTTTTTTTAGGTAATAAAATATTTTTCATAAATGAAGGGTAATTTCTTACAAGAATAAACCTTTTCCATTAGGAAAATATAAAGTGTGGAAGATTGGGTGGTTTTGTGTGTGCGGTGGTGATTTTTTTTTAAGGCAAAATGTTGGAATTACTACTCATCATCAAAAATAGAGAGCTGTTTGGAGGCTGCATGTGAGAAAATTGCCAACTCTTATTGAATACCTTATTTACTTGCAAAGTAAAAAAGAAAGTAAATAAGAAGCCCTGCAAAATATCTGCATCTCTGGCAATTTCCTTGTATGCAATCACATACTCCACCTACGGTCTCTGCAATAAATTGTAATCCCCATCGTTTGCTTCCTCTCCTTATGTACATACATTATATTTTTGCTCAGCAATTTTGACTTCCACCCACTTCTGTTGATGGGCGGAAGGAGGGGGAATGGGGAATAAAAAATGTTGTCATATTTTCAGCATGACAAATTACAATGGATATTGTATTTCTAGCTGGAATGTCCAATGATAAATAAGCGTGTGTGATGTTGTCCCCCCCCCAAGGTAGCCAATGGGCGTCTGAGTGTTTTATTTCAAATTTCCTTACCTGCAAGGTCTGTGGCACTTTCAAGGCGAGATGGAGCTGTGAGGAAGGAGTTGTTCTGTAGGACTGTTGGAGAAAACAAACAATAGGCTGCTATCGAGCATTGATTTGGGTTGCTGCGCTGTTGTTGGCTTTTTCCCTATTCAATCAACCATGTCTTATAGATTATTAAAGTGGTTTTCTGTCAGGGGAGCATAAAGAGGCTTCATCATTATCTGCCGAGTTCAGGGCTGTTCTTTCCCATGTGAGTAAGGCCGGTGGAATCGGAGGTAGGGAGGGTAGGGAGGCTGGCGCATCACCCCCTCCTGGAGCACGACAGTCTCTGGGCATCCCTGGGGTGTGCATCCATCACAGTGTGACTGAGGACCAGCCTCCTGTTTTGCTCTTGTGTATAACTAACGGGATGGTTATATTTGCAAGCCCTTGGTCACGCTGCTGAGCTGCGCTGCCATTTACCGAAGTCCTGAATTTTCTGATTAAAGCCTTTGTCATCCTCCTGCCCAAATCTCTCAGATTTCTGACGATCCAGCTCTGTGCGAGCTCCCTTCCCACAACAGGGAAGCACAACCCTGCTTGGAGTCTGGACTAGGCACTGGGCAAGGTTTGAAGGTGGCTCTTGGACACATGATGGAGGCAGGACCATGCCTGGGCAGCTCCGGCTTGAAATCTCAGCTAATTCAGCCTTTTCTTTCCTGCTTTCAAAACATTAATTCTGGTCAAGATTAGTTTTCCCACATCTGTGTTTTTCTGGCCGGATCCTCAGCCCACACAGCTCAGACTGCTCCATCAGCCCATCATCTTCCAAATCAAACATGTCAGCAGCATCTCACATGAGCTGGACCTCGCTAGGGCTAATTTGCAGTTCTATGGTAGCTAGATTAAAGTTTGTTAAAAAAAAATAATAGGCAGAAACTTCAAGGGATCAGAAGAAGTTTAAATTGAAATACTATATATAACCTGTGCTAATCCTCCCCCACTGCCAGATTTTAATTACCCAAAGATATTAAGAAAAAGCAGTGTTTTGAACCATTCAGTCTTTAAATATGATTTTAGACTTCCTTAAAGGGACAGCCCCAAGGGAGCCATTTAAATTAATACTCTGAAATGGAAACCCATTTCCTTTCTCATTGTTCTGCTCATCCGTTGTGTGCATAATTGTCCTTAGTAAGATTCCCATTGACTTCAGCTGCCATTAAATCAGACCCCAAAAGGCAGAGGCCAACCTCAAAACCCATGCAAGCAGCGAAAGCACCGCTAGCACTGGCCGGGGTCCAAGCTGGAGCCCTCTCTGTCAGACACATTTAGATGGATGTGTCGGAGGATTTGTGCTCTTAACTGCAGGAGTGGAAGTAGTGGAGAAATATCCCTATTCTCAGCGTGTAGCACTTCCCCGATAATGTTTCCTGTGAGCTCCAGACCCATCGTTTCTTTCATGTTTGCTCTGGACCAGTGAATGCTGGACCAAGCAAGCCCCTGTTGTTACCTCTTGGTGGCCGTGGTGGGACGTAGGCTGGCAAGAATCACTTCTCACTCTTGGATGGTACCACTGAATATTGTGTCAGGCACATCTGAGACTGCAGAATGGGAATTTAATTTCCAGCACCAACAGCCCGGAACCAAAATTTTACAATTTCAAGCCTCAAGGGGTTCATCTTACTTACCATAAAGATTTTATGACCCAAGTCAGAAATCACTCAGCTTTATACTTTCCTCAGTCTTGTTACACTCCTTCAGCTCAGCCTCGGGCTTAGCCTGTCTTCTGAGCATCAGGAGCTGTCAAATCCATCCGTGGGCAGGGGAGGATGTGAGCACGTGGGACACCAAAGGAGCTAGGGTGTTTCTAGATCACTGGAGATGGAGGTTAAGGAGCTTACAAACCTGGTGGGCTTATTCTGTGAAATGCCGGCTTTCCCTAAATGAGCAGAAGGAGGAATTGCGCTGTGTATAGTACTGCTGGCCACGACATAGGGATGTCTTACTCACAGGACACCGAGTCAGGTCCATCAAGGTGGAGGCGGGGAACGTGCACGCGCCATTTCTTTCCAAATGATACTTCACGATGCTGTGATGGAGGGGGGTTACAGCTGCCAAAATGTCCACGGTCTCCCTAAACTGATGCAGAAAACGTGCAAATTAGGCAGGTGTCCAGCACATGTGTTCTGTTCCTCTCAGCTCTGCATCCTGACCCTGGATGCCCCTTCCGACAGTGGTTTGGTGCTGGCTGAAAATAATTAGAAAGCTGCAGCCCTGTTTCAGTAGATTGTGGAGGCAGACCAGCACATTACTCCCTGGAGCCGCCTCACTGGATTGTTTACTTGTGCAGTTCCTGGGAAGTCACAGGAGGGACTTTAAGTCGGTCTGAGAGTCGTTCCTGTCTTCAGTGGGCTCTCCAAGGAGCCATCATCTCTGCCTGGTGCAAGGCTGAGGATGGGGCTTTATTCAGTGATTTATTGCATCCTGATTCAGGCAAAATTCCCATCAGTGACTGGGGATGTGACCTATCCTACAATTTGGTCGTGGTGCTCTTTTTTGGAGAGAAAAAGAGAAAAAGCTGTCTTTTCCCAAACCATTATTCTGCTACATGCACGAGCAATTCTGAAATTAAAGCACTGCAACTCGCTCTGCAAGGGCTGTTAACTTTACATCCTAATTGCTTAATTAAGCTGTCTTGATCCAGGTAATAATTGCAAACTTTCTATCTGAGAAAGGTTTGCCGAGTTAAGCAAGAATTGATTAAACATTTATGCTTCTGACAGAGCTACCTGCCCTTTATTTCCTTCCACTTGCTGTGAAAAGTATCTTCAAGTCAGAGATCTTCCCCCTGACAGGTTTTATTTCACCCAAATTTAAGTGTGTAACCAACACCGCACCATCGGTCGGTGCCGGGAGAGCGCCACGAACCGCTCCCGGCACAGCCGCTCCCTCTGACCTGGGAGTGGGGACAGCGAAGGAACATGAAACCCAACCAGCTTTGCATTTACCTTAAAGGACAGACAGGCACTTTAGCAGCAATAAAAATAGAGTTAAGAAAAAAATACGGACAGAAAAGGCACGATACATATTCATCTGCTGTTCCTCGGGAGTGCGCTGGGTCATGCTTTAAGCAGAGATCAAAAAACCCGGTGCAAAAGCTTCTTGCCCATTTGAAAGAAAACATCGACTCCTTACGAGAGCCGAGCAGGCAGGGAGGGTGTGGGCATCGCCTCAGACACCGCCGACGTGCTCTAATTCCGGAGGCATGACCTAATCCCTCGCTCCTAGCCAGAGCAGCTGTGATTCAGCACAAATCGTAACGCTCCGTCCAGCAGCCCGCTCAGGATAAGGGACACGGCTGCTGCGGCTGCGCTAGGCTGAGGGATGACAAGTTGGAGGCGGTGGGAGTTGAGGGAGGGAGATGCAGAGTGGGTCTTCCTTTGGGGGCACTTTCTGCTTCACGGGGGGAGGCAGCATCTCCCCGCCTGGCCCGGAGGAAGGCTTTCCTGCACGCAGCATCCAGGCCCCCCCATGTTGTCGGTGCTTTGCATCAGAAACAAGGCGGGAAGCAGAATAATCACAAAAAGGCCTCGCAGGGCTGGCGATGTGGCAGCTCGAGGCCCTGACCTCGAGCTCCTTGCAGCCCTTTATCCTCACAATTCTCGATCACCCCCCGGTGTGGGAGCGGCGTGGGACACGTCGGCTCCACCAGGCAGTGCCCATTAGGTTTTTTCCTGAGCATGTTTTATCACTGCTATCCCCATTTGCTTTTGTTTCCACAGCAGGATGAGGGGGTGTAATTTTTTTTTATTTTTTCCTGCCACTTAGAGATTCGGATCAGGAAGCAACTAGTTGAGGTTGATATTGTCGTGGTCTGACTTTCCGGGAGCCTTCCGAATAAATTTCCCTTTATTAGACACAAAGGCTCCCATTACTGCACCTTCGTCCTCATTACTCCCAGATAAGTGCCTACATAACCCATTTCAAGTTCTGCTTTGGTATTCAAGGTCCCGTGTCTCTCACAACTCCTGCTCATCTGCGTGAGAGCCGGGAGGGAAATGAGAACCTTCTCCAGCAACCGATTAAGCAACCTGCCTGTGTCCGCTGTCGTCTCCATCTCCTGCAAAACCGCTGAGCACCATAAATTAGAACCACGTGATGGATTTCCTTGTGCCTGCAAATGAGAATGGATTCCACTGATGAGTATGTTAGGTGAAAGAATATATTTCCACATTTTGCAGGGGGGGAAAAAAAAAAAAAAGACATTTTTAATTGTCTCCACGTTTTGAATGTTGAAGTCCTCCCACTTTCACGGGGGATTGGCACTGCTGGTCTAAATGAGAACATTTGTTCAGAAGCATTTTGGAGGAGAAATCCCTCCAACATCTTTTTTTCCCATATGCATGGCAGCAGAAGTGGGTAGATTAGTGTCTCTCTGAACTGAAATACCCCGCTCTGTAAATGACATCAAGGGCTGTCTGATGTACAGCTATATGCACAGTTAAATACTTTCCCACACTCTTACTTCTCAAAGAGAGCAGGTGACAGAGCCGAAGGCTGAGTTCACATCCTTGGGTGCTTCACCACTGATCCGTGGAGCTCAAAGACTGACTACAGGGAGGGCATCTCACATCTTGCCCCACTGGCCCTTTGAAATGCAGGGGCTGTCTGAAGTTTCTAACACCGGGAGACTGCAGACCTGGTCTGTGTAGGTGAGTGGTGGAGGTGGGACAGCCCTTAGGAGGTTGAAATCAAGGGGAAAGGCCAGAGACGTGTTTTATTTAGGTGACTGCAGGGAAGAGAGATGCCTCAGGGTGGTCTGGGCAGAGCTCTGGGCACAGACAAGGGGCAGGGGTAGCAGTGAGGGGCAAACAGCCCCTCTCCGCCTCAGCTCTCGTCCCTTCTCGTTAATACCAGGAAAAGACACATTGGTAAGCACAAAAATACCTGTCTGGTTAATTTGGTTACTTTGCTTTTTTTTCCTGCATCTTATGGCTTGTCCCATAACCCTTCGTGGCTGCTGTAGCGTTGTTACAGCCCCTGGAGTGGTGGGAGAGTCAAGTGCAAAAAGCTGCCTGTTTATTTAAATTTCAAACTGTTGAAATAAGGCGGAAGATGAAAGGGAAAAGTCAGGGACAGCAGTTGCTTTCCTCTTGTTTGCATGTGAAGGGAAGAGCTGGCTGAAATGCATGCAGGAGCATGAGAGAGCCCGAAGAGCAAATAATTCTCTTCTGCCCCTGCATGAGAAGGAAGTTTGAAGCAGTGAGGGATGCAGAACAAACCCCATCCCTCCTGCTCACTTGAGCTATCTAAACATCTTCACAAGGTGAAAAGTATTTTGCACAAAGCAGTGGACGTGCCATGTATTTCAAAAGCCCAAACTGCCCCCTCATGTATGAGGAGAAAAGTTGGGTTGAGTACACAGAACGAGTATCAGCACATGCTGAGTCCAGTGAGGGACAGGGGCAGGGGTTTGGACACAAAAGGAGTCAAGCAGACCAAGAAGGAGGCAGAGTCCAAGGGGACAGAGCAAATCAGCTCCACCACCCCTCAGCAAAACCAGTGTTACCCACAGAGGGTCCCTCGAGCATCGGTGAGACCAGAACCGAGCTCCTGTGGACTTTAGCAAACGAAAGCTTCGCTGCTTTTCATTTAATTTAATTTTTTTTTATATATATTTTATCTTATTTTTCTGACAGAGACCACTGAGCATTCAGGGTAGAGGGAGGTTTAAGTGCTCGCTATCGATTCTCCCCCGTATTGATGAACTGACAAAGCAGAGAGGTTTGTGACAAGGTGAGCTCAGTCGAGGCACGTGTAAAAACCAATTATTGACTGAAGCTGAAGGTACCGCTCAGGCGAGGGCTCAGCAAAACCAGGGCATGAAACTCCAAAACCCTCAGAACTGAAAGAAATGTTGAGCAACCCCCCCCCAGATCATTCTGTGACTCAGCCCCAAACCAGGATTTCTATTCTCTTACGGCAGATAACAAGAGGGCAGTGTGGGGTTTTGCTTTGCCTCCGCTAATAAAGGGGCTCCGGAAGGTGCAGAGCTGCAGAGGGACCATCTCCTGCAGCAGGCAGCAGGCGCAAGACCCCAGGGCTCCTCTTTATCTGGACACACACACCCCCCCGGCAGTCTTGTCCTTTCCCTCTTTAAGCAGCTCCCACATGCCCTTCCCCATCGACAGCCGCGTTTTGGCAATCGATAGCAGGAAAGTACATCTTGCTGCCAAAGTCACAGCCACCAGTGCAAGGCCGTCGGGGTCACACACGTCCGTTTAGTATCTTCCCACAAAGTCTATTGATCAGGTTTTATACGCAGCGGCACATGGCCATAAAAACCCCAGGGAGCCAATGGCACGCTGCTGATTTACACCCGCCAGCCATCGGCCTTTTACAAGCATTAAGGAGTCCAGCACAAGTCCCGCCTTTCCACCGCCTCACAGACATGGCTCAGCTCCGTGTGCTGCCCCAGGAACAAGCCCAGCACTCACAGAATAACTCAGAGAAGTCCGCAGGAAGAACCCCTGTCTCCCCTGGGCCATGGGGAAGTCTAAATCATCCCCCTTTTCCAGCAAGTCCTTCCCACTGCAGTGCCCCAAGAGCCGGCAGGCACCTGCAGCCCCTTCCCCATTTAGTGGTCCCAAGGCCATCACGGGTACCACTGGTCCCTGGGGGATGGATGCTGGTCCCTGGGGGATGGATGCTGCTGTGGCATTTCCAGCTGTTATCAGCAAACGACTGGGGTTGGAAAGGGAAGCACACCAGTTTGGTCATGGTGGCATGGGAACCCCCCCCAGGGAAGGCAGGAGGGGCTGGGGGAGGCTGGGCAGTGCTGGGCAGTGGCAGCAGTTTGGCATGGAAAGGACCAGGGGGGCTGGGGAATGCCCACTAGGATGGGACACGGGTGATGGTTACGGGGAGCGTGAATTTTGTCTAGCTAAGAACAAAAAAGAGCAGCTTCTATTTGCCAGTCGGGTGAGAATTTAGCTTTAAAATGCAGCCGTCAAGAATAAAATGCAAATAGGTGCACGCAGGGCAGCAAAGAAGTGATCTGATGCCTTTGATTGTTCCTGCCTGGGTCTCGTAAATCATTGCTGCCTCAATCCTGTGCCCTGCTTTCTAATTCCTGCCATTACTACTACATTTATCCACTCACATAGTTGGTTTGAATTCGAAATGTTGGTTTAATGTGGCACTGATGAGATGACAGGCATTTACAAAAAGTACGGCAGCAACCTGGTTTGTGGAGAATACAGATTATTTTTTTTTTTTTCTTCAAAACAGTAATAATATAAAAGGAAATAACATCTCCGGCTGAACCTTCAAAGGCAATTGGAACAATTTTGCAAAAAGATTTTATGCTCTCTATAATCATTTGCTTATTTTTATTCTTTTGATTTCCCCTTCCCTCTGATGCTGAATGCTAGTAGGCTGCATATGATAAAGGCCGTGCCTTGGGGGAACATGGTCTTCCACCATGTGTAGCAACTATACGTCTAACACGAGATTGAAATCATATTTAAACCATTGACACATGTGCCTGGCTTTAGTTCTGGCTTTGAATAGAGTCCGTGGGGTGTGAGTGGTGCTCAGCGTATGAGACAGACCCTGGAAATCTCTCCCCGCTGCCACGAGGACCGTCCCTGGTGTGATGAGTGCCACCTTTGTGTGAGCTGGCCCTGGGCATCACCAGTGCCACGAGAGGCCCTGGTGAGGGCTGGCGCTGGGCACGGCATGGCTGCATCGGGCATTTACCCCATCAGCGATGTGGGAGAGGTTACGGAGGAAGGAGCAACTGGGAAGGGACTGGAGCCACGTCCCCTCAGTGCCGCTCCATGTCCCGACATCTCCCCATCTCCCCTCCCTGCCCCACATCCCCCGTGATGGTGGAAAACTAGGATGAGAGGAGAGCACCAACTGCAGCGTGGGGGCGGCTGTGCCCACCCACTGTGCTCTTGGAACAGGAACAGGAGCAGTTTGATTGAAAAGGAAAAAGAAAAAAAAAAAATGAGGATGGAGCCAGCTGGGACCAGACCCCTTTGATATCACCGCAAAGCGGGGAATGAGTTCATCACCTCGCCGCAGCCCCTTCCTGCTGGAGCAATCAGGCCTAAAGCACAGTTAATTTCCCATCGATTGCTGTCTCCCAGATTAAGGAAGGGCTTTTGATCAGAAGTGTCATGAATTGCTGTCACGCAGGAGGGCCGGAGCTGATCTCCTGGGATATTGATCCCGGCTCCAGGCAGTGTGACTGGCATCACCCGGGGAGCAGAGGATGCGCTGCCGAGCACAAAGCCGGAGCCGGGTGCTCTTGCAAACGGCTTTTCCAGTGGGGTGGGGGGCAGGAGGTGGTGGGGGGCACCTATGGGCAGGAGCAGCATCTCCCCATCGCCACCTGCTCAGGAAGAGCTGACCCATCTGCTGTCCCAGCCACAGCAGAAAACGCCAGGCTAGCTCATGTTTTCAAACTGAAACAAAAATAATTTTCTTCTGGAGGCTTCAGAAGGCAAAAAATAAAAGACAATATTTACATTTCCCTGTGATGTGTCACTCTGCGTGGGTTAGTCATCACTCCTCCTGCAGAGGCCCTGCAGGTAACCGAGTGACAGGAGGAGGCTGTGACTCACCAGATGGGCTACGTCTCTCCAATGTGACTTCAAACACAGGACATTAAAGAGGGATTGTCACGTTACAACAAATACCGCTCTGGATTTCCAAGCAGCAAGCGGAAAGCCTGGTGCTCCGAGGAGAACTGGATGCCCAAGCGCCTTAAAACCCGTTGGTGTCACCCACCGATGACTTGTGCCTGGTCTCGGCGGTTGGGTGTAACTGTCCTCTGTGTTTTTCCAGAAAGACAAACAGCGACAAAGCCCTGTGAGCTGGAGAAACTCCCTCTCCCCATGCTGAGCCGCAGCGGGCGGTCGTGCACTGAGTGTTGCTCCTGGGAGTGTTTTGCCGTGATGCTCGTGACACCGGCTGCGGGCACCGCGGCTTCGGGGAGAAGCAGCAGCACCTCGACCTGCTGAGGAACAGGCAGAGCAGTGCCAGAGCTGGAGCAGCCCCAGGCCGAGCAGGCTGGGGCACTGAAGGCACTAATTTGACCATTAAAACATCAAGATTCCCGAAGGAATCTTAAGATTCCTAGGGCGCGATGTGAAGAGGGAAAGCAGGACGGGATGTTTTCCAGCACTGATGTGGCAAGGGGTTCCCTAGAAGCAAACATTAGCTGGGGGTCAGAGGCGGGTGTGCTGCTCCCCCGGCCCCGCTGAGGGCTGGACAGGCTCCCTGCGTGTGCCAAAATCCACTGCTGTTGGCTTAAAAGGATTTGCATCACCTTGCACCAGCTAAAAATCTCCAACCGCAAATACAAACCTGGGAGAGCACTCAGTGATACCTCTGCCAAGAGCCCGGTGCTGGCGGCAGGTACTCAGCACCCTGCAGGAACTGGAGCCCAGGTGTCAGACGGGCCTCCAGCACCACCAGCGAGGCTTCCCGCCTGCCTCAGTTTCCCCACTTCTCCCAGAGACACCCACTGTCTGCCCGAGCCAGCAGCCAGGGGAGCCCAGGGGGGACATAAAGCACTTGGAGCATTTGGCAAGGAACTTGCATGCAAACATTAATATCCATATACAGAATGATTAATTACTATTTGCCTGCTATTATTATTTGTTTTCTATCAGCATCCTTGCTCTGGTTCTCTTCTGAATCCAATTCTTGATGCCAAGCTGGGGATATTTTAGGAAATGCAGATTATATAATATTTACATCTGTGCCACTTGTTTATTTCTCTCTGTCAGTTAATTTTATTATTGCTCCTCTCTCATGAAAGCAATGATTTGCAGCGCCAAAAGCATGCTACGTGTTTTAAAGGACGCACTAATTTTAATAATTAAAAAGGTGCTGCCTTCCATCTACCCGGGCAGGGGAGGAGGTGGGCGGGGGGGGGTTACAGAGCTCTCATACTGTCTCATTGGGAAATCCCACTCTGTACCAGCTCGATGCTTCCCCAAAACGTGATGGGCTTTCACACAGTAAGTTTGGTCCAGGGTCTGTGGGTTTCTCTTGTTTTTCATGTCTGGGAAGAGGAATGAAACCTCAGGAAAGGAGAACAAGTTATTAAAGAATTTTTTGAGGGGAAGAAGGAGGAGCTGGAAAACTTGAACTGAAATAAAACTGCATTTTCTGTTGGTCAGAATCACCTTTTCCCTTGACAAAAAAAAAAAAAAAATCAGCAGTTTAAAATAAAGACCAGGTTCTGCACATTGGTGCTGCCAGGGAGGAGCACCCAGCCTGGAGGAAGGACTGGAGAGGGAAATGCTCTTCTCTCCATCAGGTAGTGCTGACCCGGGGGCCCCAAAACGCATCCCCGTCCCCAGGCTGGGCAGGGGGGTCCAGCCCACAGCGAGGACAGGGACACACGGCCACCACGACTGGGCTTGGCTGGCACCGCTGCTGCAGAGAGGCTGTCTGTAGGGATAAATCATTTTGATAGAAGCCCTGTCCCCCAGCACCGGAGGGTATCTGGCTTGTCAAAATAAAATCAATTTTTCACTTCCAGAGCACATCTGGAGGATAAATGCTCAGTTAAAGAAACCTCCCCAAAGCTGCGGGGTCGGGAGAGGCCCCTGCAGCACCCAGAGCTGCTGCCGGGGTGGTGGAGTGGGGTGGGGGGTCCCCACATGGAACAAACTGGTGCAGACAGTCAAGAGGTGGCTCCCAGCATCCCGCTTGCCAGGGGATGGCAACGCAAATATAAATCAGTCGATTTGTCTCCTTTCCAGCCTGCCTGTTGTGTCTTGGGCGGGGCGTTCGGTTGCCTCTTAAACCGGGCTCTCATCGCGTTTCTGATCTTCTCTATTTTAAAAAGCTTCAGGCATTAACCTCCAGGACTGAAGACAGACACAGCTGCTCATTACCACTACAGAGCCAGCCAGCCCTCCCTCCACCCTGCTCCATTCAGCGGCCGTGTTTGATAGCAGTCCTATAGGATTCCCTCTCTGATAACAAAAGAGGTATCTGTAGCACGTGGGGACGTATAAGACAAATAATAGCAAAAGGTTAACAGCATTTTGTAATATAAAAACCCCTGGCACTACTACCACATCTAAGCGAGGGGTCTGACTAGAATAATCCCTAGAAAATATAAATGATGCAAATCAAAACAGGCAGAGAGGACAGTAGGACACGCCGTAGGAGGTATTTCTCTGTGGTGCAAGCTCTTGTCAGAGGAGCAGATGTCTCGGCTAGTAGGAAGGGGAAGAGGGGATTTGTTTATTGAGGGGAAAAAATAATCTTTTAATTTGGCTCGTGGATCAAAATCTGAAACTTCATCCCCAAAGACCCTATTTGCCGGCGTTTCTCCTCGCTGGGGCTGGCAGCAGGATTCAGCAGGGGCTGTTGGCAGCGGGCAGGGCTCTCTTCGGGAGGCTGGGACCCCAGGAGGCTGGCGAGGGCTGGCTGGACTGTGGCTGTGCCACCAACCACCGTGACTCAGGGGACACTTTGTGTTGCCCAGCACTGCATCATCCCACACAGCCACGCTCCAGCCTAATGGAGGGTATAAAAAAAAAAAAATTGAGCATGATGTATGGCTCCCACAAGACTTGGATAATTCCTGTCTCTCCTCCTCTCCTGCCTAGTAAGTGCTGCCTTGAAAATCAGAAGGTGATGCTGCTAAGTACATTGACGACTGCTTCCCGAGACAGCCAGCCCATAATTACATGCAATGTTAAGTGCAGAAAAATTTCCGAGGCTCTGCTGAGACCAGAAGCAAAGGGGAGATGGTTTTAATTGAAAAAGCATCCCCATATCTAAGCAAGCCTGTTGTTTTCCGCAGCAAGGCCAGGTCGGTGTCACCGGTGCCCGCCGTGCCGGTGGCCAGGGCTGGCTGTGGCAGGGACAAGCACTGACCCTCCAGCACGGCCAGCGGTGCAGAACCGAACACCGTGACCCATCGCTGCTGGTTCGGGTGAGGAAGATGAGGGCATTTCTGAAGGGCTTTTCTCAGAACCAGCCAGCACGGCTGAAGAGCTGGCGGGGAGCCACAGACTCAGCAGTGCTGCTCCTCCATCCCTGCTGCCTGAATTAATAAGAGCTCGTTCCCAGACCCACATCAGGAGCGGTGCCCAAGCAGGTGTCCAAGCCCTTTAGAGCGCTCCCGTATCAAACCCTTGCTTAATTTGGCTGGCAAAAAATCACAGAGAACTGTTCACCTCCCCTCCCTGCTCTCCTCGGGGGCTCGGGCTGAATATGCTGGAGCCCAGCATCCTTCTGGCAGCATGATCTGTTCCTGATGCTGTTAAAATTTGTCAAAAAAACCCTCCTTTTCTCCAAGCAAGACCCGAGAGGACACCTCCTTGCATGCTTCAGAATCGCAGGCCCACCTGGTGGTCCAAAAACAGCAAAGAAAGGAAAATCAGAGAGAGGGAGAAGCCCTAGAGCATGGGGGGGTTGTGCCCTCCCCATCTGCACACTCATCCCCGCTCAGCAGCTGCACTCCAGCGTGACACGAGAGCCCATCGCTGATGTTTTTTCAGTTCTTTCCATTTCCTTCTAGATAAAAATGCCCAAAATCCCTCTTACAAATATTTTTGGAGCACTCATGAAATGGGTTGTAACCGCTGAAAGGAAAGGGTTCACTATTTTCCCCCTCCATCCTTACAGGGCCAGGCAGGTTTATTGAGCCCACTGGTGCTCCGCGCCGGGACGGCGACAGCCCCCACCCCAAATATCTGCAGGGAAAACAGATGGGGCACTGAGAAGTGCAGAAACCTCAAGCCACCCTTCTTATTTAGCTTTAAACAGCTTGATTTCCAACCAGCTCCCCTGCTGAGCCCCCTCCAGTTTTCAACACAGGCTGACCTGACATGAGCTGCTGCAGCTTTGTTAAGGTAAAAAAAAAATCCTTCAAATTGTTTATGATGTTTGACAGAGCAAATGAAGTGTGCCCGCCAATACCCCCACTTGTCATTTTATATCAGGGCTGATCAAGATTACTAGGTTTTGCTGCAACCCAGCTTTCAGGCAGCAATTTTGTGGTGTAGGAGCTGACTTTTAGGGGAAAAAAAAAAAAAAAAAAAGAAGAAGAACCAACCAACCCAATGACTTAAAATAGCCCTCTTGATGAGCATCACATAAGAAAGCAAACAGCCTCTGCAGGAAGAAAATAAGCACGGTTGACACCACACTTCAGAGACCACTGACTACTTTTCTTGATATCCCCCAAACACACCCAACATTGTCCATGTCAGGAGTTACAGCCCCGTGCCAGGACTGGCTGGTGCCCCTGCCCTCACTTCTGTGGCTGGGGTGTTATTTTTTAAGTCTGTGGGCAGGAGCCGCTGCTCCAAATGGCAAAATGGATATAAAATACCACATGTGGGGAGGCGAGGGTCAACAGGTCCCTCCTCTGTGACTAAGGCAGCACCTGGGATGTACAGGAAGGCTCAGAGGAGGTGATGCTGCTCTTGATCTGCAACTCTTCTCTTGCATCTCTTAACTCCAGTTATTGGTGTTACCAAGAAAATGAATTCGTCGTCTGTTATTTTCAAACAAAGAAGGGGTTAAGTTGAAAAAAAAAAAAAAAAAGAAAAGTTTGAGTTAGAAATCTCCCAAATGGTTTCAACTTTTCTTCAGCGGGGAAAAAAATTTTCTGCGTTTCTTCCCATAAAAAAGCAGAATGTATTTGCCATGAATGTGCAGGCTGCAGTGATGTTCCCAAGTCTGTGTCTATAGCAAAAAAAAAAAAAAAAAAATCTTTGCCAAAGACTTTTTTATTCAGCTCCCACACAAGCTCACTCTCTGCTCAGCAAAAAGGAATTTTCCCATTTTGCAGGAGGAAAGAAAATATCTTTGCTATTATATCACAACAACAGCCATAGATACATACATGGGCCAAGGAATTTTCCCCTTGATAGTCGTTCCAGAGGAGGTGTTCATTTGACATAAGTTACCCATGGAAAAGTAATGAGTTATGTTAATTGAGCTCATCCTTGCAAATTGATATTGCTCCTGCAAATAGACAAAAAAAAAAAAAAAATCTTAACTATGTTTGCGTATCATCTGTATGGAGCTCATGTCCAATAGCAACAGGGTCACGCTGTGGTTCAGCTCTCCAATCTCACTGCTAAAACTGAGGGAAACCGCACTTTGACTGACGGGCGGTTTGACCCTCGTTATTGTAGGTGATAAAAAAATCCCCCGGCTCGAAGGATGCTGCTGCACTACCCACTCCCCTGTACCAGCCCCGTCGCACCACCAAAACCTGACGGCAAGAGACGCCAGGGTGAATTTAGACTTTGAAAGTGCAACTCTGGGTGAAGGGACCAGCTTGTTCCCCCCCTCCTGCTCCTGGCCTCCCCTCCCGGTCTGTCTTCATGACCTGGTGTGGGTTTGGTCCACACTCAAGCCAAGTCGCCCCAGTACAGCCCCAGCTGGCACATCTGCCAGCGGCGCTGGGCACAGAAATCCCAGTTATGGCACTAAACGGTTCTGAGACCAATTAATAGGGCCTGAACTTTAGGAAGCTGTTTAATTGAAGAGAGTTGAAGGACATGCGCCTGACTCGGGTGCTGCTGAGCCCGGAGGCACTGGAGTGCTGAATGAGAGATAATGAATTTTAAATCGCTTTCCTAACCCAGTAGCCTCACGCCCACGGAGTTTTTGCAGTCGGGAGATTTTCATGTTGACGTGTGTTCTGTGAACTGGCCTAAGTCTGCATTTACCGTGTTTACTGGGGACATCAACCCGTAAAGCACATACACCGAAGAATTATATGGTTGTGTATTCAATTATGAAAATATACGTGCGTTCGCACATCTCGTATGTACTCAGGTGCATTAATATATATATATATATATATATTCATCTCTGGGGATGCAAATAAGAGCATCAGCTCTTAGCTGGGATAGATGCTTCCATCAGAGCCAGGACCAGTGGCATCACTCAAAGGTGAATAGCTTTATCGAAACAGAACCCCCCCAGCGCTAGAGGACTTGAAGATACATGTGAAGCAAAGGCGTGGGTAGGGGGGGATGACTTTAAGGGGGGGCAGCCCCCAGGACAGCAGGACCCAGGGATGGGGACAGGGACTGGGCATTGCAGCCATGTCCTGTTACTGAATGTCCACTCGTTCCTCGGAGCAGCAGGTCACATTTTTATGAAGCCAAGAAAGTTTGCAACAAAATGACTGCTTCTAGATCCTATCGATTGAAGGGGAGAAAGATAGAGATCATTAAGTATTTAAATGGAGACAAATGAGTCTCTGTTGCTGTGACATCCAATAACCTTTCAGCCAGCTGCCTTAATTCCTAGTAAGTAAAAAAAAAAAAAAAAAAAAAAAAAAAAAAAAAAAAAAAAAAAAAAAAAAAAAAATCATTTTGTTCAATCAGTCATTAATGAAGCCATAAATCATTAGAAGAATAATTCTTCCCAAATTGAATTACTCCTTTCAATTATTTCGCTGGTTTTCCTCCTTTCCTTTCATTTCTTCATTCCCCAGGGAGCTGAGCAGAGTCAATGCATTGGAATTAGACTTAACCAGGCTGATGCTGCCTCGTAACTTCTTGACTTCTCTCTTTTCCCTTCTGGTCTCTCAGCTGTCCTTTTTCTCGGCAAACCGTGGGAGGAGAAAATGAAAACCGTGATGTCAAAGCCCATGGTTTCCCTTGAGGATTACTCAGTAAGGGTTGGGAGGTGTTTTTGGTTTTTTTTTTTTTATTTACCTTTTTATGGAATAAGTCCTTCTGGAAAACAGAGAGCAGGAGCCTGCCTTCGATTTTATCTTAATGAACATTACCGATGGAGCGAGCTCCAGCTCGCAGCCTTTCAAACCTTATCGTTCGACAAAGCCGTGCTGCGACGTGCCAGAGAGCCACGCTGAAACAAGATCTAATCTGTCCAACATTTCTGCACCGGTGCATCATCCCAAACGTCATCTTTACTTGTTTGCAGCCCAACACAAACAAGGAACCTACAAGTGGCAGGTGCAGAAGCCAAATCTCCTCCAGGTCCTACTGCGCTACGTGCTCCAAGTCCCAGGGACCAAAACCAGCATGGTTATTCTATCAAGATGAAAAGGGGCATCCCCGGGGTGATTTTAGGAAAGGGTTCTCCATTTCATGTTTCCCCAAAACCACCTGTAACACTTGTCAGCTTCTCCCCAAACCCACACCCCCTTCATGTCCCTGCCAGATGTTTTTTCCAGAAACTTCACTTACTCTTCCTTTTTCCCCTGACATTTATGAAGGGGTTAAAAACAACTGTTTTGTTCCTCATCCTCTGCACTGACCACCGTCAGCTCTCCCAAGCTTTGAAAAAAAAGTTAATTCTTAATTAAGATCTTCCAACCTGTTTGATATTCATTATTCTTTTCATTACTTCTGAACTCAGTTGAGTTTCTTACCTTCTTTTTATGCAACTCAGCCTCTTTTCCATTCACTAAATCCTTTGAATCCCTGAATTGCGTTTTTGTTATCCTTACTGTTATTGCTTACATCCTGTCTCGGCCATCGTGGCATTTAGGTTTTTTTCCCCGAGGCTTAGATTTGTGTATGTGCGTGTGTGTATACGGATATACAATACATAATTTGCTGAGCAGCATACAAATTGCAGTTTCTGGGAGAGTGGCAACCTGCATATTGCCAAAATGAACATCAGTGAAATATGGGAAATTAATTTAGCCCCATGAATTAGATAATTACTATTTTGCAGATTGAGAAAGTGGGGCATAAAGAGATTAAGGCCCAAGGCCCCAGTCTAGCCAAAACCCAATCATATGCTTAATTTAAAGGAGATTAGATAGTTCCCTTCAAGTCATTGGTTAACAGCAGGCACATGTGGGAGTGTTTTGCTGAACAGAGTCAGCGTGGTGCTGGGACAAGGGGATGGAGGGACACGGCTCAGTGAAGAAAGGGTTGTGCAGCTCAACTCAAACAAACCTGGGCTGAAAATCAAGGGCTGACTATTACTAGGAGTAAGAAAAGGGTTGTCAGTAGGACTTGTGATCTCCGAACATCATTGGAAGCCACTTTGAGGCATCTCAGTGTAGGCAGAGCCCATTTCTTGAACAGTTGCACCCACAGACCCATCTGAGGTCTCCTCTGGCTCCTTTGACAGAGCAACAGAGTGAATATCCAGGAGCTGAGCCCACTCCCGGCTCCCAGACCCTTCCAGATTTCACGTTGTTTTTTCCCCCGTCCCCACCCAGCATAAAGCCATTTCACACCCGGCTGGGGGTGTTGCACACTCGCATGGAGCCACTTCTCCCTCCTGCACTTTGCTTTTCTTTGACGTCTACTTAGGTGATGACTGTCCGTTATTAAACTTCCCCTGGGGACAGCTCAAATCCGCTGGTTTTATGCTCGATTAGATTTCAGATACGCCGAGCCTGCCGCGACACTGCAGTGGGGATGCGGCACGGCAAGGCTGGATCCCTCTGCTCCCCTGGGTTGGGAGAGGGGCTGGGCGAGCAGCTCGCAGGACACCCCCACACCACGACAGCCCCCTGACTCGCTGCGAGTTTTTAGAATTAATTGCTATTACCTACTAACGTGTGTTAAATGCATCGAGGCTCTCAGTTAAGCAGCTTTATGAAATTATATGAGAATTAATATCCTATAGACTGCTGCGTCATCAGGTTAATCCAGCCACGTTTTTCCTGCTAGATGCTTGATTTCGGCGGTCATGCCATGCGTGTGAACCAGCGTGAAAATGTGCTTTTTCTACCCCCCGGGGCCCTCGAGGATGGGCAAAGCTCCCTCCTCTCTTCCGCTCCTGCCTGCTTTAGGTGGTTGGATGCTGCAGCGCTTGGGGCAGGGACTGTCACCCCGCACGTCCTTGCCAGAGCCAGCAAAACCAACAGTAATTAGGACAGTAATCTGTGGGAAAACAACAGTAATTAGAAACCCTAGTCAGTGGGATCCACTTTGGCTTCTGCCACGAGCACCTGATGCACAGGGCGAGTGTGGGAGCTCTGTGACACATCCCGCTGCCTGGCCAGGAATAAAACCTCAGTGGAAAACAGGAGCCCTTGTCCCGTCAGGGATGAAGAAGGTTGGAGCCACAGCCTGGCCGTGGAGGGGGATGATGTTGGGGAGGGATGATGGTCTCGCAAGAAAGGGCTTTGCACTGACAATCCAGAAGACTCAAATGCCAAACTGTAGATGTGGCAACATACTGGGTGGCCTCTCCCTGGAGTTTCACCTGCCATCCGCAGCTTTGGAGCTGGCCTGACATTTTAATGCTGATTTTTTAACATTTTGAGGAGAGATGAAAGCGTGGTAAGGACATGTCCTCCTCCTGTGGCAGAGCTGTAACTGTGGGTGCCACGTACACGTCCCGAGGAGGCCGCGTGCATCACCTGTACCTGCAGTCATGCACGTGTCTTCACAAGTAGCTCCCTGAGTTGCACGCAGCGATTGCCAAGGCTGCTGTGGTCCATCTAGCCTGTCATATATATTTCAAACTAATGTGCAAATACAGTTTTACATAAAATACCAGAGAGTTATGCCAGTCTTCTGGGAAAGTAATACCCATCTTAATAAAGTGTGTAAATACATATTTATTTGCTAGACTGGAACCAAAGAGGCTGTTCTGGTCTGCCAGAGAAAAGAAATACACATTTTAAGACTGCCTAGGTACATAATTACCTTAGAGAGAGAGTGAAATAAATCATCAGTGTCTTCTTGCTCTCCAGGAAGGAACCATCCTGAGCTTGTCTTTAGCTCCCTTTGCTGGCAGTGAGCATCCCCAGCCACCGTGCAAATCCACCCTGTGGTATTTAGCCAGCCTGGGAGAGAAACCAGTAACAACCAGTATGCACAGTGGTAGAGCAGTCCCTTCCTCTGGGATTTGGGAATGCCTCTGAAAACATTTGGGACTTACCCAGAACAGGATATATTTATCGCTACGGATGGAACAAGATGTCTACTCTACGGAGACAAAGTTAAGTGAAGGAGAATTGATTTAGTAAAGATACACCGGCTTCACCTGCTTCCCGATGGCGCCGGACTCACGGGGGGGGAGTCGGAAGTTCCAGGTCCCGGCTCTGAGCCAGGGGTTGGGAACCCCCCCTCCTTCCTTCCTGCCTCTGTTCCTACCCAGGACACCGCCCTGCCTCCAAAAAGCAAAGCTCAACTATTTTGGGGCGTTGCCGCGATTTCGTTTGACGTTAAAGTTCTGCTCGTGGTCCGTAAAGAGTTAATGAATAGATGTCTTAATGAATGGCCAGTCGATGCCGATGGATTGCGCAGCCCTCCAGTCGATAACTCGCTGACAAGGTCCTTATGACCATCTGCAGCAAAAACTCCTCGTGTCTGCAATATGCTTATAACCGCTATTAATTATTTATTGGTCTTTTAGAAAATGTTTGCAAGCGGGCCGCAGAATAAAAGGCTCCTGGCTCCTCTTTCCGTCTCTCTTCTCCCACCATCTCTGCCACGCAGGCTGCATCTCCATCCCACCCCAAGCCCGGGGCCAACTAGGGTCAGAGCCTTGAACAAGGGCGCGTCTCCTCTCCTCCGTTTTTATAAGCTCTCAGCTGTTTCCTGAGCTGGTGGGAATTGGCTGTGCTCCTGGGGGAAGTGGGAGCGAGTGAGATACGCAACCCCAAATCCGCAGCGCTGTGAAAAGGCTCGAGCGACGCGGCTCGCAGCACCGGGGGATGAGCAGGGAGGACGGGCACCCAGGCAGCACACAGACAGGGATAAACTTAGCAGCAGCCCTCGCCAGACTGTCACATTCACATGAACATGAAGAGGCCAAGGACTCCGCGCACAGAGATGCCCAAGTTGCTTTTTTCGAAGAGCCAGAACACACCGCGGCTGCGGCGGGGAGGTGCCAGACTGGGCTCAGTTCGAGATGCAGCCTCTGAAAAGAAAATGAATTATGCATCGTGGCCCAGCCTGGAGATCATTGATGATAAATAATGCTAAGTAGGAGTTTGCTACATACTTCAGCTACAGCCTGCCCCTACGCTGACTCTTTTTTTTTTTTTTTTTTTTAATTTTTTTTTTTTTTTTTTTTTAAAGAGTACTGTGGATTATGGAGTACAATTTGATGTGGAAAGAAGTTGTTTTTGCAATTGATCTTTAGGCTGGAAGATTTGTCTGCCTTTGCAAGGTTCCTGGGAGCCATTCTTCGGCTGCATCCTTCAATCATTGCTCCGAGCTGTGGGTCGAAGTGCACCCCAGGGAATTCAAACACAAATGTCAGGCAGAGCAGGGAGTTCCCTGGGACATCCGCGTTGTTCAAACAAAGTAATTTTGTATTATTTCAGTGGGGGAAGAGCATCAAGCTTTGCTCCCCTACAGCTCCATCCCACACTGCATGGGGGCAGGAGCTGGTGGAGCATCCTGGGGTGCTCAGCACCTCCTGGGTCCCGTCCGCCCCTGCAGCCGGTGGGTGTCTGCTGTGGGTGACAGTCCTACCCCTGTGGCTCCTGACAACGGGTCCTTCTCCTCCTGCAGAAACAGGCTCCAAGCAAGCACATCTATGAGGACAAGGGAACACCTCCTGCTGATCCCCACAGGACCGGGGGGCCCCAGCACCAGGCAGGATCAGTCCCAAAGCACCAGGTCCCCTCAGGGACCCAACTGCTGCAATGGGGCCATCTCCTGAAAAATAAGGTCATAAAACTGCATTGCCAAGGGGGTGGCGGAGAGAGAAATCACCCTGGGTGCAAGAAAGCCCATGGAGAGGCAAGACACCCCCCCCCCCCCCAGACACACACCCGCTGCCCCACAGCCCTGCGCACCCCACGAGGCATTTAAATATTTTTAAGAGCAGCTCTATCCCCAGTTGCCCCATCGCTGCCGTGCCTCCAGTCGCCTCCTCCATTCTTCTTCAAACCAGCAGCCCCTTTTGGCACTCTCAGATTTATGCTGACACTGAGGGTGCTGCCATCCCCACCCCGCCAAGCACACTGGTGCTCAGCCTGATAACTGGGGCCAGCACCAGCGGGCTGGTGCCGCACAGCTTGATGGAGAAAAAGGGTTTATATCCTCCTCCGTAATTATTTTTTCCCTCAGTGAAATACATACAAAGGCTTTCTGCGCCTCTGCTCTGTGCTAGGCTGCTTTTAGAGCCTCTGCTCTCCCTCCAGGTCAATTTTGCTCAAACTAAAATCAGAATTAAGGTCAGCAAGCTGAGCAGCTGCTGAGGCTGGAGCACAGCAAGGGAGCTGCCCTGTACCAGGATGGGTGGGGATTTGGGAGAAGCTCTCATCCCCACTTGCTGTTAATCCCTGACATGTTTCTTTTCCCCACCTGTCTGTCTCTTGACTGCTCTCCTTTTCTGCTTCCTTTGCAGTATAAAAAGTCACAGGGTGGCAGCTGGTAAGGCAGAAGAGCATTCAAGGCTGGAGATTTCTGTTGCTGTGCTTTAATTAAAAAAAAACCCAAAACCAAAAAAAAAACCATTAATAGAGCTTGTCTATAAATAGTGACATCAGCCCTGTCGCCAGTGGG
This sequence comes from Athene cunicularia, assembly GCF_003259725.1. Lineage (NCBI taxonomy): Eukaryota > Metazoa > Chordata > Aves > Strigiformes > Strigidae > Athene > Athene cunicularia. Next base: position 3,459,460 of record NW_020799122.1, on the reverse strand, counting down.
ACCCATTACAAACATACCCACAGGAGAAGTTTGTGCTCTATTTTTCCGATGTAGAGCGTAGGAAGAGCTCTAGGGCTGGGCGTCTTCCACGGGGGAGATGCTGGTACACACCCCCCATCCCTCACTTTACCTGTTTATTGAACAGCGGTAAGGACATGTAACCACATTTGTGCTTTGGAAACCGTGAAAGACACCTGCAAAGGGGTTAAATAGCATCGTTATAATTGCTCACTCCTAATGACCACTTGCAAATAAAGGGACAGACGGTGCCACCATGCCCAACCCCTGGCGATGCCCCAGAAGCTACGCACGAGCACAGACCAGCTGATTAAAATTCTGTATTTTCTTAACAGCTCATTGCCATTTCTGAAAACCAGATATGTAAACACAGCCTTTTCCTGGATGAAGATTTATTATACCTCCAGCACTTTGACAAGGGATGATTGACAATAAGAGCGTTGGAACCGTTCGCCGTGCTTTCGCCGCACCTCTGCCAGGCAGCTGCATCAAGAAAAGCACAAAGGAAGGAACAGGGCAGAGCTGAAAGTGGGTGTAATTTATCTGCCAAGGATAACACTTAGAGAAAGCCCATGGGCTACAGCCGCAGGGTCAGGAACTGCTTCTATCTACTGGTTTCAAAACAAGTGGGGTCTGACAGGAGCATCTGAAATAATGGGCTACGTCTTTGGAGAGGGAAAGTGCAAATGGACACGATGGTGGAGGAGCACCAGGCTGGAATTGCACCTTCCCTCCTGTCTGCTCTCCTCTGCGTCGCTCCCTGACGTGAGGAATTACCTGCTCATCATGGTGGTAACTGGGGACATAATGGCCAGGCCAGAAAGGAGAACATCCCAGGTAAACTGCCATCCGCCAGCCTATTAGAGGGGGAAAAAACGGTTATCAGAACGTGGCTGTGCCTGTACCCCCATGCTCTCACCTGCCCTGCTCATCTCCACAGCCCCACAGTCACCAAATCACACGTTCCCCAAACTCCTGCTACGTTCAGCAAGCCCAGAGGCCACGGTGACAGCAAGAGCACGGCACAGGGGGGCTGCTCGTGCGGCTGTGGGTGAGGTTTAGACCTTGGCAGTGAACTGGTGGGGTGGGGGGAGCATCTCTTTTTTTCAGCAGGTTGACTCTGGATTGCTCCCTTTTATTCACCGTCCCAGCAAAAGCGAGGAACCCTGCAGGCTTCTTTCCAGAAATCTCAACTAATTCCTTCACAGCACTGGGCAGGAGAGTTTTGCACCCAGGAAGCTGAAGTAAAGGAAGCATTACGGGGCTGCGTTTTTCCACTCGTGCTGCAAACCTGCTGTCCCAATTGACGTCAGTGGGAGTTTTGAGCCCACACCGGCTCTGAGCATTTAATCGTACGTGACCTCTCTGAAGAAATACAGCAAATTAGCAGCAGAGTTAAGAGCAGAGCCTGGAAGTCCTGATCCTTACCTCCATTTAATCACAAGGCGAAGCTTGCTCTTGATGGAAAGCAAACAGATGAGAACCGGAACAGAGCTTTGCCGTGAATTGTAAATGCTCTGACTGTTGCTCAGATTTGAGTTGTTAATACCAGTTTCTCCTGGGTTCTGCTCTTAACTGATTTCCACTTCTCAGCCTGCAAGGGGATCACGCAGTACGTGGCGTTACAAGAGCCTCTGAGCCCACGCTGCCTGGGGTTTGCCCGCTCACAGTAGATCCAGAGGGGCAAGCGATGTTTTGGAGGCGCGGTCTCAGCCATCTCCTCCACCAGCGTGTGAGGGATCCTCCTCTTGACTGGTACATCTTACTTGCTGGGACTGGGGGAAATCTTCATCCCTACAAATTTTAAAGGCAGCTTAACCTGCATCTATCATAAATGCTGCTGGAGGTGCTGCCGGTCCTGCCCGGGGGCAGAAGGAGGATCTGCTGCCCAGGACCCTGTGATTTCCCCGCACTCATAAAATCAGCTTCATAATCCAGAATTAATCTGGCACATCACATTGTGTCACGGTCACTTCATTGCATCCCTCTTCTGTTATTTTTAAGAAAGCTCTCAGCAGCCTGTGGTTTGGCTCTGGGATAATTCACGAAATCAACTGACCCTCCAAGGACAACTCCATAGTCCTGATGTAATAAAACATGAAACATAACAAGTTTTTCCTGGAGAAACCTGCCGCCGTTGGTTAGATCTGGGGTTAAGGAGGCTGAGACTGTATGACACAAGCAAAATCTTCTTTTAGAAGATGCGTTACTGAAGTGGTTTGTCTTGAATAGGCACTGTGCTTTTCTGTGCTTTTCTGCACTAGAGAGCAGGGAATTGACTCCGTTTCAACTGCTTTAATTAAACTGAGTTAAAATCCATCAGAGCAAACTTTCCTGCTATGCCTACACGAAATCTGTTAAATGAATAAAACAAAATACAATGGCTATTACTTTCTGTCAAGTTCTACAGGATTTTCTTTTTTTTAAGAGAGTGCTGAACAGCTCGTTCTGCACTAGTTAGATTCCGGCTCCCACTTCTAAGCTTTTTATTTCAAATGGATATATCTTTGTTAAACAAGCTGGGCTGAAATTCTACCTTCTCCATCCATCTCTTAAGGAGCTTGACCGAAGCAACTGCACCGACACAATGCAGAGAGTGAGATGGAGGGTGATGGGAGCAGGGGCAGGGGCCTGCATGCACAGCAGAAAAGGAGATGTGTGCATCAGCGTGGATCCAGAGCAGGTCGGGTCTGGCTGCAAACATCATTTAATGTGTCTTCTCCAGTATGACCTTGTCCGTCACAAGTGACTGATCCATGGATGTGAAATGGGAAGCTGCTCCTGCTAAGTGCAAGGGCTATTTTTTTTTTTTTCCTTTTTTTGTCAATGAAGGAGGCTCATTTCTACACCCCCAAGCCGTGTGTTGAATGCCAGTGGTGGTTTGGGCTGGGCTGGGGTAGGTGTGATGGAGGCAACTGCCCCACTCGGCGAGCACAGGGATGCAGGATGCTGCACTCACGTCTTAATCGCCATGGAAAGCTTCGGGAGCCATGCAGGGAAAGACTCTGCTTAAATGTAAGATGAGGCATTAGGAGACATTTGCTGCTCTTACTGTGATATGTGCCATTTCCAAGGGGTGAAAGGGCAGGTTCTTCATGCAAAGAGAAGCATATGGGATTTAAAATATGCCAGCCGCTGCTGCTGTGCATCTCTTAGTATCATCTTATACCACCAACCTCTGCTGGGGAGATTTCCAGGAGGATTAAACTGAAAAACCCTTTTCCAGCATCTGCTGCTTGAAGAGAGAGGGTTGCTATGGAAACCGCATCTGGCCTATTCACAAGAGTTTTATAAGGAAAGAAACAAATAAAAAAATAAAGCAAAAAAAACCAGCACATACATCGCACAAAACAGAGGTGACTTCATCTGCCTTCACCAAAGAGAAAATAAGAGTAATAATGAATAATACAGCCTGGCTGTTTGTTTATGTACACGTGTTTCCCACCCAGCCTTCCCAGATCTCCTCCAGAGCTGGGGACTGGGACACGGGCAGGCGGGCGTTAGTTTAGCCAAGAGAGGGGGCTCCGGGAGGTCCCACCCGTGCTCATGTGCGTGGTGTGGATGGATGCCTGCGGCCTGCCTGCGTGGTGGGGGCCAAAGGCAGGGCAGGAGGGCTCCCACAGCCCAGGACTTCCAGCAGCTCGTAGCGGTGTCAGCAGTCAGACTGACTCTCCGGGTAGTGCTGGGGTTTAGTCACTAAACCCTCCAGCCCCAGAGCAGCCCCCGGGCACTGCTGGGTGCAGTGGGATCCCCCAGCTCCCAGCTGTGGGGTCCCTTTGCATCCTGAAGCAATGAAACCCAACTGCCATCATCCACCTCTGGTGAGGGCTGCGGGGCTTCTCTGCAGGGCTGGGCCAACGGAGCCCCCAGAGCAGTCGGTGTGATAAAGCTTTTCCTGGGAAATCAGCTGACGCAGATCAGGAGGACCCCGGTGATTTCAGCGGTGCTTCTAAAGCAGCGTGAACCCCGAAAGCAGCGGGCTGCTTTCAGCACATTTTAATGATCATTTCTTGCTTCAGCCCAGCCCAACACGGGCCTGGGCCATTGCTCTTCCCATGCCGGGAGAAGACGGGTTTAGCAGAAATGTTGTAGGGAGGACAAGGCTTGGGCTCACACTGGGTGAGGCACCAGCCATTCTTCACCTTTTCTTCACCAGCTCCATCGTGTCCTTGGGAAGGGTTTTATTTTTAACTGCTTGACAGCACTGGAGAAATGTTGATGAAAGCTCTTTGGAGCCAATCTCTTTATCAGCTTGATTTGTATTTCAGGGGAAAACAGCAGATACCAGTGATGGCTCCAAGCCAGGACATTTGGACCAAGGTCTGGAGAAAGTCCATGATGGAGCACAACAACCTGCACGTGTGAACCTTCTTGTGACGGGGCACTGACAGCTAACCGGTTAATTGTGTCAAGGCACTGGGAAGAGGCAGAATTTTGCTGGGAAGCTGGTGCTGGCTGAGCAAACACGAGGTGCCTGCATGGTCCAGCACCTTCACACCAGGGGCACCAGGAAGCCAGACCCCGAGCACCAGCAGCCCTGCTGCTGCGAAATCTAAGTTGGAGAAACGGTAGCACACAGGAGAGCAGTCACTTACTCAAGGACATAAAGTACATCTAGATCAGGCGATTGATCCAAGCCTGATGTGTGCTGGCTTCACCTTGCTGAGCGCTCCTGGGGGGGTTACTCCTCCTTCACACCCACACGGGTGGTTTTAAGGCTGAGCCAGAGAGCTGCGCCGTAACCGTAACCCAACCGTGGCTTGTTTCCGAGCTCACGCCAGCAGGGTCATTTCAGAGATCCATTAACATCACCAAAGCCCCATTCAAGCCCAGCGTATATTACCGTTGTTTTCAGGAACACACACAATTTACCATCTGGCCTGGTACTCTTTATGCTCAGAGCTTGATGCAAATCAACATAGCTCCACTAATTGCTGGGATGCTAATGCTGCTCACACCAAGACACAGTCCGACTGAGCGGGCCTGAGCCAGCTCTGCACCGTGCTGGCACACCAGCAGCACGACTCTCCTGCAGCCTGCAAGATGCCATCGGCCCCGTGGCCCTGGTCTGTGGCTTGCCACGCAAGATTAACTTGCCTTGGGATGCTCGCAGAGCCTAAAATGAAGCGGTGATAATGACTCTGGAGAAAGGAAAAGGAGGCATGATGTGAAGAAGGAATTTAACCCTGCAGATAAACCGGCCCGCAAATGCCGGGAGAGGGCAAGTAGTGTTGGGTGAGTCTTCTCTGGGCATAGAGGAGCTGAAATCCTTATCAGAGATGAAGATGGGGAGAATATGGGAGTCCGCGCGGTGTGAAATCTGGTGTTGAGGAAGCGTTGCAGCAATTAGCACTTCAGAAATGGGGAGGTACCTCCCGGATCGGGCAGGCTGCCTGCCCCTGGCCCTCCTGCCCACCACCTGCCTCCTCCCACGGGCACACAGCGGGGCTGGTGTTCCAGAGGTGATGCCCAGAATAATCCCAGCCAACATCCCACAGCCCTCCTGCCCCCAGGGTCAGGGCTATCTCCCCGCTGCTCCAGCCCAAGCCGGGAGTTACTGTTTTGCCTGCAGCAGAGAGACTTCACTCTAACAGTTAAAAATGACCTTGTCACTGCAAATCCGTAGAGCTGTGGTCGAGCTGCAAGAGAGTAGCCAATTTGGGAACCCGAAACAAATGTATTCCCGTGGCTGGTGATTAGGAAGAGGTTCAGATTAGATGTAAGGTGCTACGTGTGTCTACACCGACTCGTGGCTGTGAATCCTCAAGCATCCTCCCCAGTAACCTTCCCTTCTTTATTTTGTTCTTTCACAACTGATCAGTGATTTCTCTTCCCAGCACTTGAAGCAGGAATTTCAGGGCATTCTGCTGGACTCGTTTATTCACCTGTTCCCTGCTCCTGCATGGAGGAAAAACACCCTTTGACCTGCTCAGAGCCCCTGGGACGTGAGCCAGCAGCAGAGCTGAAGCCACCCTGACGTCCCTGCGGAAGAGGCAGTTGCTGTTTGCCTACCCCAGAGTGGGCACACAGGCAGTGCCTGGCGGGATTGCCAAAGAAAATAGGGCTGAAAGGGTCTTCAGGGAGATCAGGTTGTCCTGAGACCTCTCCTTGCTCCAGATTTTTGCCTGAAGTTGAGGGGATCCCACATGCCATCAGGGCAGGGCCCGGGGCTCGAAGGGATGGCTCAGGCAGCTCGGGCTGGGCTGAACTGGGAACAGTGCAAGGGCTCTGCAACCTTCCCACCACCCTCACGCAAGTTGTCTGTAAAGGATTTCTCCTTTCCTTTCATTAGACCACTCAGGCTAATTATTTCAAGTGCACTGTTACAAAAAACCCCAAACCCCACATGGCTAAGGAGCCGGTGCTGCGCCGCCTGGGCAGGGCTGGCAGGATGCAGGCAGGGAGGCAGAGGTCTGGCTTGAGGGATGTGGAAGCACCTGGTCCAGCTCCCAGTGCACGCTCGCAGGGTCCGGCCACTCCCCAGGCTGCTGCATATTGCCTGGTCACTAAAGGCTTGTCCGAGGAGGATGGCACCAGCAAGGGTCCACACCAAAACCAGCCAGGTTCATGCAGAAATGACCCACAGAAGGAGCTACAGGCTGGCACCAAGGAGGATGCCTGGTTCCAGAGAACCATGACCAGCCCAGAGCTGTACAGCTGGCTTTAAAATGTCTGCCCTCCTCTTCCCCTCTTTTTATTATTCCTTGTTCATCAGCACTGGCATTAAATCCTTTAGGAGTTTTCCATAGATCCCCTCTGAGGATGAGGCAAGGCAAGTGAGACACTTTCGTGCTGCCCCAGTGTTTGCCCAGCCCTGATTTACACCCCTTCCCAGAGAGCACATGTCGTATATTAGGGCCGAGTTCATGCTGCTCACCGCAGCAGTATTTCTCCCCCTTTTCTGAACCGTGGCCTATTTTGGAGCTAATAAATCCCCCCAGCAGCCTGCCAGACTCCTCCTGTTCAACCCCAAAGAGGGGGAAAGGGAGGAGAAAAAAAACAGGGGGGGAAAAAAAAACCCTGGCATCACCATGGCAACCTGCTCTTTCCTGGTGCTGCAAAACCTTAAAGTTCCCACTCCCCATTTATCAGTCGCATTCGATCAGGCAGTGATGACAGTCGGCATCTCTGCGTGTTACGGGCGTTGGGTGCTCGTGGAGAGAGGTTGTGCTTCAAAGCAAGTTTTATGCATCCTCCCTTGGGCCGGCCGGAGCTGTGGGTCCCTCGGTGGGCTGCTCTGCAGCTGTGTGGTCTTGGGAAGCAGGGCCCCCCCCAGGGCAGGGGGGGTTTGCCAAGCCCAAGGGTGCCAAATGGGCTCTGTAGGGCTTGGCTGGAGACTCAGCCCTCCCCGGTGGGTGCTGGTGCAAATCAGCCACTGCAGGTTTGCTTGCTGCTTCACTCACCCTTCCCTTGCTCCTTATTAACCCACCACTTGTCCAAGGAAAGACCCTCTGCAGCTCTAAGCACGACATGGAGTGTTTATTAAACCCCCAGCCCGCACAGTCCTAGAGCTGGGGGTGCAGGGAGGCACCCGACCGAGCCCCCGTGGGGCCAGCACGCTGCAGAGCATGCATGCCACAGCAAAACCCTCCATGCCCGACACAGCTGGGACTTCCCAGGCTGGTGAAAGCCTCTGTCCCACCGCTCATCCCAGTGCCCTTGGGCTTGTGGGGATGGCAGCAGCCTCTGTGGGGATGGGCTGCTCCAGTGGGTGCTCAGAAGCGCATGCCAGCCTTCATTATGTCTCGGTTATAGCTTATTACCAGCCCCGCTGTGAGGAGAAAAGCTGCCAGAGGTGTAAGGGAGGCAGCTGTGTCTCCTGGCAGGGCAGCGGGATGGTGGATGGCTGTGGAGCAGCCCAGGGTGGGAGCAGGAGTGGGGCTGGAAAACACCGCTCGTCCTACTGGATCTCAAAGGATGCTACAGTGAACCCCAGAGGAGCTTCCCCCACCCCGAAGCACCCACCTGGTACAGACCCTCACCCAGGGTCACCCTCTCGGGCACTGCCACCGTATTGACTCGTCTTTCTTTACCGCAGAAGATGGTGTCCTGGAAGCGTGGCAGATGGGCCGGCGCCGAAAGAAAATTGCTTTTGCTCCGCAGCTCGGGCAGCCACGCTTTATTTATTTATTTTATACCCCCCGTATTTGCAAACCCATTTCCTCACTCCGCAAGCAGAATGTCGAGCGAGCGCAGGCGCTCCCGTCACCAGATGGGCACTAAGGCTGCACCCCGGCCCGCTGGCATGCCCACACACAGCTGCCCGAAGCGGCTGCCACGCCGAGCCCCTGAATTCAGAGCCTTAATAAAGCTGGATCCCAATACTCATTTAGGCAAATGAGATGCAAGGCGTCCCCTGCTCCTCCAGCAGCCCCGGTGAGCATGGCAGGGGGCCGGTTTTCCTGCAGGTTTGATTAGCTCTCTTGGGCAGGGAACGCAGATGTTGCAGCTGGCTCTTGGTGCCCCTCCAAGACAGGCAGCATTGAAGTGGAGTGCAAGCCTGGATGCCATTCAGGGGATTCTCATTATTTAATTGTTGGTTTAAGTGAGCGCAGAGCCTTGTTGCCTCCTGGCACAAGCGTGTGTTTTTGAACAAAAGCAAAACGCTGCCCCAAAATGAGCTGGATTCGCCACCCGTCATCACGCGAGGTGGCGTTGCTGCAGGGAGCTGGGCAGGTCTGGGTGCTGGGCAGGTTTAGGTGCTGAGACACCTCAGTTCCTAGGAACTCCCTTCCTTCCTTCCTTCCTTCCTTCCTTCCTTCCTTCCTTCCTCCCTCCCTCCTAGGAACCTAGAAGCCAAATTTGAGGTTTCCAGCTGTGGGCTAATTTACCCAGTGGGTGCTGAGACCTGAAGGCAGCAGCAGGTTCCCCTCTTGTGCCACCTGGGCATTACTGAAGTGGTCACTTATTTCACGAGATGCTTGACCAGACAGCTCCCCCCATATAAAAATGATGAAATATTTCTCTCCTTCCCAGTGCTGGCTTTTGCCAGGGTTTTGCCTTCTGCAGAGCTGCAGGTCACCATTAGCTCTCAGTCCTGCTTTTGTATTAAATAGTTGAGCTGTCCTTTATCAATAGGGAAACTGAGGCACAAGCAGGATCTTCCCTTCTTGTGAGTGTCCCCCTGAAACAAGGGCACCACAGAGCGGTGCCCTCCTGCCTGCCCCTCACACCTTTAGTGCCAGGTAGTGACTCTGGAGCTCGTCCCATCCTGCCCCGGCAGCCCTTGCGGTACATGTCACTGCATCTTCCCGGGGCGTTTGCTTAACAAAGATTAAAGAAGTGCTGCTGAAAATATGTCAGTCATAAAATAACATATAAAATAATAAAAGAAATAAAGTGCTCCAGCTATCAGACCAAGTGGAAGTCTCAATTAGCAAATATATCAATCACTGATGACATCTTAAGTAGCGTTTACAGTGCGAGCATTACAGAAATGATTTGCAATTACAGCCCTGCTGCATCTTTGCTGGGAACGGAGCTCCCCGGCAAGCGCCGCTGCCTCGGGGAAGCATCATCCAGGCTCCCAGCCCAGCGCAAACCTGGGGTTCACTGCTCTGGGTGGGATTTAGGGATATGGGCTCTGCAACCCCGAGAAATGTTGTTTTCTAAAGAGTTGCCAGGACAGGGTTGTGAGGGCTGAGGATGCTGTGGCACGGCTCCAGCGAGGGGTAACTCTGGCTCCTGCCTTGGGGTGGAAGGGCTGGGAGAACACGCAGCTGGGTCTCACCCAGCCTTGCTCCAGCCTCCTGCCCGGGAGGGTTTTTGCTTTGCAAAGCAACCAAACCGCCGAAAGAGCCATGTGGACAGGTCCCATCTGCTTGTTCCTGGCCCTGGTACAGGGAGATTTAGCAGCCCTGTGGCACTGGCTGCAATGAGCGGGATAACGGTCCAACAGGCCCTGCCAGCATCACCCCCGGTGGGGACCCATCGGCTGCCCCTCGTGTCCCCCAGCCCGCTGGCCGTGCCCAAGCCGGGGACGAGCCCACTGGGGAGGGAGCCAGAGATGATTTACAGCTCCACTGCTAATACCTAAAGCCCAGGATAAAAAGGGATTGGACAAAGGCGCTGGAACATGCAGAGTCATTTATGAATATTACTAGATTACAGGAAGCTTACAGGCTCCCAGCTGTGATCAAACCCCTCTGGGCAGCCACAGCAAGATAAAGACATGTGCAACAGGAGTAAAGCCTCTCCCAAACCTCCAGCCCTGAGATGTGTTTCTACACACACACACAAAGAACCCTCATTGTTTGTTTGTTTGCTTGTTTGTTTTTAAAGAATTTGTTGGATTTTGCCCAAAGCCCCAGCTGCAAACATCCCATTTTGGCAATTGATTTCAGCAGCGGGAAGAATCAGAAAAGCAGCTTCTCCTTGCAGAAAGACAGCAAAACACTCTTCTTTTTTTTTTTTTTTTATTAGAAACCCCAACTTCTCTCACTAAAAAAAAAAAAAAATACTGAGAAAGGATCTGCTCCTTTTTGTTTTCAATCTCTTCTCTGCTCAAGCCCATACCCGTTCCTGCAGACAGAGGCACTTTCCTGGAGTGATTTAATCAGCTGTGTAACAGATGCAAAGGCTGAACGGAAGGAAGATGCATGGGGAGAGCACGGTGCAGCCAAAATGTTTCTGTGCTCGAAGTGCAGCCTCAGCTCCCGGGGTTCCAGCATTCCGGTGGGATGCCGGTTCTGCCCCGTGGGGCTCCAGCGTTGCCCGGTGTCACTGCACATGTTTAGACGAAGAGGGGAGCAAGTGCAGCAAAGAAATCCTGGGAGTCCCCTCGCTGCCCGGGGTGCCGGCAGCTTTCTGGACTGATGAAGTCCTGCTCCTAGCTGCAAAACCAGCATCAGGGCTTCACGGCAGGGAGGATGGAGAGATTTCAGGTCACCCAAATCACGTTTCATCCCACAGGTTTGGGCATCGACAGGAGAACCATGGTGCTGGTGGGATCTGCCGTCCCGAGACCCTCCTCACAGCCTGGCGCCGGCAGCATCCTCGCAGCACTCCCCGAGCCTGCCAGGCTGAGGGCAGCTCTGCTCACCCTGCAGCCCCCCACTCCAGCTCAGCTGCCCTTTCAGTTTAGGTTACGTTCACCCAGAAGTTCAGAAAGTTTATGGTAAATTTGCCCTCGGTGGTTGGTCTTGTTACAACCTCCTCCAAGGAACTGCAGTGATCAAAAGAGAGAGGGATTATTCAGAAGAGCGTAACAAGGAATAATGCATCGGCAAGGGAAGACGGGGAGATGGGAAAGTGGAAGAGTAGCCAGAATAATAACGATTTGCCCAAGGGTTTGCTTTCTGGAGCAAAAGGCTGAAATGTTGATGGGGCCTGGGGGAGCCCAGATGATGGGGGCAGCTTCATGCAGGGCACAGCTGAGCACCTTTGGAAGTGTTTCTGGACTCCTCCTTGCCAGGCCGTGCTACCTGCCTGCTCCCAGCCCTCGCTGCCTGGGGGCACCACGGTCAGGTTTGGGCAGTTACCCCCAGCGAAAGGAGGGACGAGGGCCACAGGACAGCACTTGTCACCCCAGCCTCCCGGAGGGCCCAATCCTGCTCCCACGCCGGGGCAGCTCGTGCGCAGGCACCGCTCCGATGATCCGGCGGTGTTGCTGTGACTCCATTAACACGCAGGCACAGCCGCTAAATTACATTTAATAAATACCTAATGAGAAGATGACAGCCACTTCTGGACTCTCAGCGGTCCCTTTGCTTATTCACAAGCTCAGAAATGTACAACTCGGCTTCAATAATTGATAGTTCGCTAATGCAGAGCTCAGGGGTAGAAGGAGCCCCATTAATTACCGACGGGCAGCTGCACGGCTCAGGCGCCAAATGCCACTGAGTGAGCGCTCCCCAAATGATGCTAATAAATACAGCAGCTCTGCACACTGCAGAGCACGAGAGGGACCTGTCTGCTCCCTCCAGGGACAGGCCAGTGGTCCAGGAGCTCAGCAGGGGACTACAGCAAAATTAAATTAAAATTAAGGTGTTTCAGGAAAACTAACCTGCCTGCAGGCTCCAGTTTTGCAGTGATTTCTTGGAAGCAGGAGGGCTTGGGGCCCCAAGTGTCCAGCCCAAAGCTGCCCTCTGCTGCACACCCCTTGCTCCAGAGTGGAAATGAGTGTGAGAGGGCTCTGTTGCATTTTCCTGTCTTAGAGCAGGGCAATCAGCTTTTCTGGAGCGCTTTTTGAGTCACTTGAACTATGGCCAGCAGCAGGTTGTTAGCATTGCCCTGGGGCTGGAGGCTCCAAGCTGGGTGCAAGGTTAGGGAAAAAAAAAAATAAAAGGGATATTTGCAGAGTGGATCATCCAGTAAAAAGGAAAACAGAGGCAGAAAGAGGTGAGTTGCTCTACAACACCCCCAGAAGACTGAGCCCTGTGTGCCTGCTCTGCTCCCCTGACAGGCTCAGCCCACTGCCAGCTTCACCCGCACAATAAAAATGGTGAAATTTCCATCTATGGCCAGGGAGCAGGAGAGATGGCCCCCAAGTCTGTAAAGAGTTATAGAGCAGGCGATCAAAAAGTCATTGTAAATCCAATCACATTAAACCCAACGCTTCAGAAATGTTCAGGCATCTCCCTAAAGCCTTCCCCTGCCCTGGTAATGAATCTCAGGGTAATTTGCACAGCACCTGTCAATGAGACAATTTTCACCTTTCAATGAGGTTTTTAGAATGTTCTAGTCAATTAGATTTTCGGGGGGGGGGGGGG
>NW_020799122.1:3443823-3446682 GCF_003259725.1 Athene cunicularia | reverse complement strand
AAAAAAAAAAAAAAAAAAAAAAAAAAAGATATTGCAGAAGAGGGGAGCTGGGGATGCAACAGCCGATCTGGAGAGGTCTTGCGGTGTTCCCACACTGGCTGTGGGGTTCCCTGTCCCCCCGGCGATGCTGGCTCGGGGACTCCCGTGTCCCCAACGCCTCCCCGCTTTGTGCGTGTGCTCCCAGCCTGCTCCCTCCCGAGGGAGGATCTGCCCAAACAGCCAGCAGACGCCTTGGCAAAACAACCTGTGTTTGAAGATAGGAAAGCACAGAGGAGCAGAGATTAAAGGAAAGTAAATAATTCCCTCTGTGTGCCTGGGGCTGGCTCAGCGAAAGCGCTGCCTCCGGGGCCATCGAGCCCCGCAGCAGTTTGCCAGGAGCATCCCCTACAAAAATCAGGCATCTTCTACAGGTCTTACCTGGGCCCAGATGCTTGGTTTTCCCTTTTCAAACTCCCTTAGAAGTTTTTAGCTAAAGCGCCCGGCACAAAGCACTCATGCTGGACCCAGGCAAAGTGGCCTGGCAAAGAAGGATGTTAAATAAACAAGCCCTGCACATATACACACATACCCACCAAAGATGCAGGAGCTATTAATGCATATGCATAGAAATGACATTTCATTAGGAGCCCAATAATACTTCGGCCATATGGTGTTATATTTACCATCCGCACTCAAAGCACAGCCCTTGTCAGCTCTGAAAGCTTCAAGCTAAAAAGAGGGTGGAGGTGATAATGGATTTTCAAAGAGACAATCATTTGCCGGCTCTGTCGTGATGCACGGCTCAATGGCAGATGTTTCTGTTGTATCTTGACCCATTTTTGATCCTGAAAACAAGCACACATTGGGGCTGCCTGGCCTGTCTGGGAATCATCCGTGTCTGCTCGTCTTTGCAGCTCTGGAAGGGACAAGAGCCATTTACTAACGGCGGGGACAGCGGGATTGCCGGGGCACCGCTGGGGCTGGTCCAAACGGACGGGAAGGTGCTCGGAGGGGGATTCTGGCTCCCTCCAGCAACGGGGATGGGGCTGCAGGAAACCCCATCCCAGCCCTCCTGCCATGGGAAACACAGCCTGCTCCGGGCTGGCAGGTCTGGGGCTTGACCTAACGTAGAAGAAACGCATCAGTTCACTTTACTGATCGTAACTAATCCAGGCCTATTTCACATCTGTACTGAGAAAGCCTTTCCTGGCTTCACCGTGGATCAACCCTTAAATAAGGGCTCTGGCTGGCTTTAAATCTCTGATTACAGCCGCCACAGGGGAGCTGTGATGTCTGGGGCACGTCTGTGTGATGGGTATGGATCCATACCTGTGCACACACATCTCAGGAGCAGGGAAGAGGCCTGATCCTTTCCCTGGGAGGGGAGGCAGGAGGCTGGGGTGGGCCGAAGGAGCAGTGAGGAGCTGCGGAGCCCTCCCCATGCGGCTCAGCCCCGGAGGAGTACAGGGGTCCCTCCCCAGTGTAGCCCAAAAGGCACTGTCTTCCCTCCAGGGAAGCATAACTTGGTGGGCAGAATCTTTAAATGTTTCCCGGCTGTGTCCCACTTGGATGCTCTTTAAATCTCCATCCAGCTAAGGAGTGTCAGAGCACATCTCCCCCAGCCATAAGAGAAAAGATTTACAATAAAACCATTAGAAGGAAAAGCAGATGAGGTAGGATCCGCTGGCCACCTTTGGCTGTTCAGTGAGGGAGCACGGCTCATAAATTTGACAAATCCTCCCCCAGACTGTGCTCAGACCCACCTAATGCTTAGATGAGCAGCTTACGCTTTGGCTGGGGGAGGACAGCGGCTGGGAGGTTGTTGCTCCGGGGAGCAATAACAGGAGAGAGGCAATTCTGTGGCCAGGGCTGCTCCCCAAATGAGGATGGATGAAGCAATGATGCACCCCAAACCCCACGTGAGCATCCCAGTGGGTGCACCACCCTCTCCTTCCCATGTCACCCGCACCACGGGGCTGGGACTGCACTTTCCCAAGGAACTCACCCCCCTGCCAAAGTCTGCAGCCTCTGAGCCAGAGCCTGAACGGCGCGAAGCCGTCTTTGCCCAGCCCTGCAAGGTGAACCCTTGGCAGGCAGCCCGGGAAAGGGGTCCCTTAGGGGATCCGGGTCCCTTAGGGGATCTGGGTGATCCATCCCTCCGCGGGTGCTCCGGCCGCAGCACCCGATGCCAGGGCAGAGGTTCCCGGACAACCCCAGCGCCTGCAGCCCCATCACCCTTGCAGGAAGCCTTGTCTGGGTGAGTAATTCTTAAGTATCACACTGCAGTGCCTGGGAGATTATGATAGTTTAGGCAAGCAGATGCCTCCCTAGATCAGCTTCCTGCTAAATTAGCATTAGCTTTTTACAGCACCAGCAAGCTGTCGGCTGCTCAGAAGCCCCGTTCCCAGAGCACACCATTCTGCTGGGCTTTAAAAATGACTTTGCAGTGTAATAAATGACCTGCATCCGCTACAAAAACAAATGGTTTAGGTTTCAAGACCCAAGAAGTGCCGTGCTTTATGCTAAGCAAGGTAGGAGGGCTGAGAAAAGCACAAGTGTTTTCCCCGGGGCATTGCCGACCCACCTGGGCGCTGCTCAGCAAGGCAGAGCCTGGACGTGGGGCTGAATTTTACCATCTGAGAGCAAACTGTCCCATTTTGCAGGGACAAACAGGAGGCCGAGGGAGGAGGCAGATCCGAGCTGTGCAGAGCTCTGTGCCCGGCAAAGCATGTCCAGGGTTGCAAAGGGCACCTCTGCCAGCCAGAGCCGGGGGTAAATTTTAAGTCCTCCTTCTTACCAAAAGCTTGTGTAGGATTGATGTTTCTTGCTCCCAGCATGTCTCCTGTCCCCACGAAGGTGGCAATACTGGGGGGGGGGTGG
>NW_020799122.1:3430054-3443773 GCF_003259725.1 Athene cunicularia | reverse complement strand
TGGGGGGGTGGCAGCCCCCATGCTGATGGGAACTGCACCTCTGTGACCTGCCCACGCTGCCACCCAAAGGCCCTGCTCCCCAAAAGCCCCCCAGCTTTCTGCTGCAGTTATGGATGGGACATCCTTGTCCCAGCTGGCCCGTACAGCACCGCAGGGTGAGGGACAAGGATGCTGCGGCTGTTTGCAAAGCGCAGAGTCCCAGAGCACGACCCCAGCCTGGTCCCAGGGGAGACTTTCCATGGCACCTGCATCTGTCCCCACGCTCAAAAAACCACCAGGCTCCTACTCTGCACCGCTGCCAGGGCTGGGGCTGATTTGATTTCCAGTCCTGAGGAGCACTTGTCTTGTATGGGCTGGTGAATAATTTATAGTTTGCTCATGAGGAAAGGCAATGGGGAGTTTGGAGAAGGGGGAGGGGGGGGGAATATATATTTATAAAAAATTGAAAAAGCTAAAAAAAAAATAATAATAATGCCCAAACCTATCCTGTAAACTGTTCCTTTTATTTAATCCAGAATAAATTATACATAATGGAGCTGGTTGGTTTTGCTTGCCGACAGCATGAATAAAAAAAAAAAAAATAGAAAGCAAGAAAAAAAGCCAAAGCATTTGGGCTAATAACAATGTGCTCAGTGTATATGCTTCATCTGGTATTATTTAGCAGCAGCTAGCACAGATTTTCATGTGGAAGAAACCCATTTTTAAACTGGGGATGTGCTATGCAGGCAATGAGCTGGCGGTAATGCTCCATGATGACTGGAGCATCCGAGGAGAATCGTTTTGTTTCTCATGCAAGACCAAGAGATTCTCCAATATCTCCCACTAAAGGATCTGGAGGTCACCAGGTCTTTCAAGACAACACTTTGCTGCAGGCCTTAAGAGCAAATGCATTTACCAAAATTCTGAAACAAGGTTGATTCGACACAAGAACAAACTTTTGATTTACAAAGCAGATCCCCAAGAAAGTTTCGAGAACTCTAGATTATTTTCCCAGTGCCTTCACCTTCCCTTCTCATCCTTCTCTCTCCTCCCTCCACCTCCCATGGAAGGGAAATATTGAGTGAGGCAACTCAACAGAACTGTTCTTTCATGAAGAGTTTAGCTTATTGCTCCAGGATGCAGATTCATCAAGAAACACAGTCCATAAAGAATTCCCACCCAGCTCGGGAGCCAATTCAGTTTCAAAGGCTAATGGAAAATCACTACCGTTAAGAAGTCAGGCTGCACGCTTGCACTGGCTTTCTCAGGCGAGAAGGGTATTGACCAAATAGCCAATGCTCCAAAAATAAAAAATATTCCCCCAGGTTTGGTTTCAGCATCCAATTAAAAATCATAGCAAAAAATACCAGCCCTTTTAAACACACAATTACAAAGGCAGGGAATCAGACAGGGGCTGATATGGGGACAGCCGGGTCAGCTGCTAGCCAAAAATGCCTCCTCAAATTTACTCTTTTGACATGAAATGAGAGAGAGGGAGAGAGAGATCACCAGTGGCAAATGGCAATCGATTAGCTTGGGAAGAATGAAAGGTCCCCGAAGGTCTGCGCTTAATCAGCATCCTCAGCTAAGGAGGGCTGCAGCCTCTCCCCAGCGATGCCCAGGCCAGCTCAGCCCTGGTGGCGGTCACTCCCCCAGCGGAGCAGGTGCTTTTTGAATAAGTCAGCCTGCTCTTTCTTTGACGGAAAGTCACAGTTTTCCTTCTGGATCGCTGCTTTGGGAGCAGGGGGAGTTTCCATCACAACCACTCGCCTGCTCTGGACGGCTGCTGCCTGCAAAGGGGCCGCACGGGTGTGGGGACGAGCCAGCAGGTCACTGCAAGCTCGCCAGGAGCCTCCCCAGCTCATCACCTCTCAGAAAATTCACACAAGGAGGCTCCTGACAAAACCAAGGGTGAATTTAATGTTTGTCATGTCAAATTACGTTGCATATCAACACTCAGTCACATCTGTACAAGGCGAACGGGGCCCCTTCACAGCTCTTTTAGCTGCGACCCTCTTTTTCACCGTTTGAAATGTCTGTTCATTTGTTCACAGTTCTTTCAAATTCCACCTTAAGGGAATTCACTTTCCTCCTCCCATCCCAGCTCAAGCTGATGTTGCAGCTCCAGCACCAGAAGTGTGAGGGGAGAAATGGCAGCAGAGTCACTGCCTTCATCTGGGCTCCAGAGCATCCCGAGGGCAGCAGCATTCTCTTAGCCCCAGGGATGTGCTGAATGAGCCTTAGCTTCTCCCTAAAGGTGTCTGGCTGGGCAGGAGAGGAAGAAGCATCTGTAAGGATGCTTAATTCTTCTCTATAATTTATACAGTGGTGAAGCCAAAGGGGTCGGGAGCTGTTCTCATCATTTTATAGGTGGGCAACCAGCTTGCGAGGTGGTGTAAGAGCTCACGTCCTGTGGCACAGGAGCGATGTAGGGACAAGCTTTGGTTATCCACCAATTTCATAGCTGCGCAGAAAAGACCAGCTCAAAGCACTACTTGAAGTCTTTTCAGGCATCATCTGTGCAGGGCTGATTTGTGCTGCAGGAGGATGCGACTGGTTGTTTGTCAGATTAAAGCACCGTGCCGTGGCTTTGGACCCAGACAGGGAATTTCCATTTGCTTTGGGTTCAGGGGGTCTTGCTTGCAAGGGAGAGCTGCGTCGCTAATTGGTACCTGGTCACTGTGAGTTGTTCAAAGGAAATATTAGCCCTGAAGCCTGGGTCAAAGGAAACAAGTTACCTGCGACTGAGCAGAGACGTGGAACAAGACAAGCAAAGCTTCAGCACCTTGCAGATCAATCACAATTATAAATCTAGTTAGAAGGAGACGAATGTTCAGCAAGGTCACTTAAGGGCACTCTTATTAGAGAAGTCTATTAGCAAAGAGGCTAATAATATATGTTAGGCTGCCAAATAGTCTAATTATAAACATCACATGATGGCACGGGCTCATCTACTCCCTGCTGGTGCCTTGCTTTGCTCCAGACACCGGCTTCATGCTGGAGGTGACACGTTTGCTTGGAGAAGATGCAGATGTTTTGGCAGTATCCGTGAGTCCAGTTGTGCCTGTCTCTGCCCCACTGTGAGCCCCCGGCTTCAGCACAAAGCTTCTGCTGGCGCATCAGCAGCCGTCTGCTCTGGAGCCGGGGGCTTGGCTGGGGTCAGGCTGGGGCTGGTGCTGACCACCAGCACTGCCCAGGGCAGAGCGAGGGGAGACAGAAAGCTGCTGAGCTGCATTTTCAGGGAGAGAACTGCGCAAAGCATCTCACTCGTTTCTGACCTCTTTTTTTCTCTGGGGGATTGGTGTAGGTTGTCATCGTTTACACGGGACATCACCTGTCATATATAACTTAGTTAATCAGCGGGAGATTGGTTTCTCAAACAGTGAGCAATGAGTGTCTCTCACTGCTTGTGTGTTTGACCTCAGGTCAACCAAGCCCTCTCGGATTCATGACATTTGACCAGGTTTGGGGTTTTGGCTTTCTTTAAAGCTCTGCCTTTTCTTTCAGAGACTGTAACAGCCTTGGTTTGGATTAGATACTGTGCCTGGCATGAGCTCAGCAGGGCTGTCTGCTGCTCCGCTCCATACGGGAGAGCCAAGCCTGGAAGGCATGCCCCAGGTTTCTGAGGACAAGGCATTGCGTAACGTCAGCCCCCAGGATGCGCTGGATCAGCTCCCCAGCTGGGATAAATCAAGAGAGATCCATTGAGGTCAATCCTGGCCAATTGTACCCACTTAATCTTCTCTCAGGAGGAACCACTTAATTGATTTGCGGAGCTTGTAGGGAGTGGGCTGCCTTTGCCAGGCATCCTCAGCTACCTGCCCATCTTCAGAGCCCAGTCAAAACCTGTTCCCAAAAGTATCAGAATAGAAACATCTCAAACAGTATCTTCTTTCTGAGTGCCTGTGCCTCAGCCCATCTAGCAGAGAGAGGAGAAGCAGCTCCTTTGGGCTGGGGTGCGGGATGGGGAACCAGGCACCCGGGCACCCAGCACTGCCAAACCAGGCTGGTCCAGGGTAAAACAGAACCAGTGACCCCTAAAACCATCAGCTTGTTCCAGACGGCCACAGGTAAATCCTGGTGAGAACCCCTCACCCACCCACAGCCCTTTTTCCAAAAAAAAATGGGGTTTTTATTTTTCATATCCCGTCAGGAAGGAATTCCTGGAGATTGCAAACTGCCATGGGTGTCTCCAGCTGATGAGTTTCCACCGGGAAGTGTTGAACTTGCTGGGGTTTAACGGGTTCATTTTGGGAAGGAGAAAGGCATCGAAACGATGTGGTTTGGCTTTCTGCTTTGGTGGCCCCTGCCAGCAGCCCCTGAGGTGCTGGTGCCTGCGATGCCAGGGCCAGCAATGCCACTGGTGTCCTGACCCCCACCCCAAACAGCCTTCACTTCAAATAGCAGCGAATCTCTTAATTTAAAAATAAGCAGGATGGAAGTTGTCCCTGTCAAAGGAGCTGATGGGCTAGGAGGGCTCTTCAGCTGCTGGGGGGTTCTGTTGCCATTGTGAATTTTTTTTAAACCTGGATTTATTTTCCATGTTATTTGTCTGAAATGCCTGGGGGCTGGGGTGGAAAGAGTGAACATCTGGGAAGGAGGATTCTCGATAATTCATATTCCAGGATGGTCCCGCTCCCAACCCCAGCAGGGTTCTCATATTTAATTAAAAACTTTGAAATATTTACAGCTATTAAGTGCAGTGATTTCTCTCCTGCCCCAACCCCTCTCCTCGTCTGAGAGCGAGGGAGATGGAGCAGGGCAGTGATATTTGTGCAGGATCCTTCTCAAACAGTGAAATAATTAAGAGCCTGGGAGTTTATGGCCAAGTTATTTTTTCTGGTGGTGTTTCCATCACCGTAACCGCTACGGCAGCTCCCAACTTTAATGCAAAGCACAAAGCCAAGAGAGGCTCCGTGCGGTGCTGAAAGCATTGGGGCTTTGCGGGGGAGCTCTGCGGAGTCTTCAATGCAGGGACAAAAACCAAGTGACAGAAAAAGCAGCATTGCCTGGCAGCTGATCCCTGTGACTGGCCCAGAAGCCGCCGGCTCAGGCCATGGGATGCAGCCGGGACACGGCACAGGAGAGGCAGCTCAGGGGTCCCATTCGGGTAGATTCCCAGGGCGGGCGCTGGGTTACAGCATTGTCCTTCAGTCATTTCTGCCTGAATTTCTCAGTGCATGGGAAACTGGATAAAACTGGGATGACTCTGTTTTCTCATGCTTTCACTGTTTGTTTTAATCAGTTTGGGGAAAAATGTAGGATTTCATCAACCGCGTTTTCTTATGGGAAAGGGAAATTGCTGTAGACGAATTTATTCTGCAATAGAAAAATTGCATCGGAAAGTTGGTGTGCGTTCATCTTGAGGCTCGGGGAAGAGACTGCTCTTGCTCTCGGCTGAGCAAACGTGCGTGGCTCTGGGCCTGGTGCCCTTTTTAGACCTACTGGAAAGGAGAAAAATAGCAGAGAGCCCAGGATGTCCCCAGTGCTGAGCAGCACCATGAATTTCCCTGGGGTGCTGCCGGTCTGTGCTCAGATTTTTGCCATAAGGAAAAACAACATGCAAATTCAGGCCCCTCTCCCTTTTATCTCCATCTCCCCTCTCCTCTTCCTTCTGCTGATTCCCCATCTTTTAAATGCAGATCAGCTCTGGCACTCCTCATTCACTTTCTCCCTGTTGTTGGGAGGTGGCAATTGTGTTTTCTTCCAGTTCAATCTGTTACTGGGGGGTGGGGGAATCCTTCTTTCTGTCCTTGCTTTTCTCATTGCAGGGCACAGGGCAGGAGCTGGTGCACAGACAAAGCAAAGAAGTAAGAGAAATAAGGCTGGGGCGATGCAGGCCGGCTGCCCCGCACCGGAGCATCACGATGCGCCGTGTGCTTGGGTCAATGCACCTGCCTGAGCATGCTTGATGGAATATGAGAAATGTCAATATCTGGAGCAAACTGGGTGTGAGAGGGGGACAGCAGTTTCCCTGAGGGGAAAAAGGGCCACCAAGCATCAGTGAGATCCAAAGTGATGCTGCTGGGGAGAGGCCGAGCAGGTCTGAGCGAGCTGCTGCTGGAGCAAAAGTTTAAACTGAACCCAAGTATCGTCACCAAAGCATAGAAGAAATAATTGTGGCCCTCAGCACCCCAACAAGGAGGGAGAGCAAGGCTGAGCATTGTGGTGTGGGGGGGAAAATCCACCACGAGTGTGAAGTCCCACTCTTCAAAGCACCAGACATGTTTCCCTCCGAGCACGAGGCTGAGAAATCTACTGCTCTTTTTTTCCTCTTTGAACAGTGATTTTTAAAAAAGAAATGTTGGAAACATCTATAAAAGTTGTAAATAAATTATAAAAGCAACAGAAGGGGAAGCTGAAGAAGAAAATCCATCGGTGACTGAGACGTAGCGATGGTCTCCTGGGCCCAGCACCCATTGGGTGTTTTTTTTGGAGAGGGGACTCGCCCCTCCATGTCTGCAGAGCTAAAAGGGCTTTGAACAAGACCAAGTCTTCTCCTCTGATCCTGCCTGGAGAGTCTGAGTCAAACACAAGCACTCCTCAAAGCACACAAGGAAAAACCCAACCCATCAGCTGTTTGAAAGCCTCGCGGTGCTGTGCCTGGTGGTACCACGGGTGCCTCCCGACAGCACCCTGATGCAAATTGCTGATGCAAAAAGCAGCTATCCACATATTTGAGCTGGGATTTGAATTTCCTTCTGGCATTTAAATGCCAAAAAAAACCCAAGGAGTTAATGGCAGAGCTTTCCTATTTACCCAGGAACCGAAAGAGGTGGGTGTGTTGCATCCGCAGCATGAACGCTGCCCTTTCCCAGTAATTTCACAAAGAGAGGAGAGCTCAGCCAGGGAATACATCCAGCATTGTGTAGCTGAGCGGGCAGCTGCAGCCACGGACATCGAAGCAAAGGGCATGTTCCTGGTGCCCGTGGGGTCTGTGTGCTCCAGGGACAGGGCACGCGGGAGGCTGGATGCACGGGGAGTTTGTGACCTCGCTGTGACCTTGCAGTGACCACCGTCTCCTCGTACCACCATGGGAAACCCAGCTCTCGGGTGTCAGCTGTGGGAATGATGAGGTTGCAGCCAGTTTTGGCTAAAAATTGAGATTTCTGAGCTCCTCCACCCTCCTGCATCATCTGATCAGCACCTTTGCGCCCACAATTTCAACTACTTCTGCAGGGAGAAAAATACTCTGGCAGGAGCCCCGTTGCACCATTCCTTCTCCATTCACTTTTCAGGCATCTCTCTCAGTTGGAAACAAAAAAAAAAATCTAATCTTGTCCCAGAAAAATAGAGTTTTTAACAGCTTCCAGTCAACTCTCCTCTCCAGCACTTCTGCTCGGGTCCATTTGCATCCTGCTCCATCACTGGTCAGGATCGGAGGGTTTGCTCAGTCAGGGTGCTGGGGTTCGGGTGCTGCCAGGGCCCCTGAGCACAGAAACCAAACTCCCCCAGTTCCCTTCACTTTCTCCGGCTGCAAATGAGCCTGGAGATTTGCTTCACAGCAATAGGTGTGAGAGAAACCAGGTGGCACGGTGAGGAAATGAGTGTTATACCCAGGGGGCTGAAAGTGCAGCAGGTGGGATCCCACAGCGGGTCCTGAGCGGTTTGATCCGAAACACAAATAAAAAGAGAATAGTTGCTCTGAAGAGCAGTCATAGAGATGCAGACAGCTCCAGTCAGTGGGAGGCTGGAGGGTCACATCTCCAGAGGACATAAATCGATGTGGTGCCATTAAATCCCAGGCAGCTTCTCACCTCCCGGAGCTCTGACCCGCTTGCCTGCTTGGCCATCCTCTCGCCTCCCAGCCTTTATTAAAAACCTGCCTTGGGAGATGTGAATGGCATGAAATACTGCTGGAGATTTGCATAAATAAAACTCCCTGAAACAAATTACTTCTGCGGTGCAAAAGTTCACATCGGAACGGCCCGCAGGGCACCCCGGGGTGACTTTGGGAACATTTCGGCATTGCTTAATGCCATCAGGATCACACTCCCGGTGATGAGGCAAGAGCAAAGCCGTGCTGATGGGACAGAGAACAACCTCTCCCAAGAGCCAGCCTGCTTCATCACCCACTGGGAACCGGCTGGGCCAATGAGCCTTCCAACAGGGCTCACACCAAAGCCACCAGCAAGCAAAGGATGGATCCAGTGCGCAAGGCTGGACACCTCCATAGGTCTTTTGGGGGCGGTAAAAGGACCCTGGTTGGTTTTGGTAACCCCATCCAAGTGGCATCTCGCCCAGGTGGGCATCCAGAGCCCACAGGGAAAGCCCTTCCCGGGGCCAAGCCCAGGAAACACCCCTCGGGTTGGGTCCTGCCGGTGCACAGCTCCATCCAGGGCTGGTCTGATTTGCAGTTCGGCATCACAGTATCTGCCTGGGCAGGTCAGAGCGAGCTCTCAGCTCCTGGAAATAACTCCTGCACCGCTATTCCATCAATACCAGCCTCAGTACAGTCGATTGCTTTTTGTGTTTCTTCCCAATGCGCTGCAGCACATGTACACACACATAAAAACACAAACTAGTGTAAATTACCTTCCAGGCAAAGCCTGAGGACTTATAAATTGCTTAAAAATCAAAGCACAATCCAGGGGGGAAATGCAGTAAATTGGAAGGGGAAAAATGTGTATATAGGCTTTTAATAAAAACAGTGTCATGGAGGAATCTCACAGTCCTTTCAAGATGTTAATTAACCGAGTCCCAGTACGCGCCTTCGAGGCAGAGAAGAGTTAATGCCCCTAACCATTTTCCAGATGGATGCGAACGTCAAAGCTTGATGAAACACCCCACCCCGTGGAGGGGGGAGCATTTCAGGGTGCCCTCCTGGGGCATTTAAGAAGCAGTGATTTCACAGCTCCGCTGCCCTCCGAGCAAGGCAAGAGCCAGCGCTGAACGCAGCTCTCCCGGACGTGTGAGCCAACAAGGGTTTTTCCAGGGAAAGGAAATAGGATCAGAGGGAAAACGGTTTGGGAGAAAATAAAAAATGACAACAAAAAAAAAAAAAAAAAAAAAAAAAGGATGGAAAATATAAATTGAAAGAGCAACCCCAGCTTTTTTAATTTCAAAGAGGTGAGGTTTTGATGTCGGAGGCTGGAAGAAAACCAGCGAGTGATGGAAAGGAGGTTCATCCTGGATCTCCCTGTTGGGAAAGCTGAGACCTTCACACTCACTTGACTGCAAGACCCGGCGCAGTGATCAATACCCCCAATACTGCAAGCTGGGTGATCGTAAAACATTCGCTTTAATTACTCGCGCACTGCAGCTGAACAGCAAGCCCAGGTTAAGGACCCGCAGCCTCGCTGGGGCTGCCGGTGGGAGCCCTGGGAAGGGCCACGGTGGCTTTGCTGGACTCTCCCTGCCCACCTCGACGTGGCCACCACGCACCCGGGGCTCCCGCAGCCACCACGACGTGTTTCGCTGCCGAACTCGCCCCAGATCCAGCCTGCTGTTGCCTTGCCCCAGGAAGCCTTAGTATTTTCCTGGCTAATCTTAGCAAAGCCTGAGCCGGAATAGGGATCGATGTGTGAAATGGAATATGTTGAGATATATTCTGAATATATAGCCGGGAGCATTTAATGATGTGAAGCCAGCAATGGCTCTAGCAGTGTTTTTCCCCAGACTCAATCTTGGCACACTTTGGCTTTTCCTCCCCAGGACCCATTAGTCACTCACTCCTCTGAATATAAACCAGGCTTGCATGGAGCAAACCACCCAGTTCCTTCAGTCTGTCAAAGATTCCTCGCACTGTAATTCCAAAATAACATCACACTTCTTTAATGATCAATAGCAATTACTAAGTCATTTATATCCAATAAAGGCTGCAGCAGGAGGTCTGTGTGATGCATTACTGTATAAATTCACACTATGAAACAGATTAACAAAGCATTATGAAAAGCGAGCTTATTATTTGCATGAACACGAGCCTCAAGAGCTAATTGAAGCAATCCAGCAAAATGTCAATGACTTCTTTTGTCTATGAAATATTCATTAAAGGCAAGCACTTATTTGTGAGCGATTGTTTATTTATACCTTTTCATTTGCATTCCGCTATAAAACTCGCTGGCTTTCCATTAGGGCACAGCCAGCATCGCTTGCATTTGGAAACGCTGGGTCTTTAAAATTGCCTCCTGTTCTGCGAGAGCGGGGGGGGATTTTTCTTAAGCAATGGTTGCGCCAGATGCATCAGGGCTGACGGGGAGGGAAGGGGAGCAGCCACACGAGGGATGAGGCTCCTCATCCCCCTCATCCTCCCTCTTCCCGGGCGCTGCTCTGCTTGTCGTGGCCTGGGGGTGTGAGTTGGAGGAGCCTCGTCTGACGGCAGGTTGGACATCCCCGACCCTCTACAGGAAGACCCAGGGGAAGTGCCAGCTTTGCAATGTTCTTTTCTTTCTGCCTGTTGAGTTGGTGTTTTTATGCATTTATTAGCGCTGATGAGCATCGTTTGCCCCATCGCTCGGCCAGGCTGGGCAGGGAGCGGCGGGAGTGTGGTGACGGATCCGTCTGCTCCCTTCAGACTCTCCCAGGAACGACCCACGGTGAGGTACTCGCAGCCAGGCTCTGCCCTGCTGAGGCTGCTGCAGGATCAGACCCCCCTGGGGTCACCCCCCTCTTGGCACCTGCCTGCAGGGCGACCCCGGGGCTGGTGGGGGACATGGGGCAGAAGGGGGGCTGCGCTCAGCCTTGAAAGAGGGCAGGTTCCTCTTCCCTCCCCCCAAACCCACTGGACATGGAGGATTCAAGTTTTATTGCTCTTGGCACCGTGTCCGAGCCGTGGGGCAGCGAGTGCTGAGCAGGGAACGTGGGGCCGGGGAAGACTCCACCAAGCCTTAAAGAAAAGCATCCCGAAAAAGAGAGAAAGCGGGAGCCACAGCCCTGGTTTTGCACCCCCCTGTGCCACGTCCCCCTGGGGAGGAGGAGCAGCGGGACACCCAGGGTCCGGCCACTGTGCCCCCTCCCCACACTTGCTGCATTCTCCATTTTAAGTCACAAATGAAGTTTTTTCCGAGCACATCTATTTGCGAGGACAGCTCTCAGACTACAAATCAATGCGCCACCGTATCTTATTTGCTCTGCAGCCAGCTGAGCAAAACAATGTAGCACCAACAGAGACATGAATCTCCTTCATTTATCATCGCGCTAGAAAAATTTCAAGGCTGAGGCTTTTTTTTTTTGCTATTTGGCAGCACTGTCAGGAGCGTGATGTGTTACAAATGGCTGGATGGGGGCTCTGTATTTGTTTTCTCCGTGATTTCCTCGGTCTAAATTGCAGTTTTACTAACACATGTCCCCAGTTACCGGAGAGACAAATGTTTGACCAACAGCTTAGGACAGGATGTGAGGATCAGTCCTGCATTGCCTCTTGGAGGGAGGCTGCAGGGGAGATGAAATTATAATTATCCCTAAGAACACTGAGGGGAAATGCCCGTGCATGCACCAGTGGAAGAACCCATGGCCAAGGGCTGTGGCTGCAGCTCTCCCTCTCCCCCAACCACCAGCAAGACCTGCTGTACCTCACCCCAAAAATCCCACTGGAAAACCCGTTCCCAGCAGCACCTTTTGGGACTGCAGCCGCAGGCATTTCACTGAGTGTTCTGCTGCTCCCCTGAGCTCCTTCACCCATGGAGGGTGGTTTGCCCAGGCCCCGTCTCACCTCTCACCCAGCGACAGGAGCGGGCAGGCTCTTTGCTGGCCCTTCCCAAAGCTCTCAGGACGTTACCGGAGCAGCGAACCCCCGGGGACCCCACAGGCACATTGCACAGACGTGTCCGGTCCTCGCAGGTGGGAGCACAGCCTCCGCTTCTTGAGCATCAGCAGGACACACCAGACAGACCCAGGCAATAACCCGCTGGTTCCGCAGCCCCCACATGTCCATCCTGCCGTTAACAGCAGCTGTTGTTTTTACTGCCACTTTATTAGCAGAGATAGGGAGAGGCAGAGACTTTGCTTATTTTTTTGAAAGCACCTAGTAAGTCCCGCTTGCTCACCCGAGAAGCAGAACTCAACGGGGCAGAGCATGATGGAAAAATACGTGGTCCTGTTGCAGGAACCCAGCCCCGGGTGCCCCAGCAGCGTGCCCGAGGATACAGGGGATGAGCGTGCACGGGGCGAGTGTGCCTGCGGATGTGGGGTGACAGGCTGGAAGGGCCTGATGGTGTAAGAGGCAGGTGATGCCCACCCCGTGCTGCAGAGCTGCCAGAGGGGAAGGACCCGAGCGCTGCTGAAGCCCCACAGCAGCGAGCAAATGGCTTTTGGAGCCACGAGCAGCACTGGGAAACTGCTGACATCAGTGCGCTGGCTGCGCCCTTTAATGGCTTTTAAATCACAGAAGTTCAACGGGGAAAAAAACAGCCCCGAATGTTTACTCACACTTGCGCAGTCTCTTATTTGCATATAATTGCTTCCTATCACAACACGTTCCATCCAGCACCACCTTAATTACAGCAATCAGCCCTGATGCTGTGCAGGGCCCTGCTAGCAGAGTCCTCTGATGCCCTGAGGAGCCGCCATGGCCATGTCCTGCGCCAGCACAGGGGCCCACAGGGACATGGCAGCAGGGGATTAATTATAGAGAGGAGCCCAGCAAAAAAACGAGGCCGTTAAAAACAGGGGATCCCCCATTTTTTTTTTCTTTGATTGACCCCTATCAATAGTGGGGATCCCAGGGACACCCCTAGCACGAGGTGAGGGGAGAGCTGAATGGTTGGGAGGTGAAGGGGACAGCCTGAGCTCGGGGGTGGCAGCCCCCGACGAGTCCCCCTGCTCCTGCAGTGCTGGGAGCATCACTTGGCAGGGCCGTGCATGAGGCAGGCAGGATGAATCCTCGTTTCGGAGCCTCCTCATGTGCCAAGGTTAATTTTTCTAAGCAGCTCTGTGGAGGAAAGGACACTGTGTGCTGGGGGCTGGTGATACATGGCCAAGCTGTCTTGGCACCACTGTCACCTGCTGGGGCTGCCAGGGAGGGGACATGTGCTATCAGTGTCCCATCGATTTACCGGGGTGGCTCAAAGCTTCCCCCTGTGTGGCCACGAAACACCCAGAGCAGCAGCAGGGGCTCATGTCCCCGGGCTGGGGGATGCTGAACAGAGGGTACGGCCGGTTTGAGAGGCAGGAGCTCTGGCCCCGGCGGTGGGGGGGCAGCGGGCACCGTGCCACCCACTGCCCAGCACCCTCCCCTCCTCCTTGGGGTGCTCCATGCTTAGCACAGCCCACTGCCAACCATTCAGGCAGCTCTGCCAGCCTGTCCTTCCACTCTGTCCTCCCCACTGCTGTCCCCCATGGGGGTACAGAGCTGCACCAAGGGACAATGGGATGGAGCATGGTGAGAGACCCCCCCCAGGCAAAAAGGGGTCATCCGCTGGGGCAATAAGTGGCGGGGAGAGGGGTGAGACACCCCCACCCCCCCCATTTGCAGCTGGAGCATCATCTGCAAGGTGGCTGTAGTGGCACCCAGCTCTGCTCTCCCAAGGCAGGGGATAGCAACAGTCCCTGTTGGATTTTTTCCTGGATTTCTCCTGGTTTGGAGCATCTTTTCCACCAGCAAGTTTTGCTGCGAATGAATGGGCAGCATCTGAGAGCACATCGCCTATGTGGTTCATTAATTACTCAAGTTATAAGGCTATTACAGCCAAGAAATTGCATTATTAAAAAGAAATCTTTGCAGACGGTTCAAATGCGTCAACCTATTCAATAGCTGACACTGGGTCATAATTAAAAGTAAAAAGTATGGGCCAGAAGGGGACA
>NW_020799122.1:3417727-3430004 GCF_003259725.1 Athene cunicularia | reverse complement strand
CCCATCTAGCATGCAAACCCTTATCAGTTAACTTCAAAAGCACATCAAAAACTTCCCAATAATCCCATTAACTTGCTGTGACTACTCAGACCTGCTACCTGACCCAGCCCAAACCCTCCCCATGCACACACCCTGCTGCCACAGCCCGGACCCAGCACCTCAGAAATTATTTTGATGGTACATTTGCCAGTGGCCTGGGTCAGCCGTAGGGTTTTCTATTCCTTCTGTTTTTCAGATTAGAAGGTAATAAACTCACTGCAGTGCCTCCTGGGCCTTTTGCAGGAGAAACGAGTGCCTGAGCTCCCCGCCCAGGGCTGGATTTGAGGTGAGGCATCGGTGGCACAGGAGGACTCGGGCCATCCAGGGTTTCCTAAGGGGCACCAGCAGCCCAGCGCTGGCAGGGGTAGGAGAGCTCACAGCACACATCGTGCCTGTCCTACTTTCCTGCTCATGTGATGGTGCTGATGATGATGCACTCGCGATGCATTTTTTAAAAACCCAACTCTGTCTTGAGGATTTAACTCCAGAGACGTTTTCTGAGGATGATGCTAGAGATGTTGGAAAAACATCATTTCCACGGAGGACTGAGAACCAGCTGAAACCAGTCCTCTGTGGATCTCCAGAGCTGTTAATTAGATGAGAATTAACACTCTGGGAAACATTTGATTCCTAACAAGGGCACATCTCCATTTTCCTGGGATTAGCATCACCTGAACTCCTCAAGCTCAGAAACATCCTCTAGTACATATATCTGCCTTCCCCCGCTTCCCTGTTTCTCTTAACACTTGGCAATGGGAGAGCTTAGAAGTTTGTTAGGGCTCTCAGTCTCCCTCTTTGCTTTACACTGAACCTTTGAGGCTCAGGGAGAAACTCTGATGAACAAGAGACAGGTTCCAACAGGGCTTGTGCTGGCCAAGGTTGTTGCTGGCCCTCTGCTGCCCCCCCGCTTGGGGCTGTGCTGGTGGGGACCCTGCCCGGGGAAGGACCCCAGAAGAGCAAAGGTTTGTGCTGGGGCCGCTGTTGGATCTCCTTAGTCTGGATGGCTTTTCTTACGTCCTTACTGGGCAGCGTGGAAAATGAGGAGTTTTTCTTAGAATCACCAAAATTATTTTCCTCCCAGCAAGCAGCCTGCGGGCAGTACTCTGGCCTTGCCAGGCAAAAGGGAAATAAAACCCAGATCCCTCCCGGGTCAGTCTTGTTACCAGTTTTCACTCGTGCAAAATGCTGAAGCACGTTAGCGAACCAAGCCATCTATTTTATTTTGCAAATTAAATATTCACTGCTGCCACAACCGCCTGCCCCTCAGATGCACTGGAAGGCAATCAAACACGTAATGGGAGCAGGTTTCAGGTTCACCTGGCAGCCCATTGAGTTTTAGAGCATCTCTCGAACAAAGGTTTGAACGTGTGGTGTTCTCTGCGTGTCACTTCTGCCCGCAGCCCCTGGCAGCAATCCTCCAGCTCTGGGTGGGCACTGTGGTCCCAGGACTTCAGCGTTTCTCCTAACAGGGCCCTGGTTACCCAGAGACCGTGAAATTTTAACCGAGTGCTGCGGTTTGCCAAGGCACGCTCCTGTTTGGCAGTGAAGGAGGAGGACACGGTGGATGGGCTGATGAGAGACAAACGAGGGAGCAGATTTAGGCTGACATGTTAGAGGAGGTTGAGATGAGCTAATTATTTCCCTAACAAAAGCTCTTAGGGGAAAAAGTGCCCTGTATTTTGTTTTATTGCATTTTATTTTTCCGCTTTCTCAGTCCCACTCTCTTCCCTCAGACGTCACTGCAAGTGAGCACATGTGTTAGCTCCGATGATTTATTCAGGAGCCACATCGGCTCTGCCTTCCACTCCGATGGTCTCAGGATCTCAATATTTTATATGGAAATCTCCAGCTCTCTGCCCCTGTTTCTGCTTAAAGCTGATTGCTTTGTACGCTCCTCTCCGGGGTGCAAAGACGTAACGTGTGCGGTGTTCCTCTGCCGCTCCCAAGTTTTTTCCAAGTTTTCTAGATGCTTTTGAATCTCTCCCGCAGCCCATCAGCAGGGTGACAGAGCGTGTGACGAACCCAGGATGGCACCGTGTCCCCTGCCAGTGCCACTGTCCCCGTTCTGTGCTTGCAATTTATCCATGAGCCGCTTCTCCGGGTGACAGCCACGGTGCAGCAGCAGGTTGCAGTCATCTAAACTTGTGCCTGAAGTTAACCGGGTTCAGTCTGGTAGAGATCCTCCTCGTGCTTTAGCCCTTCTCTTTTGGGTAAAGAAACTCTCTCCTGAAGCTGAAGAAATTACCCCTTTTCGAAGTGGGTGCAGGGGACGGAGGGCAGGTTTTGTCTTTTTCCTCACTGAAACGCCTCCAAGGATTTGCTTTGTGCGTGGAAAACCACAAGAGAGGTTTATGTTGCTTTGGGGGATGCTAAAATTGCTGCGTTTCTGGGGTTTGTAGGGGCCTGTGCCTTGGGCAGCACCTTGGGCACCTTGACAGGCGCTGCGGGCAGCGACGCTTTCCCTGCCCAAAGCCACAGACGCACTGATTTGCATGCAGGATTAAAAACTGCTCCAAGGAACAAGACAGAGAAGCACACAGAAGCTAATTTCTCCTAGGGAGAGGGTAATAGTGTTGATTAATATTATTCTCCACGAACGGTTTTAATCAGACCTTGCAGAAACACTTGGCAGCAGCGCTGTGTCACTTATTGCCAGTGATGAGTTGCCCTAACTCTGTTCAAACTTTGGGAGGAGAAGCAGGATGGAGATGTGAGGAAGTCTGGTGGGATGAGCTGGTCTCTCCCATCAAAAACCAGCACAGTCCTGACCCAGAGTGAAGCATCAGTCTAGAGGGAGCAGCAGGGATGGAGCAGAGGGGCAAACCCTTCTTAGGGCTGGCTCAAAATTGGGAATTTTTTATTTTTAAGGGCTGCATTACTCCAAAAATAAGTCTTTTTTCAAAGGCACTTAAAGGCCAACCCCAAATCCTTCGTTGCTCAGGCCAGCTTTTGAGCTCCTTGGCACTTTTTAAACTTTTTGAACCCAAATTTGGGTTTCGGTTGAAAGGAGTGAGGGATGTTGACCAGCATGACCTAAGCAAGCCAGACCAGGAGGTTCAACAAACTGCTGTTGTGCCCTGGAATATATCAGAGATAAGGGTGTGCAGGGGAGAGAGGATGCCCTGGCACTGGGTGCACATGAAGATTTTTGCTCCACATTTACATCCCGCTGCATCCCAATAGCATCCATACGGAATAGGGCCGCTAGCGAGGGAGATGAGAGCAACCAGAAAGTTATGGTTCAATTGGAGAGAATAAAGGAAACAACCAAGATGAATTAATTTCAAGAGGGGGAAAAATTCATATCTTTTACTGCTCTCCCAACAAAAACATAAAACACAAACAAATCAAAGGGATGGAAGCGCTTCCAGCTCAGGACATGATCTGACTGAACAACGGGCTTTAATGTGGAGGGAGCTCCCACGAGGATTAAACCACTGATAATAAATTATTGAGAAATATTAGGCGGCAAGTAGGCCTGACGCCAGATTGATTCACAGCAACATTCATGGAGAACAGATGTAAAAAAGAAAAAAAAAACCCAACAACCCTAAAAGCAAAGCAAAGCAAAGTGGCGACAAGTCTGTGAGCTTTGAGCTGAGAAAAAGGGAGCACAAGCCTCACCCAAAGGCTCTTCTGGGGCACGAAAGGGACCTGGGCAGAGGCTTGTGTTCACGTGGAGGAACAGGGACACAAACGGGCAACAGAGCCTGGCTGGGAGCAACTCAGTGGGGAGCAAGTCAGGGATTTTCCCCCATCTTCATCCTCTCTGCCTTGGGCAGCCTCAGCACCCCTCCACGGGTGGCCGTGCCCAGCCCTGGGCTCTGGGTTCTCCTTGGTTTGGCTGCAAGAGCTGCCAAGGAGCCAGAAACCCGCCGGGCGCCCTCACTGCCATGCACAAGCATCCTGGGGGCACGAGCATCCAGCGGGGCACAAGTATCCCAGGGGCACAAACATCTGGGGGGGCACAAGTATCCCAGGAGCACAAACATCCCAGCGCGCGGGAGCGACCCTGCCCGCTCGCCGCCTGCTGAAGGTGATGAAGGGAACAAAAGGAGCCGCACGCAGACGCGGCCATTAAAGGCAGCTCAATGAATTAAATTTTTTTTTTCTTTTTTTTGGTTAATGCTATTAATCACCATAGGCACACATCAGGAGCCTTATGCATATTTAAACTGGGCCAGGAGCCAGTGATTTCTCGTATGCAATTTCCTAATGTTAATAATGTTTCCATTAGCCATATTCAGGAAATCTGCCATTTTTTTTGTCCCCTTCTGGCCCATACTTTTTACTTTTAATTATGACCCAGTGTCAGCTATTGAATAGGTTGACGCATTTGAACCGTCTGCAAAGATTTCTTTTTAATAATGCAATTTCTTGGCTGTAATAGCCTTATAACTTGAGTAATTAATGAACCACATAGGCGATGTGCTCTCAGATGCTGCCCATTCATTCGCAGCAAAACTTGCTGGTGGAAAAGATGCTCCAAACCAGGAGAAATCCAGGAAAAAATCCAACAGGGACTGTTGCTATCCCCTGCCTTGGGAGAGCAGAGCTGGGTGCCACTACAGCCACCTTGCAGATGATGCTCCAGCTGCAAATGGGGGGGGTGGGGGTGTCTCACCCCTCTCCCCGCCACTTATTGCCCCAGCGGATGACCCCTTTTTGCCTGGGGGGGGTCTCTCACCATGCTCCATCCCATTGTCCCTTGGTGCAGCTCTGTACCCCCATGGGGGACAGCAGTGGGGAGGACAGAGTGGAAGGACAGGCTGGCAGAGCTGCCTGAATGGTTGGCAGTGGGCTGTGCTAAGCATGGAGCACCCCAAGGAGGAGGGGAGGGTGCTGGGCAGTGGGTGGCACGGTGCCCGCTGCCCCCCCACCGCCGGGGCCAGAGCTCCTGCCTCTCAAACCGGCCGTACCCTCTGTTCAGCATCCCCCAGCCCGGGGACATGAGCCCCTGCTGCTGCTCTGGGTGTTTCGTGGCCACACAGGGGGAAGCTTTGAGCCACCCCGGTAAATCGATGGGACACTGATAGCACATGTCCCCTCCCTGGCAGCCCCAGCAGGTGACAGTGGTGCCAAGACAGCTTGGCCATGTATCACCAGCCCCCAGCACACAGTGTCCTTTCCTCCACAGAGCTGCTTAGAAAAATTAACCTTGGCACATGAGGAGGCTCCGAAACGAGGATTCATCCTGCCTGCCTCATGCACGGCCCTGCCAAGTGATGCTCCCAGCACTGCAGGAGCAGGGGGACTCGTCGGGGGCTGCCACCCCCGAGCTCAGGCTGTCCCCTTCACCTCCCAACCATTCAGCTCTCCCCTCACCTCGTGCTAGGGGTGTCCCTGGCTGTCACCAGCCCCACACAAGTGACTGAGACGGGATTAAATGATGACAACAGTCCCTCATGGTTTTAAAATCCACAGATCTGGCCTTCAGGGAATTATTCCCCAGGAGTTACGGGGGAATGTTTAATTCATGCGTGTGTCCCAGTTGTCTGATTGTATTGCTTTGCATCACAGTCAGTGATACACACTGAGATTTGGGGGAGAATTGGGGTTTTTTTGCTGGTTTTGACAGCCTTGGTCCCTTCAAGCGCGGCTGTTTGTTGCTCTCAGTGCTGCTTGTTTCGGAGCTCGTTTACATTGCCCCAACAGAAGCTCTCACCAAGCAAGTCATGTAAGGAACAGAGCGAAGGAAAAATCTATTGCTGAAGGTATTGATCTGTACATTTTTTTTGAGGCGAAGCAGGCTGAGATGGTGGCAGGTGCTCTTGGTGCCTGCAGCGCTGGGGTGTGCTGGGGAGGAGGGGAGGGGGAAAGAGGCTCCAGCAGAAATAGCAGCCTGCAAGGGGGAGCCGGGATGGTGAAACACAGCACCAGGAGCCTCGTCTGCCAGAGTCCTGCTCGAGGAGGAGGCACGGTGATCCCTGGAGCAGCAGGCTTCTGTGTCCCCATCCCTGTCCCCTTCCCCATCTCTAACGTACAAAGCATCACAGAGGGTCCGATGGCACATCCCATCCTGGGCACTCCCTTAACCCAGTAGCTTTAATGATAACCTGAGGTCACCATCACAAATCCTCACCACTCCAAAAATTAAGGATCAAATAAAATATGGCAGCAAGAAAAAGTGAATATCCATTAGAAAATTACTTCCCTGCAACAGGATTTATCATTTATTTGGTACTGATGTGGCAGTCCATTGCTCTGACAGGATACAAGGATTTTCACCTATTTGCTCCTTAGAAAAATATCTATGCACGCAAGAAAGGCTCAAAATGGAAAGCCTGGGGGCTCAGAGGGGCCCCCACTGTGCCAGGTGAAGGGTTTGGGCTTTGGGACTGGGAGCCGCCAGCGCCGATGCTCTCTGCAATATTACACACCGATTTTCTGCTTGCCCCATTTTTCTCCCGACTGCTCAGCCGTGTGAGACAGCTCATTAGAGTGGCCGCAGATTTGAGCAGAAGAGATGATCAAGTTGTGTGGGGAAAAAAAAATAAACCATTTTAAAAGTGGCTGATTTCAGTTCACAGCTGTCTGTGGCGATAATAACACAATCGCAGCCCGCGTCCCCACTGCCTGGGGGGGTGGGAAGGAAAAGTTTGCTTTGCCCAACGTGGTGCAGCCACATCTGGGGCAGGAGCTGAAGAAGCAGCTTTGTGGAATAGTATTGAGTTTTGACTGATGGAGAGGAAGATTTAGGGCAGGGCTCGGGATATTAAAGTCTGTCTTTCTCTCCAGGGCACCTTCGAGTCCGTGGAAGGGCTTGGGAATTGTACGGCTCAGACAAAGCTCCTGGCAGCAGGTATCAGCTGGCACGCTCGGCCCCTGCCACCGGGCACAGCTGGGTGTGGAGCCGGGCTCTGCCCTGGCAGGCAGCAATGTGGCCGGTTTCTCAGCTGCCTGCCTGGGAAGCACCGGGGAGCCGGGTTGGTGACATCTCTTGGCTGTCACAAGAGGCTGGGATGTCCTGGATGAATTTTTAAAATGTTGGGGAGGAAATCAAGCAGCTACTGTTGGCTCAGGTCTCCTTCAACGCCTAAACATCACCGAAGTCCTGGGGACATTCAGCCAAAGCTTGTGCTGTCATCGTCACCAAAGTCACCACCTGAGGGGACACACAGCCAACGGCACCCGGTGCCACGGAGGCCAATGCTCGTGGGCTGGTGCCTTCCCTGGCACTGCACCCACACAGGCACCTGGAGATGCTGTCCTTTCCCAGCCCGTCCCTCCTGCCAGCCCTGCTCCCAGCAGACGGGCAGAAAAACCCCGATAAAACACATCAACCATGGGGAGAGGCCAGGAGAGACGCTGCTCCTGTGCAGGGTCTGTGCAGTGCTGCACCGTGGCCGAGCATCCCACTGGACCCCCCCCCATCCCAGCAGGAACTGGCACCCCACCATTCCCAGCACCCAGCCCACATCCGCAGGTTCTGATGAAACATGACAGCAGATGTAAAATCAGTCTTTGGGGAACCAAACGGGGGTTTTGCAGCAAAGAGCCAAGAATCAGCCTCCTCGCTCAGAGCTATTAGCGTCTAATGTGCCCTACTTTCACGTGCTCCATGATGAATTTCATGGCAGGAAACACGTCGGATGTGTGTTACTAAACCAAAAAGGCCAAAAAGCACGTTAATAAATACTATCCAGTCCCCCCCGCTTGGCTTGTGTCTTAAGAAGGAGCTGGGTTTGCAGGGCTGGGGTGTGTAACAAAGTCAGTCCCCACCATCACCCTCTGCCCCCTGAGCCAGAGCACCGTCCTCAGCAGGGCTGGGACTTTTCTTGTTGAGAAGTTTGAATGAATCAGGCGCTGAGCTTCAGCAGTGCCTCAGATACACCACTGCTTTGCTGCTGCCCCAATGCACTGAGCTAATAAACGCTGGAGTGTTTGCAGGAATTTAAAAGTGTCACCAGTAGCAGGTGACAGCATGGGGATGGCTGGGGAGGTGCCCCAGAACCCTGACTCCAGGTGTGGGGAGTGGGAAGCTGCTGCTTCTCCCCCTGCCACGGTGATGGGCGCAGGGCTGCAGGGAAAGGGGAAAGGCACCAGGGAGGATGGAGAGGCCGTTTCTGGGTAGCGCGGGTCGAAGCATCCCACGCTCCACGTTTGGTAAGAGGTTAATGTATCTGAAATGCAGGAAAAATGTAAGGAGCTCTCTTCTTTTTAGCAACAAAATTTCAAAGGGGAAATGTTTTACTGTCAGATAAAATATAACCTCCTTGCCTTGCCAGCACAGTGCCCGGGGAGCGCCGGCTGCCCCCACCTCCAAGGAGCCCCCTGCGCCGCAGCAGCATCTGATGCGCAGGGTGGAGAGGAGGGGGATAAATCCCAGCCTCGCCAAGCAGCTGCCTCTGCTCAATGCCGATATTAAAAAGAGAGTGAGAAGTGAAATGAAGAGAGCCCTGAGAAGCCCAAAAGGTAATTAAGGTAAAACTCATTAATATTTCAAGCCAGTGCTGTGCCTATTACAGCAAAAGGCCTGGCTGAAGTCAGGGAAGTGACGGGAAAGAGCTTGTCTCGTTGCATAACAGCACATTATGGGATCAAAGCAATAAAACTTAAGAAACCTGCTGAAAGCCCTTGCAGGGCGAGGGGGGATGGAGCCTCTGGAAAAGCCTGGGAGAGCAGAAAATAAAAAAGCTGCCAGTTCTTGTTAGACATGAATAATCATGGAGAAAAATTCCCTGCGATTCTCTTAGCACTGTGCAAAGTCTTCTCTGGTCAAGAGGAGCCAGCACAGTGAGGAAGGCTGCTGCTCCTGGGCTGTGATGGTTTTGGGGGCTGTTGGGAAGGAGTTTGGCCCTGGTTGGGGCATGGGGGGGAGCCCAGGGGTGGGCAGAGCTGGGGGAGTCAACCACCAGCTCCCTGGGACCCACCGTGCCCCCCAGCATCCCCCCCCAAGACGACGAGCTGCTGGGGCAGCGCAGCCCTGAGCAGGGTTGGAGAGACTCAACTAAATATCAGAGTTGGAGGGGCTCAACTGATTATTGGTGTCAAAGAGGTTCAGTTAATTATCAGGGTTGGAGGGGTTCAATTCATTATCAGGACTGGAGGAGCTCAACCAATTATCTCTCGCTGTCATTGATATTCCGACAGTAGCAGTGAGGGCGGCTCAGCTCTCTGGAGCGACTCAATCTCTGGTTTAATTTCCACAAGGAGCGGAAGGGAAACGTGGCTTTTCCTCTGCTTTAAAATTTTCCAGCAATCTCCCAGTCGCTGCTGTCAGCTCAGGCTGCTCGGCCCCTCCAGCACCCCCGGGAGGGGAGGTGGCGGCAGGTCTTGGGGGTCCCCAGCCCTTTCCCAGGACTGAGCCCACCCCGTTGCTCCCCATGGAAAGCCTCCGCTTCGCAGAGGAACAGAAAAGCCCATGAAGGCCAAGTGCCTTGGGCTTCCCTGGGCCAGTGCAGCAGAAGGTTCTGTTGAAGGGTTGGGGCTCGCAGGGGAGCCCGGCATCTCCTGGGATGGGGCTTCCCCGCAGGCTGTCCCGAAACTCGGTCTCAGCCTCCTCTGCGACGCTCTCCGTGCGGGCTGTCCTCCAAGTATTGGATTAGCAGATCCGAGAGCAGGGACTTGCCAAGGTGTGGAGTGGATTACAGGCACTCCAGTGCTCTGGTACCCAGTAATTAATGTCACAGATTTGCCAGGAATACATCAGCAAATGTTTCCCTCTCAAGCAAGCAAACTAAATAAATATTAATCCCCCATTTCACGCATCTCTGTGCGAGGGTCCCACTGCAGATGGGCCAGGGGCGAGGGATGCCCACATCCATCCCGCCCCACACAATGTGCTATGCCGAGCTGTGAAATTCCCAACTTGTCATGATTTATTGATGCCAGAGATCTCCACTCTCCTCCTCTGCAGTTTCTCTGAGCAGAATGATTCCCAAATCAAATTGCGGCATTTTCTATAGCACCCGCTCCCCTGAATACACAAGACACGCGGGTTAGGCAAGGAAAATAACACAATCGCAGAGGAAGGAATTACAGGATGGCTTCTTTATTTGCGCTTTAAAACAAGGGGCTGGTCTCTCACAGCTCATGAAAGCAGCACGGCGCTACGAGGATCAGTGCAGCCAGCCACGGGGAAAGAAATTTGGGAGGAAAGCAGGCAGGCTTGGAAGAGGCTGTGGATGGGGCATTTTCTCAGAGAGCTTTTAGGAGTGGAAAGAAATTTAAAATACATTGAAAATACACAATGTAAGATTTAAGGGCTGGCAAACTGGAGCGTGAAGGAGTTAAGTGACGGCTGGGAGCCAGCAGCAGGCCAGGAGGGATAGTCCCTGTATTCCCGGGTCTTGTCCCAACCTCAGCCTCAG
The DNA here is from genome assembly GCF_003259725.1 of Athene cunicularia. NCBI lineage: Eukaryota > Metazoa > Chordata > Aves > Strigiformes > Strigidae > Athene > Athene cunicularia. The sequence goes on along the minus strand of NW_020799122.1, from coordinate 3,419,652 downwards.
CTGGGCAAAACAGGGTGAAGGATGCAGCCTCCTGGGCCTTGCCCACATTAGGTGAGGGAAGCAGAGAGCCCACTTCCCTGCTGCACTGGAGATGATACCTGGAATATTCCACTTGGATCCCTCCAGCCTCCATGAACACTGATTTCCCTTGCACCAGCAAAAGCGGGTTTTATTAACAGCAATTTGAGCTCTTCAATAAATCTCTGCAAGGCATAATTTCTCCACAAATGGCATGTCCGCATTGTTACTACCTCTGCTGCTCCTCCCTCTGAACCATTTAGGACAATACTTACTTGATGGAGTCTATTAAGCGGGATATTTTGGGATGTGCAACAATTGCTGTCGTTAAGCGTTTTTGGGGCTGCTCATTTACTGGGCACTGGCCCCGCACACCGGCAGCTGGCAGAGAGGATGCTCACCCATCCGCCTTGGGTGAAAGCGCCTCGTTTATGGGCTGGATGCTGCTACCAGCACGTCTTTGTGTCCTGATTTCAGAAAAATGTAGTAGAATGGGAGCTGAGTTTAGTGGCGAGCAGTTGGGGGGGAAGCTGGCGAGATGCAGTGTGAGCATCGCCGGGCCCTCACGGCACCACCAGCATCACGCAGGCAGTGGGATGTGGGAAAAGCTCCTGAGTCACTTGGGACCCACCACCAAGGGTGCTTCAGGTGCCCCGGCTGCTGCAAAAGTGAAGATTTCCACCCGTTTATTTGCAAGCTGGAGGTTTAGCGCAGGGGCTGCCTTGCACAGATGGCACGGCAGGAAAAGTGGGGAAGGCAGCCAGGGCAGGATCCTGCAAATCTCCGCTCTGCAGCCGGCCAGTTCCTCCCTTCCCTTCCCCGGGTTAGTGTGCAGCCCCTCGCACTGGCCCAAGCTCGTGGGATGCAACTGCTGGTGCTCAGCCCTTCCCCAGCAAACGCAGAGCTTTCAGGAGAACGTGCGGGCTGCTCCAGCAGCGCTCATATATCTTTTTTTAATTTGAAGAACGAACAGTTTCCAGGAACTGCTCCGAAGTTAGAAACAATATGATGCTGCTGGTGAATAAGTCATGAGGGCTGGAGCCTGAATCTACATATTTATGTGCACACTCCCTCATCTGGGGGGGGGTGGTGATTTATATAATTTATACAAGTGAGGATACGCCGATGCCAAACTGCAGCCGTCAGAGCTGCTCTGCCAAGGGTCCTGCTCACCCCCAGGATGGGCTGTGCCCCACAAAAGCCAAGGTGACACCCCGGGATCCTGCTGCAAGGCTGGCACTGACCCCCCCCGGCTTCAACTCACTGCCCAGGTGGCTCCAGAGACACACGGACCCGGTGAGCCTTGCCCTCAAGTCAACGTTTTCCACCTCCCGGTGCTGCCAAAATCGCCAACTCGAGCTCTCTTATTAAAGAAATTTAAAATATTGCCAGATGACAGTATCTCAGAGCAGGGAAGTCAGCAGAGAGCTATTTTCATATACTTTTCATACCAACAGTAATTATTTTTCCTTTTTCCTGTTTTAATTATTGAAAGTTTCTGCTTCAAGAAGTTCTCCTGTTCTCGAGGGGAAAAAAAAAATAAAATAAAATTAAAAAGGCCTACCGCTAATCTCTGCCTTCTAATGCATGGTGGAGTTATGCAGCTATCCTTGGGAAAGGCAACTGCAGAACACTCTGTCACCTCCCCCCTGTTTTCAGCAGCATCAGAAAGTCCCGTGCCTTCGGGGTTTGCCTGCCACACTCCCCGCTATGAGAGAAAGTGAACCTAATTAAATTGCAAAATTGCAACTGGCACTTTTCCTTTATTTTTCTTTTTTTTTCACTCAGCGCTCAGCTGTGCCTTTAATTACCACCTTCAATTATTTGTCACTTCAAGGCCCAAGTTCCACTTTTGAAAACCCTTTCGCTTCAGTCAAAGGAAAAAACTGCGGAAAGCATCATAGGGC
>NW_020799122.1:3400981-3417677 GCF_003259725.1 Athene cunicularia | reverse complement strand
GGGTGTGGACCCCCCGGGCACCAGCTTAATTTAAGCATGTGCTTAAGTGCTTATTTAAGTTCTTTGCAAGGCTCAGAGCATCTTCGTGCCTCAGTTTCCCCCGACCACCCACAGCAGGCTCTGCCCCTGGACCAGGGTTGGTGCTTTTCTCTAGGACCAGAGCCACCGGCATCGTCACCACCCTGCGAGGACACGGGCACCCCCTCCCACTGCCCCGCGGGGACCAGCACAGGCACCCGGGACCTGGGCTGGGGGGCACACAGAGCCCCCCCCAGCCCCTCCTGCCCCCCCCAGCAGCACTAGGACCGATGGCAGCTCGCTGCCTCTGCCCTCCCACCCTGGTGCCAGCAGCAGAAATGCCCCCAAAGATTTCTTTCCCCCCTCCAAGCACTCCCCAGGACCACACCGTGAAGGCCAGATTGCAAGAGGGCAGTTTAAAGCCAGCAGTGAGGGATTTCTCCTGGAGAAGGGTTTCCCGAGCAGGCGGCTTCACAAGCGCCCCAGGCAAGAGAGGTCTCACCACGATTACAAAAATATTGAGGACTTGGCTGGAGATCAAACACCTTCCCAGTCTGCTTTCAAAGACCGCTGGGGTAGCGCTAAGAGCCTGGGCTTTCTCTCCCAGCAAGTGTCCTCCTCTCCTCCATCCTTCTGAAGCACCTCTGCGCTTTCATGTCTCCATCAGTGCCCCCTCCCTGCACTAGCAGGATTGGCCAGAAAAATCCAAAAATGGAACTAAAACCTCTCTAAGACACTTGTGCGCTCTCAAGCCAAGTCCTGGCAGCTGCCAGACCTGCCTGCGGCCTGCCAGACCCTGCACAGCAGAGGGAGGGATGGGGAAAAGCAGCACAATGGCACTTTTGGGGGTAGCCCTTGCTGCTCCCTAGCGGTGGGTGCCCGGATGCTCGGGCATCATGGGATGCTGAGCAGCAAAGCCAATGTTTGGGGACCATCAGGACCCCAAATCACTGGGGTTCCCAGCTCGGAGAGGTGCAGGGGGCTCCTGGGCAAGATGGGCTTGTGCATGAGGAGCCACCGGTGCCCAGCCCCTCGCTGGCTGTGCAGGGGAGCGGGGCTGAGCACAGCTGGTGCCCATGGGGAAGAGTCTGCTCCCCGTGATGTCCCTGATGCCCCCCGATGTGGGTGTGCTGAGCCCCGGGGGGTGCGAGCACCAGCCCACAGGCTCAGGTCCAGCCTCTGCGTCAGCAGGAGATGGTCTCACCATCCCAACCACCTTCCGGCACCTCCTCGGGAAATCTAAACCCCTCCTGACCTCGCTCCTTCTGCCTTTAGGCCCTGCGGGTGGGCAGCTTCTACCTGCTCCATGTCTTTCTGTGAGATCTGGGGGGAAAAAAGAAGGAAAGAAGAACTTGTGCAAGGAGTGGAGAGGAGGAGGATGCATTTCCTGGTAATGAGTCCTTTGTATCAAGTGACGAAGGGGAACTACGAAGGAGTAGCACAGACATGAAAATTAAGAGTCAGAAGTAATTAGAAGAGCCTGGATCACCGCTTAGCCCCAGAGGAACCCCTGATAACGGTGTGGGTGCTCATTAAAAAGATATAATTAGGACTCCGAAGCCACGGACGAGCCACTCTGCAGCCCCAGCACCGCAGTCTCCACATAGGCAGCTCCCGCTCCCCGCCCTCCTCTCACAGGACCCCTCGCTCCACGGAGCTGAGGCACACGGCAAATCCCAGCCTAAATCCTGCAAAAGCCTCATCAGAAGCGATAGGAAATGAGGAGCAAACCCGAAGCATCAGCACAGTGGGCCATCTCCCTGCCCGCCCTGCCCCACACAGCTGCAGGCAGCCAGCACCCAGGGCTCTCCATCTGCATTTTGCTTTTTGTGATGAGATGCCAGCACCCCTGCGACGGGTTTTTTGTTTGGGGCAGGCATCAGTGAGCAGGAGCAGGGGTTTGGGTGTTATTCCTCGGTGTGTTTGCTGCCAAACTGCACTCAGCTGCAGCAGAGCAGGGCCCAGCCTATCTCCTCAAGCAGGATGCGACCGTGGCTTGTCTGGGGTAAGGGACCACTGGAGCCAGCCTTGATGATGCCACCGGGGCACTGTGTGGGTCATAAATCCCACAATGCTGAAATATGGAAAAGTCCCATATGTGGGTCTATTTTGGTACTCACCAAGAGGTTTGGGTGAGGCTGTGCAGCCTCGGGGAGCTGCTGTGCCACGGGTTCAGCCCGCGCAGCTTTGAGATGCTTTTTGATGAAACTCTAAGGACGGAGCATTAACCCCAAGGGCAGCACAAGCCCTGGCAGGAGCAGGGGACACGTGGCAGAAATAATTGAATGGGCCCTGCTCACACCCCAGCTGGACGTGACCCTTGGGCTGCCGAAAACTGGCGACGCAAAGATGCGCTGAATTGTTTGAACACATGATGAAAACCCTTGAGTGAGCTTGAGCTCAACAGGGTGTTGTGAGGCTTAATTAATTTATGTCCAAAAGCACTTTGAGGACATCAGATGAAAGAGGCTATTATAGGAGTGCAAAGAGATCCTTTATCCCTCAAGATGGAAGCAGGAACAGCCCTGGCCATGCTCCCTCTTTAAAGAGCATGGGCTATTAGCACAAATGCCAGTGATGAATAGGAGCTATTTTATTTTTTTATCTTATGGAAATGATCCTGCAGCTTCTCTCGATGACACGTCATCCTGGCAAAAGAGGGCATGGAGGGGGAGAAGCTCCTGGTGAAAAACAGAGAGCTAATTATTTCTTCCTAAAAGCCTGCCATGAGCAAATGTTAAGTTTGGACCAAAATTCCCCTTCTCTGCATTCCCCCCTGGGAGTGCTCGCCTCTGCTCCAGAATCCCAATGACCTGATTTAGGGTGTCCTGGGGGTCCCCCACTGCTGCCAGCTATTTGAGGGGGGAGAAAAGGATCCCTTGAGAGGTGATGGGAACTTTGGTGGGGCTCTTCCCCGCCCGTGCTGAGCAGCTCAAGGGAGCCAGGCTCACATCTCATCCCACGGCGTCCCGGGGTCCCCTGAGCTCCTGCAGTCCCTCGCTGTCACATGCTCTGTTGGCACCCCCCATCCCTGTCTCCTCCTTTGTGGTTTCAAGGCAGATGATAAGACATTTGGGGTACCCTGGGCTGGGGACAGCAGGTGCCACCGCTCAGGAGGTGCCAGTAGGCATTTGTGGGGAGATGGCGAATGGTCAGAAATTTGGGGTTTTCTGCTGGGATGGACAAAATGGGTTAGAAATCAGTCCTGATCCAACGTGGAGGGGTGTTTTTCCTCTGTCTCCTTCCTCAAGCTGGTGGTGGTCTGGCTATCAGGGCAGGATCGGGCCCTTTCAAATCTTACTTTTACGGCTGTAGATCTAGGGAACTGCACCCTGCGGGACAGATTCCTTCCCAGTCACCCTTGGAAAAGCCCCTGGGGAATTAAAAACACCACCACGCAGCAGCCTGGAGCATGCACATCCCCCCTGTGCACTTCTTGGAGGGGTCAGCAGCACCCGCCCTGCCCCAGGCAAGGAGGACAAGGGATGTCGGGGTACAGGGGAGCTGGCATGGGGACAAGGATGGGGAGAGGAGGCACTGTGGGGTGGGAGCTGCACGGGTTTCTCATTACACTGCTGTTGCAGCGGAGGCATGTTTAATTGCAGCTTCACGGCAGAGATAATTTGTAGGTATGAATGTCGTCCCTGTGGGCGTTAATTTTCATCGGCTGTTTATGTGAACGGGGCAAGCTTCTGCTCTTGGGCTGATGCTTCCCGGCTGCCGAGACGCCACGGCAAAGGCGCACGTCCAGCTGGGAACACTCGTCTTCACCACGGGGAGACCACCCCTGCCGCCCCTGCATCGCAGAGCCACCGAGGCAGCAGTGCAGGGCATCCCAGGGAGGGATCCTCCTGCTTCGGTGGGAAAAGTCCCCCCCAGGGCAGGTCTCTCTGACGCCCCAACCTCCTGAATTTGTAGGGCACGTACTTTGGCAGCGAGTGGGTCTTGCTTGGAGCGGAGCTGGGCATAGCGTGGCCCTCCCACAGCGTGGGTCCGTGGGTGGGGAGGACTCGTGGATGCAGTTGCCATGGAAAAACAAAACCCCTCGTCAAGATTCAGAGGAAGCTAATGAAATAATTAACAAGTAGCAAAAATGAAAGAGGAGGATTGTGGCAATGCTTCTGCTCCGCTGCCCAAGGTAGGCAACTGTGGAGGGGAACTGACCCGGAAAGCAAAGCAATGGAAAAAGCAGGGAAATAAATCCAGCCTAAATCTGAGCTGGACCATCTTCTCGCTGGGGTTGGGATTTTCTGACTTTTGTTTTGCTTTCTGCCCAAAAAAGCAGAAATGAGAACTCCAGGAGAAACTCTCCACACAACAGAGAAAGCAACAGCACAGCCCTCTTCTGACCCGGGCTTGCAGTGCAGGTGACAAGGGACAGTGGCCTGGGACAGGCAGCCTGGGATGGGCCCGTGGGATGGAGGATCCATGTGGCTCTGTGGGACCTTGAGCCGTGGGTGGGACAGGGCATTTGAGAGGGACTGTGCGGCTGGGAGCTGAGGGGGGGACTGGGAGGAACTCCCAGTGGCATTTGTCTGAGGAGCCTGGGCACTATCAGGGCAGGATCAGTTTTTAGAAAACATGAACATCCCGATGGCAAAAGGCATCAACAGGAACGCAACTGCTCTGCCCCTCTGCAGGCTCAGTGCTGGCCTCAAGCCGGACACGCCATCCCCACCGTTCGCTGAAGGCTTCTTTCCGCCCTGCTATGAAATACAGCATCAGATATATCTCTGCACCAATTTCTGCAGCATTGCAATGTGCTCCTTCCATCTCCTCTAGACACCATTTGGCAGATCTGTGCTGTGAATGTCACAGCAGTCTTTCATAATAACTTCTCCCACCATCCCATCAAGTGCAATGAGACGGGTGTACCATCTGCTGGAAGCCGTGCCGCCATGTGCAGAGCCGCATCCCTCCCTCGCTAGAGAAACCCTGAAACCCTTCCCCGGGCCCACTCAGCCTGTCTCGGGCTGGAACGGAGCTGCACTTAAGCAACCCTTGCATTTCTCCCCAGGAGGGCAAGTGGCTCCTTTTTGTCCCCCCTCTGCAGATGCCCCTCATGGCTGCAGCGATGGCCCCGTGGGTGACAAGGTGACCAGGTCTGTGGCTTAAAGCACCTTCTCACGTGTGTCTTTAGCACTCAGCCCTAACACTCTTTTCCAGGGTAAAATGTCAGTAGGGTTGTCTCCGTCTGTGGGAGTCCTTCCCTGAAAGAAGTAAGCGGCAGCACTTCAAGCTGTCATGGATAAAAGATACTGTAATCTGATTTTCTCCGGCAGGAGCATGTCATTCACTAGGGGAGAAGGATTTGATCAACTTTGCTGAGACAGGTGCTCTGCACAGAGCGAGCAACCTCTGCGAAAGAGAGAGGAGCTACAAACCCGCCTGGGAGAGGGCGGCTCGCCAGGAGACAAGCTCAGCCCCGAGCCCATCACCGCTTCGGGCTGTTCCCGCAGGCACCTCCGCCAGCTCCTGTCACCTCCTCCAGCCTGTTTCACCTCTGCCAGCCCGTGTCACCTCCTCCAGCCTGTGTCACCGCCGTGGCTGCCATCCCCCAGGGACCAGCGGAGGGGAAGGGTCTGTACCATCAGTGCCTGAGGGTCTATCCCACCTTGGGATGGGGCAGAGAGTAGCAAGAGGAACGGGGCATCTGCATCCGGAGCTGTTGATACAAGGAAACCAGGTTTCCAAATGCTTTTCAAAAGCTGGTTTTCTCGCAGAAAACACCTAAACAAGAGAGCAGCTCCTGCAGGAGCACTGGGCATCGCCGGGGCAGCCTCCTTTTGCTTGGGCTGTACAAAGCATCAACACCAAGGTGATTTATACCTGTGTTTGAACTGGGGGTAGGAAGAGTCTGGGCTGAAAAAAGCAATTAGCAAAGGAGAGAAAAATCTCAGGGTACTTTAATAGAATTTTGTTGTTGATGTTGTTGCGCTGGGAAAGGCCAGCACGGTCCTTGCCCCTGAGGAGCACATGGTTTCAGAAGCTTGGATAATGAGAAAAAGTGTTTTCTGAGAGAAAAGAAGTGAAATGCTTTTTTTTCTTGCAAAGTGCTCTCTTTGTTTAAGCTGCTTGCAACACTTTTCGTAATTAAAATACATCTATAACTTCACCCAGTGCTTTTTGATACTTGCTCTCTCTAAAAGTATGGTTTGGATCAATGAAAATGTCCTAGGAGCTTATGGCAACAACCTTGCTCAGCAATTTTTCACTTGAAAGAAACCCAAGGGGAGGAAAGGTTTGTGGCTGTGCAAGAAGGGTTTTCCAAAAGGGCTATTCCCCACCCTGGAAAAAAAGAGTGATAATAACCTCACTCCGGAGTTTCCCATCAAGGCTGATTTGCATAATTAACACTAAAATTAGTCTTCATTCTGTCCTAACGATTAGGACAGCTTGCAAAGGGAGCCTGGCAAGAGCAGAGCTTCACCCAAGGCAAACCGGGTCCCCGCAGGGGATGTCCCCTGGTCCCTGACACGCAGCCACGGGGCCCTGGCAGAGCCAGGACTGACTTTGTGCCTTGTGATCACCAACCCCGAGTGCAGCCAAAGCCTGGCATGCCCAGGCGCTCACACAGCGCTGAGAGCAATGATAATAGCAGTTAGATTTGATTTTGCCTTGAAAATACACTTTAATCAAACCTTATTGGATTAGCATTGAAATCCGAGCATTGCTGGAACGGAGAGCTGCCGCTTCTCCACCACAAAGTCCTCCTGGCTTTTCAGCTGGGTTCTGTTTTAAACATGCCTCCCACCCGCAGCAATTGTGCTCAGAGCTGAATAATTATGAAAAGGGACTTTGATGCCAAAGCATTAAAAAAAAAAAAAAAAAAAAAAAAAAAAAAAAAAAAGAAAAAAGAAACAAGTCAACCCCAGCCCCCAAACCTGCGAAGGCTCAGCCGCACTTGCGCTCCAGCGTGCTTGGCATCACGAGGATTTTAATTTTTTTTTTTCCCCCCTCTCAACAAAATGTCAAAAATGTACTTAATGAGAAGTTCTCCTCTTACAAATGAAGCAGTAATCTGTCAGAAGGGAAAATCTGCTGTAAACTTAGAGCTCATCCCCTGACTCCTTGCCAGCATGCATTACGGCTCGCTGGCAGCTGGGCGGGCGGCGGGGCCTGAGTGCCATCTACAGCGGTCGGGGGGAACTAAGAAATCCGGAGTCCTGCTGCAGCTCCAGGCCTTTCCTTCCCTCTGCTCAGCCTTCCCACAGGGAGCACGCTCCCTTACCTCGCTGGAGACAGAAAAGGACTGCATGGGGTCTGGGGTGTTTCCCCAAAAATAGGGTGAGGCTGCGGTGGGTAGAGCCACAGGAATCATGGAAGGGATGCGGTGGCAGGTCCCCAGCAAGTTAATCAGCTCTCCAGCAAAAACACCCTGACCTTTAATAAGGGTTTATTTTGCAACCCATGCTCACAGCAGGGACTACACAAAACACGCTGGTGCCCGCTGTCCATGCCGTGGGGCACGGGGAGTCCCACACGTGGCTTCTTCACCGGTGCGAGGAGGAGTCAGGGCATGGGGCTCTGCTCCAGCCTGGGCACGGTGGGTGGCTGAGAAAAACACACCCAGGCGAGCTGATGGCACGGGGAGGAGGAGACCCAGTCGAGAGCCATGCTGTAGCAACTACCAGAAAGATCCGCAGAAGAACATATGGTGTGTTTTTAAATGCACCCATAACATTTATTTAAAATACAGGCTCTAAAGCTTGCCAGCAAAGCTTAATAGGAGGCAAATCTTTCTTTGTGCTGGAATCTCTCCTATTGTTTCACTCAAATCATTAAGCTTGTATTTATTTGGGTTTAGCCTAAACAAATGGGGAGTGTTGCAGGAAGAACTGTGCTTAGGAATCCCCTCGTGTCTGCAAGGTCCCAAATCCAATCTGCTGGGCTTGCTGGTGGCTGTCCTCACCTGCTCGTGCGGGCTGGCAAACCCAGCGGAGCTCACTCTGCCCTGATGCAACCCCTCAGCCATAAAAGCCCTGCTGCTGCGAGGAGACGCCTCTCCTACAGTGGTGGCCCCAGAGGAGAAGAGCATCTGTGTGTGTGTGTGTCCCCTTCTTGCTGCCATCGGCTGGGTGGAAAGGCTGAATGTCCAGGTGGGACGGTGCAGCTCAGCGTGTCCCAGCCTCGAGCTGCCCGTGGCAGGGCCCGTTCTTCCACCCAGCCCCGCGGGTCTGGCAGCCGCATCCCTCCTCGCCTGGAGATGAGTCAGGGGACGGCAGGCCAGCGGGGCTTCTAACAGAAGACTATGTTGGCATTGCAGCTCCTCCGGCCAGGCTGCTTCACACTCAGCATGAACGGAAACAGCCTGATGCAAGGCACGGGGTCACCCCCAGGATCTGTCCCCTCTCCTCTGCCTTCCGCTGTGCTCTGCCAGCATCTCCCCCGGGCACTGCCGGGACATGCTCTGCCAAGGACAGCGATGCCAGGAACAGCGGGAGACGGATTTCTCATCCCCTCACTTCCACGTAGCCCTGTGCCTGTGGCTGGAGGAGTGATGATGCTCCACAGGTATCTGGCACAGGCCCTCGGGTCAGCAATCCGTGCCCACAGCACCCATCCCGCCAGCGGGAGAGACCTGGAAGGGGCCGCAGGGAGCTGGGGGCAGACCCTGAGGGTGGCTGCACCCCACATTCTGTTGCAGGGGCTGGGGGCTGGCTGCAGCTCGGTGCTGTTGTGGTGCTCAATGGCAGTTGCACCATCTAGAGGAAAAACGGGTCCTGGTCCCAGAGCAGAGGGAAAAAGGATGAGAAGAGCAGCCTGGTCACGAGCAAGATGCAAAACCTTCAGCGAGGTGCTGTGTGAGCGATTTCAGGGTCTCACGAATGAGCCCAGATGGCCCATCTTTCCCAAAGAATGGGAACAGGGAGAACAGGACTCAGAGATGCTGGCCCTACCTGCTTTACATGTGACTGATCTCTGCTGGCTGCAAGGAACAGGTCAAGGGAGAGGGGAAAAACTAAATTAAAAATCCACAGTCTGCAGTCAAGCTGACCGCACGCCCCCGAGCCGGGAATCAGCAGCCCTGAAAGCAATTTCATCGCTCAGCTGGACCTGTATTACTTCTCTCTCTCTGAACAGATGTGCCGGTGACATTCATATGAATTACCACGGCGGAGATGTGAGTGGTTGAAGAAAAGGCCTCCCCCCTCTTCCCACCCTGGCAGCAGCCCTGCTCCCCTCTACGCTCCCGGCTCCCCTTTCCGCAGGGTGCCGAGGCCAAGTCACTGCCCAGCACCCCAAACAAGCGGCAGGTTTCTGCTGGCAGCAGCTCTTCCCTTGTGCTGGAGAACTCCCCAGAGAGAAATTTGGGGACTGAACCATCAGGGCCATACCCATAGGTATCCAGAAGAAAAGGAGGCTGCACACCATGGGGCTGGCTCTGCCAGCAGCACCCGCCAGCCAGGCATGCACCGACTCCCTCTGCCACCCACCAGCTCGCCCACCTCCTGCCCTGTGGTAGCCAGATGATGAGCCCGTGCTCATCTGCGTTGCCCTTGCACAGGGTGTAAGGGCTTCACCTTCCTTAGCAGCCTCCTGCAGCGTAAGGGGAGGTAGGAGCTCCATTCCCACTGATTTTTTTTTTTTTTTTGTACCTCTCAGGCCCCTGCAGATTGTGCAAGTCACAAGGAAACGTTGATCACATCCCAAATACAACCACTAACACATTTCAGCTCTCAATCTGCCTCGTTTGCTGACACCCAGTTCTCTCCTCCTCCTCCCACGAGCTCCTCGCAGCCGGTTCTTTCCTCCCGGTCTGCGGCACGTACGTCTGCAAGCTGCTCCGGCTTTCCCATCCCACACGCGGCTGAACGCACAGCTCACCTAGGGCGCTGCCTCTGCTCCTTCCCTTCTACGCCTCTGGGTTTTCTGAGCCCCATGGCAGGCAGGGAAGCCTGGCCAAGGGTCAAATCCAGCCCTCGCCCTGCACAGAGTAGGAGAAAGCAAAATGTAAAGGACATCAGGTAATGGGAATGGGCTTTTTTTTTTTTTTTCCCCTTGGAAAAGCCAGGTATCAGTGTGTTGTTGGACCGCATATTTTGGGTCAGGGTTTGTAGACCCACGCTGTTATCTCAGCTCAGCAGCTCCCAGTCTCCTGGTATCATGGAGCCACCTGCCCGAGGGGTGCTGGACGGATTGGAGAGGGTTTGGGTCATTCTCCAAGGGGCTCAGACCACTGCCAGGGGATGCAAAACCAAGATAAAGAAACACTTCAGAAGGGCTGTCCCTTAATGGCAGCAGCACAAGCCCCACCCAGGAGAAAGTGCCTTCTCTAAATACCATGTTTTTCTTAACGCTTAGCAGAAGGACAGGATTCGATCTCCGCCTCCGTTCCCAAAGCTGTTATGGATCTGTTGCACTGAAGGCATCTGTAGTGCCCAGTCAATACTCCTCCATCCCTGACAGCTCTGCAGAATGGGCGGGTGAATCTGACACTGCACTTAGTCCAAAATTACCATCACTGGACATATGCCATGGCCCTAAGAGCCCCGTGTAAAAGCAGGAGCGCACGTGGGTGTGAATGTGGAGTGTGTGCAGCTGCAGCTGGCACGAAGCGAGGGTGGTCAGGGCTCCTGCCCTCCGCCTCTCTTGGCTGGAGCACGGGGGAGTGACTTTGGCCCACAGGGAGTGCAGTATGAGGACTGGGGAAAAAGAAATATTTAAAATAACTCTTAGCGTGTTTGCCAAATTCTGCTTCAACAAGCCTGAAACTGCTCCTGGGATGCCCCTTCGCCCTGCAGAGCGGCGGGGAGGCTTTTGCTCTGTGTGGCTACGCTGCTGAGGGCAAGTCGCTCTGTGCTGGTTTGCTGGAGGAAAACCCGAGCTAAAGAATTGCACGGGCTCCCTGGCCCAGCATGCTTTATCAGTCTGATGAAAATTCAAATCAGCGGTGATCTTTGGTTTGATCCAAGACTTGTTTAAGGAAGCATTTTGACCACGGAACCAAACGGCAGTTGTTTGCAAATCCTTAATCAAGCCCTGCTTGCGCAAAGTGCATTTTGCAATTGCAAAGGCCTTGGTGAGGAGACCTGCTGTGCACCGCAGCCCTGGTCCCTGCCTTCCCCACTGCCCACCCCAGCGTGACTGTGGGCAGCGTCCCGCGGTGGCAGCATGGACTCAACCCACCCCATAGGGACATCGGGGACAAGTCGCTTCCTTTGTGCTGCTCTTCTCTTGGAGACTTTGAACACCTGCCCGTTGCCCTGTTGTGAATTCACTGCAGAGAGGTTTTCCTTGTTTGCAGCCAAGAGAGTCCATGGATGCTAAAAACAGACTTCGCCTTGAAGGTGATCTGAAAAGCTTTCCTACATGTGAAGATGGCTTTTAAAAACACTGGCTTAGAGCTCACGGGGGCCGGAGCAGCACTCGGGATGGCTCTGCCGGGAATCGGGAGTTGCTCCACACAAGTCCTCTGGCAGTCCCTTGGATGCTCCTGAGCAAGCAGCCAGTCAGGAAAGGCACTTTGTAAATGCAAGACATGACCGTTGCAGATGGACGAGTCCACAGCTGTGCTGGGACATCTCGGCAGAAGAGTTGGAGGAGCAGTAATGAGGGGAGCTGGAGCACAATGTGATTTTTTTTTTCCTCCCCAGCACCCTTAAAGTTCTCAGCAATTGCAGCACAAAGTCAAAGCAGAACAGTTTCCTTTTGAAATATATAGCAAGCGCAGCATCTCCGTTTCATTACGGCTTTTCTTCGTGTAGCGGGGAAGGTATCTATCCCACTGTGCATCTTTGATCTTGCCCTTTAAATAGGCCATTTTAAAGCTCACAGACCCCTTTTCATCACCATCCACTTTGGCTCGTGGCACCTAAGGCCTGTGTTTATATCCCAGCTTGTGGCTGAAATCAAAGTGTTGCTGTAGGAAATTCTGCACATGGTTCATTAAAAAGGAAAAAAAAAAGACTGACTTTCTGTCTCTGAATGAATCCCCATGTGTTCATCAGTGCTCCCGGGCCCTAAGATGCAGGAAATATCTGAGCTGTCCTGGCACCTTGCACTCACGCTGCTGGCGTGGCTTGGCACCAACCTTCAGCACTGAACTTCAACAGCTCATCCCCAAAAGGATGATGGAAGAGGTGGCAAGAGGCCCGTCAGTGCTCCAGCAACACCCCAGTGACCCTGCAGATCTGAGAACAGAAGGATGGAGCTATTGCAATATGAGGGGCTGACCTGAAGAATGGAATTAAACATGATCTAAAACATGCACTGCAAAACCCTGCACTATCGAGGCAAGAGTCGCTGCCGGGAATGCTCAGCCTGCAGCCCTGAGTGGCTCTGGAGGAACCGCAGCTGGTAAAGCCTGGGCCAAGGCCAGCAGAAAGTCCCCATTTGGTGGCCCAGTGGTGGGGTAGGACCCACAGGCGAGCATGCAGCTGGCACCCCAGACGAGTCACATCAGCTTCTGGCTTCTCATACTTGCCTCACTTCTTCTCGAAGTCCCAAAACTGGAGGAAACTGTGCTGATAACAGTCTGACACCTAATGGGCACAAGCAGAATTGTGACAAGAACAGGATCCGGCTGGAAATGTTCTGGTGGGAATACAGACAGCATTGCCTCCGAGAAAAGCCCACGGAGCTGGACGGAAAGGGAAGACTTGCGTAAAGAAGACTCTTACAAGACCATACGGCACATTTCCGTGCTTGTAAACATGAAAAATGTATAATTTAACCTCGATAGGAATGAGTTGTATGAAAACTATTAAAAAGTCCTCGGTACGGAATATGAGAGAGGTGCCATCATTTCCTTTGAAATTTCAGAGGTCTTCGCCATATGAGAGCAAGAAAGGGTCAGGGTTGCAATCAAACCTCTTGGCACTAAATTGTATTTCTCAGGTTATATTCTTATGCCGGATACACTGGGAGTTACTACTGAAAAGGGACATCTCCAAAAGCAGTCAGCTGTGCCCCACAGAGACCTTCAGCTACGTTTTGTATAGTGGTCGGTACTGAATTGGAAGTTCATCAGATTTGACTCAAAAACATTAAATGTGTTCTGCAAGCATGCCTCTGCGCTCCACTTTCCACTTGATGCATTTCATGGAGCCAGTGGGTCTCGTCTCTTAAAAAAACCCCGGCATCCAAAGGCAATTTACAGCAACAAGACAAGACACAGCAGAGCTTCCCAGGGCTAAGCTCCACCAAATACTGCCCAGAGACCTCCTCCTGCCCCAGATGCTGCTTCCCCAGGCAGCATCCAGCCCTGCTGTAAGGAAGCTCATGCCATCTCTGCTCCATTCAGAGGGTAAACAGAAATGTTCAATATCCAGGCTGTTTGCTAGCAGCCTTCACGGGTATCTCTTCCTTTTTTTCTAAATTAGATCTTTCTATTATAACTTCAAGGCCTCATGAGTCTCCTTGGCATTTATTAAATAACAACTAAACTCTTCAATTTACCATGTTACTACATGATCCAGCCGTACTCCATCTAACACACCACCTGCGACCAGACTGAAGGAGCTGAACGGGGCAGGAGGAGGTAGGAGTGGGGCCACCACCACGTCCTGCTGCTCCGAGGGACCCGCTGCCACCCGGGATGTGCCTAGGACTCACTGCAGCTCGTAGCACGAGCAAAGTTCTGCAAGAGGGAAACAAGTGCTCAAGCCACACCTGAGCCGTTTTGAACCAGAGGTGAGAAGCCTGCTTCATTTATTTTAAAATAAATGCTGGCACTACTTTTTCCAGAACAGTTTTGAGCCTCCTGAAGCTCAGTGGAGCCACATGATATACGGACCCCAAGTACTGACTGAGCTCAAGGTTCAGACTAGACTTCATCCACCTCCTTTCCCCGCTGCTTTTTCCACCAAAAACTCAGTTGTCACAGCAGGATTTCATTTTTATGGATTAGTTTTGCCCCCAAACCCAAAGATGTGCTCAGGGAATGCAAAACTGCCACTGGCAGAGGAAAGGGTTTGCAGAACCTGAGGCTATCGACTTCCTTTGTGTCCTAGACACAGCTGTGCCCTCGGCCAGTGTCAGGTCTGACTCATATTCCCAAAGAAACAGCGGCACAGCAGAAATGCCTGGTGTTTTAACACGGCTCCATGTAGGAACAGTAATTGGCCACGAAGCCACAGGTTACCCAACAACAAAATCTGCGAGGCAAGTCCTTTTATTCTTACTATTTTGTTTTTAATCTTGTCCTTTCTCTTGCTGAAAAAAAAAAAAAAATAGCCATCACCTGAGATCCAGTTTCAGCCTTCTGATAACCCACAGCAGCTTTTGCCTCTAATGTATCCAGACCCAACTATAATGAGCACCTGTTCCTACCCCCTGCAATAAGCTGCAAATGGGATGAGCAGACCCTGAGGCCGGGGAAGATGTTTCATTTTGAAAACATGAATGTTTCCCTGCCATTCCGGCCATCCTAACAAGGGGTCCAATTAGTGCTCGTGGTTTTGTCATCCGTCCAGTGGGGACACAGAGACGGGGACCACTGCTCTCATTTCCGCAAAGATCACGGATCAGGAAGACAAATCATCCCTAATGGGACCTCGGGGAGAGGCTTTGCTCTTCTTTCAAGTCAAAGGCTGCACATGGAGGCAACTTGCTCTGCAAAGCCATAAAATGACATCTCCGCTGGTAACAGCAGAGCTCTCCAGCAGCAGCCTCCCCCCTTTCCAAGCAACTGCACGTGCACAAAAACATTTATCAGGCTTCTGGCCATAGCTTTGACTTTAATTTTATTTTTAAAGAGCATTCACATGTAAATGGACTTGGCCCGAGCAGATACATGAATACAAGAGCCCTTTCTTTCCTCTGGCATGGCGTTAGGAGGAATATGGTGAAAGGAGCAAAGTTTCCTCACCTCCAGGCTGCAATTCTGCAGCTAAGCAAAAGCAAGTTCATTGTTTCTTTCTGCACACAGATGCTGGCTGTGCTGTTTTCAGCAGTCTTGTTCAAGTGAGCCATTTCAGAATATAAAAGCATATTACATATCCCAGGGACAAGAATACAGGCGAATGTCTTATCAGCTCCGTTTTATCTATTGTAAGAGCAGAGATAAATTAATATGAGTCTATAACTGTGTCCGACGGTTTGAAACGTGGTCTGACCCACATCCCCAGGGTCAGACCAGGTTTGGTAGGTAGGACTCCTGGGGATAAGAAAATTTAGAATGTGAGGTTGGAGTCTGAGAAAGGGCACAATTCCTCAGTGCATAAAAATACATGTGCTCTCCGAAACAAGCATCTCTGGGGTAAAAGCAGGTGGAAATCTATTCCACAGCACTTGGCATACATCAGCCCCACACCCTACGATGTGTTGCTGCAGAGCAAGCACAAAAACGTCTGAAGAGCCACAGTGTCCAGCACCTGCACTGGCACCGGGGACAGGGCAGGTGCACAATAACCTCATTGCCAGTTCCAGCAGCACCTTCTCTTTCTGCAAGGACAGAAGATTCACCTCGGAGCCTGGCTAAATTCTCACCAGTGTTCAACACTGCACCAGCAAACTGTCCTCTAACTCTTGAGTTAAACTTCTACACCGTGCTGCAGCGCTGTGACATGCTGTCAAAGCTGTGGCAGAAACAGCAACATCAGTCAAGCAAACTGTCTGGAGCTTTGAACGAAAAGCGACGCAGAAAGTGAATTGTATGTGGTAACAACTATTAAGGATAATGGGCCTGATTCTGACACCCACCGAATTCTTGTGCGCTGGCAGTAATTCCCCTGAGGGCAGAGGAGCCCAGTGGGGTGTGAGCATGATGTGAGTGATGTGTGAGTCCGCACTGCCACAACCTGTCACCCCATTTTCAGCCTGGGACCCTTTGCACCTGCTGCTCCCTTGACATCTTCCAGCCTGAAGCATTTTCCCCTGTGATTCTAGCAACACCCAGCCAAAAGATGTTGGGTTTCTACCTGTAGCATCACAGGTGTTCATGCACCACGGGGTAAGAAAAAGGCACCGTCGAAGTGAAAATAGGCAACGCTTTGGGTTAAGGCACCAGGTTTTCATTTGCCAGAAACTAGGAATGGAAATGCCTGTGAAGATTTACAAACCGAGAGTTATGACTCACTCTGTGGAGTTTTTTTAGTGAACGAGCAGGTTGAAACGGGTGTCCCGAAAAGAAGGATTTGGCAGCTTGGTTCTTGTCGGGGAGCACGGGGCTGGTAGGACACGACTGGCAGCAAATCCTCAGGGAAAGCCTGTTTGCCAGCAAAGCAGAGAAGAAACAGAACACTAAAACTTTGCTGGTTTTCCACACGAAATCTCCAACGCACTACCAGCTTCAGCTTCTATTGGAAAAAACAAACAAACAAACAAAAAACCCCCAAACCCAACAAAAACAAAACCAGGCCTCAGCTCTCTTAGTTCTAGTTTTGCATCCCCAAACTTTGCGTTTGGGACGGTCAGTGGCGTGGTTTGAGTTTTCCCCACCTTTCAGCAGCCCCCACCGCACCCCCGAGGGAGCGCGGGGAACGATTCTCCTCCTGCCCGCTGCAGCCGACTCTCGCCTCCAAAGCAACCGCCGCCAACCCCCGGTTCGTGCGTTTTTCAAGTCCCCGCCGGGACAGAGCTGGTCGGTGCTTGCAGAATCAGGGGTTGGTTGGAGCCCAAATCTTGCCTTGGGTCTCCGGTTCCCAGGGCCGGGGGGGGGTACCCCCTTCCTCCCCGGTGGACGCCTGCCTGCCGGATTCATTCCTGCCGGGCTCATTCCTGCCCTCCCCTCCGC
>NW_020799122.1:3391357-3400931 GCF_003259725.1 Athene cunicularia | reverse complement strand
CGGCGCTGGCCCCGCTACGCCGCCTCCGGGCGTCCCCCGCGGGTGGGTGGCCCCTCGCACACCCGAGGTGGGTGACCCACGGGTGGGTGTCCGCTCGTGTCCCCTCACAGAGCTCCGGAGGATGCCGGCCCCCCCCATCCCGGGAGGGTGTCCCCTCATATCCCCTCACCCTCGGCGGGCTCTGTCCCTCCGTGTCCCCTCACCCAGCCCCAGTGGGTGCCCCCCCGTGAGTGTCCCTCCGTGTCCCCTCACCCAGCCCCAGTGGGTGCCCCCCCGTGAGTGTCCCTCTGTGTCCCCTCACCCAGCCCCAGTGGGTGCCCCCTCACATCACCTCACACCCTCGGTGGCTGTCCCCTGGGTGGGTGTCCCCTCGTGTCCCCTCACGCCCTCAGTGGGTGCCCTCTGTTGGGTGCCCCCTCAGAGCCCGCACCCCTGGGTGGGTGCCCTGCCCTGAAGCGGTTCTGGGGCAGGGGGATTCATCCCAGTCCCGTGTAATTCTTGCAGGGCGACCACAACCCCGGCGTAGGACAACGAAGGTATCTGCCCCTTACCTGGAAACTGTGGAAATAGGTTAATAGGAAATAAGTTGTGGGGTTTGTTTTTTTTCTAATGAAGCTGGGAGCTTAAGTGTGTTAATTGCATTTCTTCAGGATAATTAGGTATTCTAATTCCTGTCTCTTCGATCCTTAGCTGCTTATTACAAGGAAAAATGTTTTTAATTTACGTTTGCCCTAGTGAATGTGTTGAAGGCCGCTTTAGAATTCACGTTTCTGAAAGTTGGGGGTCTGACCCGGGTCATGGCGAGGTGCTTCCCCGGTTGGTTACGGACGAATACGGGAGCGGCCGGGAGCACTGCACTTTGTTGGCAGGGGTAGAGCAGAAGTCAGTCTAAACTATCTTCACTTGATTAAAAGGTGGAAATTAAAACAGCGTGTGTTGTGTTGCTCCGGCTAGCAGCCAGCAAGGAGGGCTGTCCTTGAGCGCTGTACTCCAAATTTTAATTCTGTAACAATGATGTTTTGAGGTGAATTATCACTGAGGAAAAGAAAATCAGAAATGGATGCCCTCCAGAGCGTGAGTTAAAATGCGTTCTGCTGGGATGTTCTGCAGCAGAGAACCAGCAAATGTTATTAGTGGTGTGTTCGGAGCTAACCGCTCCGCAGACGTCATGTAAGGCATGTTCAGGCCGACCCTGCCTTGGTCAATAACATTTCAAGAATATTCTAGTCTACTAACAAGATGGCAATAAAACTGCTCCCCGAGCGCGGGTCCCAGAATAATTTTGACAAAAGCAGTTGTCATGTTATGCTATGTTCTGTGTTGGAGCACCGCGCTCTCTTTAAAAGTGATGAAGAATTATCTTCCTTGGTTGTCTGTTACTTTATTCTCAGTGGCGAATAAATATAAGTTTTCAAAGTTGAGAATTATTAATTCTATAAAATATTTATTGCCGCTGATTAATCTGAAACCAGACCTAGAGAATAATTGACAAGGGCAAGGTCAGAGAGGATTTGGAGGCAGAAGCGTGTCTCTGTGGTTGGTAGAGTCCAGTGCTGCTTTGGGTTTGTGGGGGAGACTGTGCATCGGCCTTGGAGAACCACCCAACTGCTGTAGTTTTTTGTTGGGGTTGCTGCATGCCTTGTGTCCATCAGACAGTTTTAATCCTACCAAATGATGCTGCAGGTGAAACCTTCGGCCCTCACGGGACGACGTGGAAGTTGTGAACTTTTTGGGGCATTGTCTGGCATTTTCTGGATGGCTTTTTTTGTTCCACAAAACAGGGCTTCGTTCTGGGTTTTCTACTGTAATACAAAGAGTAGTTAGTAATCTTCACCGTGTTTTTGCAAACTCCTAAAGATTTGTATTTACCAAGAGCTTTTATCCTGCAGCAAGGCCGGGATGATTGATGTCTCGGGGTTATTGCTGTAGTATGGTTCAGGAAGAAATAAGCTTCCCTTCCTCCTCTTTGAGCTGCCCCAAGTCCCTCAGCTGTGCTCAGTTAATGCCAAGCCAGAACTGGTAAAAGCTGTCTTGGGCTAGTGTGTGCGTCCAGGCGTGCTAGCACGGTTACTCTGCTCTTTAATAAAAGTTGGTTTGTGCTGCACCATCTCAGATCATGGGCAAGCTTGCTTCACATCCACCCGTTATATACCATGTGGACACAGCCAACATTGTTTTCGTTGTAAAACTGAAAAGCTGAGCTATGCGTGGTGGGAGTTCTTTCAAAAGGGCAATTATGCCAAAGGAAACACAGGGAGCAGAATATTTTGCAGGGTTCTCCACTCCCACTGATTCCACTTTGTTATGAAAATTTCCCTTGAAATTGTTCTTTCTCTCTCGCCACAAAGTTCATTGCAAAAATATTCAGACAGCGTTAGTGCAGAAGGGGATCACACACACCTGTGCACTGAAGTGTCATCAGAGTGTTTCTTTGTGGGTCTTGACAATAGGTGGTTATTTAGGAACATGTGCAAAAGAGAGCACGACCTTCAGTGAAAAGTTTTGGCAGGAAGAGTTTTGGAAGTGAAGATAATACCTGAGTTGCATTATGGTTGTGCCAGACAATACTGGAAACCACAAATGATGAGTGGTGCGTCTTAGCCTTAATGGCAGTAGTGACTGATTTACCCATTAAAGCGATGTTGAGGAGTAACTCTTGGGGATTATCTGGCACAGTAAGTCTGAGCGTTAATAATGTACAATAATGTTACCAGTATTATTACATGGAACTTCTAGAGGGTAGATGCGTAATAAAAAAATATCTTTCTCTTTATTGTAGGATGGAAGAGAGACCGGTCTGAAAAACTGTTCCGTTGTGGACTTTGCTGTTGTCTGCTAGAATGTTCCTTATGAATGCTTCTCCTCTGGTAGCTCTTCAGACAAAATGGGAGTCCTTTGGACCAGCAAGGAATTGTAGATACCCCGTTTGCTTCTCTGAATCTGAAGGGGATGTCACTGGAACCTCTGTAAGTGCAAAAGTTCAGATGATCATAAACAACCTGCAAAGTCAAGAGTCTCCCCTGGGTATGAACAATGAGTATGATTGTATTATGCAGAAGAAACAAAAGGGAGAAAAAGGCACCAGTAACAGAGTCCCATCGAGCACCACTTTGCTACGGAAGCATCCTCAATATACCAAGTGTGGTTGCCCTGCTGATTTGGACGACACTGAAGTGGAGGAGAATGTGGGGTTTGGGACTCTCTTACTTGATTCCGATAGTGATGATTCCGTCGACCGAGGCATAGAGGAAGCCATCCAGGAGTACTTGAAAGCAAAAAGCAAAAGTGACCAGTCGTTACAAAGGGACGCGGAGTGTTCTGAGAATATAAGCAGAGACAAAAGGTTTAAAAGAGAATTCTCCCAGGACGAAATGGCTAGTAACCTTCTCCCTGTGAAATTCAAAGCGGAGATGCTCTCTGAAGAGTACCTGTCTGACCACCTTGGCATTGGCAAAAGGCTACAGCCTGCTTCCCCTCAGAGCATCAGTAGCGATGACTCTTTTGAACAGAGCATACAAGCTGAAATAGTGCAGTTCTTGAACGAGAAGAAGCAGCAAGAAATTAGTAAGTGTGTGGCTGGGGAGGATAAAAAGGATTCCGATGTGACATCTGTCCTAAAATGCAGCAAAGAAACACCAAACAGAAACTGTGGTGCTATAAAGCAAGGTTGTGATGCGCTCCTCTTGAGACACCATCCCAAGCTACAGAAAACCAGCACTCAGTCCAAGTGTTTGCAGTCTAAAATCCAGGAAGAGCCTGGTCATCTCAGCCAGGTGAACGAAGCGTACCTAGAAATGGGCACTGCCAGCCAGCCCTGGTTAGTGGAGCAAAATGAAGAAAGTGGAACTAATTACTGGGAGACGAGGGGAGCGCTTACGAACGAGAGTATCCCCACGTCTGACTCGAGTAGCGATGATGGCATTGAAGAAGCCATTCAGCTTTATCAGCTGGAGAAAATCAGGAAGGAGGCAGGTCATGCAACAGACTGTGTCCCTTTGCAGAGGGAACAATTTGATACAAAGGGAATGGCGGACATTTCCGCAAGCCTGACAATTAGCTCAACAAAAAGTGCCTCACCAGAAATCCATAAAAGCCCTGTAAGCAACAAGCGAAAAGAAATTAATTCAAAGTCAACAGAATTAGAAAGTACCAGCAATGAATTTAACAAGCTGTTTAAACCACTGAAAAAAGCTAGACATTTTGCACCTCCGGAAAATAAGATTGCTGCTTGCGAGCTCACATTGCAGGCCTCTTGCAGAGCGGACACATCTGCAGAACTCATGTGTGCCGAAGCGATCCTTGATATTTCCAAAACCATCATGCCATCCCAAATGGGAAGTGACAACAGATCACTGGCTGCAGACTCCTTCTTTTCTCCCCAGCTTCTCTCCTCCTCCCATTGCGAAAGTGACAGCAGCCTTGTGGACAGTGATGATAGTATAGAGCAAGAAATCAGGGCTTTTTTGGCTCTGAAAGCACAGTCAGAAAACCTTGGAACAAAGCCTCCCAGCCTGTCACACTCAATCCAGATGCCTTTGCCTTCTGATCAAAACAGCCTCACCAGTACCCTTGAGCCTTCTCTTCCCAAAACACTGAAGCTATCTCTGAGTCGTAAAAGGAGACTTAAAAGGGAAGGCAGAATAGCGAAACAAGGTGCATCAAAACCACCCGTACAGCTGGAGACAGGACTTTTCCAGCCAGGTAACTACTCAAAATCTCCTGTGCTCCAAGAGGAGTGTGCCCTGAGCAGCCCTGCAGCACTCTGTGATGCTCAAAGGCTCGGTAGCAAAGAGACTAGGCAGCAGCAGCCAGTGTCTTCCGAATTATCCGGATCACTTGGCAGTTGTGTGGCCTTGGACTCTGTAAACCCTTTTATGCAGGTTCAGAGTAGCACAAGAAACCTTATGAAAAATACCATCCAGACTCAAGAGAGGGATGGTTCGGATGATGAGAGCAGTTCTCTGGATAGTGATGAGGACCTTGATAGTGCTATCAAGGACCTTTTACGGTCTAAAAGAAAATTAAAGAAGAAGTCCAAGGACCAGAAATCTCAGTGCAAAAAGAGGGTCAGATTTAGCGAGACAGAAACTCAGTTGCTGGATGAATTTAGTAGCCTCCAACAAAACGAGTGCAAATGTAAAAATCCTGTGCTACTGAAAAGCTGCCTCTCAAAACCTAGAAAAGCTGTGAAAGAGAATGCCATCAGAAATCCTCCAGACAACATAAATATCAAACTTCCCAATGAAAAACCAGAAACCGTGAAGAACTTGGAGTTTAACTTGCAGCTTAAAAAAGGATATAAACCTAAATCAGTTTCAAACCCGAATAACCTGCAGGTAGCCAAAAATAAAAAAAGTGCTTTCACAGCTGCGTCAGATGCTGATGACAGCAGTTCAGTGGACAGCGATGACAGCATCGAACAAGAAATTAGGAAGTTTTTGGCAGAGAAGGCTAAAGACTCTGCAAGCAGTTCCGAGGCACTGAAAGATGATGCAACTCTGGACCTACTGAGAGTGACCAAACAAACTACTAATAAAGGAAAAGCAAAGCAACAGCTGGTTGAAAGTGAGATTGACCTCATGCTGGGTCAGAGTAAAAAGACTGTGGTGTCTCAGCAAACTGAGGAGTTGAAGAACTCTCAGAGAACAGAAGGGAAAAGTGCAATGTTACATGGCAGTGGGAGATCTGCTTCTGCTGCAGAGAATGTTAATCTTCATACTACTGGTCAGTCAAAAGCTAAGCAAGGTGTGGTGGGGCTTAAAGGTGTTGCTGGTGGTGAGTTATCTGGAAACACAACAGGTAAAAAGGATGTCCCTAATACAGAGCCCGGGCAGAAAACGCTCCCACCTAAAACCAGCAAAAGCGAAGGTTGTAAAGTACGAAAAGTAATTAATGCAAAGTCTAGATCTAAAAGAAAGAATACCTTTCACCTAAAAATCTCAAGTAAATTTATTGCAGGTCTCAAATATGCTCGGGACAGGAAGAAATCCATGCTTTTGAACAAAAGGCAGAAAGCAGAGCGTTTGCTTGCCCAGAGCAGTGCGTTAGGAGCGGAGGTCGCTTCCCAGGATACAGACGTGCTCAGCCAGGGAAGAGGAGCCCCCTTGCCAAAAGGTGAATTTAGTGGGGAGAGTACGACAGCGATAAAAGAATCCAGTTCTTCTCAGAAGCTCGCAGCGGAAGTGTCAAGTCCCCGTGTAGCAGAAACCTGTGACAGATTGGAGGCTGTTCCTTTTTATATCGGGGAGGAAGCAGAGGGTTGCGGGACAGCTGATGATTCGGGAAACCCCTCGGATTCACACTCGAGTCTCCCCTTGCAGGAGCAGAGTGTGGCAGCAGTAAAAGTCGATAAGGTTTGCAGAGAAACATGCAAAGCTGAGAACACGCAGATGTGGATTGAGGAAGGAGATACCCACAGAGACAGCTGGGCCGATTCAAATTTAGATCCCCCATGCCCTGAACGCAGTATGGCGGTGGGAAAAGCAGATCAAGTTAGCAGAGACACGTCCCAGCAGAGCATATGTGTGTGCAGGAAGGGTGAGGATAACCGGCAGGACAACGGGCCAGATCCAAGTTTAGGTTGCCCACGGCAGGAACTCAATGTCACAGCAGTAACAGTGGATAAAACTAGTGGAGGAGCATGTACAGATAACAGTAGGCAGCTGTGCATTAAGAAGGAAAAAATTATCTGCCAGGACAGTGAGAGGCAGGAAGAAATTCAGGTATCCAGCTCCAGTTTGGAAGGAAAAATACCTGCCCTGCAGGATAGGGAAACCGCTTGTGAAGTGGGCCAAGGACAGGAAGTTTTAGACAAAACCTGTGCAAAATTTACTGATATACCCGCAGGGGACTGCCCAGATTCCCCCTTGAAAAGAAATGTTTCAAATATGTAAGTACCCCTTTTTTACAGTAACAGTCTTTTTAGAAAATAACTATCATTGTAATTACCTTGATCAAACTTGAGACATGGAAGGAGAGACAGTGGGAGATGCTGATATCTGTATATCATATACACACTAATGTGAAAAATGCTTCTATTTAATAGGGATATCATGGATAAACATACATAGTTTTTTGTAGAATTTTGTAAATTATTTAAAGTGCTCTAAGGAAATATTTTTTATAATGATTTTTAGGGCTTGCATTTACTACAGGATGCTGTAGTTACTGTAGATAAGAAGATACTGGCTAATCACGCTTTAAATTATGAGGCCTCTAATCATATATCAAAAGGAAACCTGTTTGCACGCAGAATATATTTGTCAATCTGTTAAGAGATCCTAGGACAACACGGCATTTGATAGCAGTGCTGTGCTTTTGAAGCAGATTATCTGACGTCTGTTCACATCCGAGCTGCCTTAGGACAATCCTGTGTCGCGGTTTTACGCTGGGGTCTCAGTTCTCCCACCCCGAGGACGGTTGGGGGAGTTCAGTGAGCAGAATTCCAGCAAAGTCAGCGCAGCTGTAGGTTGGGGGGGGATCTATCCTTGAAGATACAAATGCAAATTGGGGTCAATAAAGTGGGATCAGTCTGTCTGCACGTCCTGTGTAAAGCGATCTCAGCAGCTGCTGGAAGTACCTTTGGAATACCCGAACCCTCCCGCTGGCAGATGATTCCAAGCACAATTGATGGCATTTTGAGAAAAGTGAAGGAGCTGTGTCTGTTCAGACAACATGATTTCTTTGGATTTTGCTAGATTTATGTACTGCTGGGCCTGCAAGGCTGAAACAATTCCTCGTTATTCTCAAGTCTCCATTTGGATGCCCTGCAGTCACCCAGAGCTGGCTTTTGGTTTCCTGGATGAACTTTCTTGAATTGAGTGCCCTTACTTACCTTTTTTCAAAAGTGGTTTCTAAAATGCTACGTTTCTGTGAACTTTTTGTTTTCATTTACAATTTTTGTGCAATAGAACAAAGCTAGGTTTGCTGTAGGAAGTTCCTAATATAAACGCCAAGGATATTTTCAGCACTGTTCTTTCACGCTGGTAGCGCTTTCTCTGCCTCCGTTTCCAGCAGCCAGAATAAAGCAATTTTTCACTGTTATCTTTTTTATTTGGACTGACTTTAAATGGGATGGAAGTAGCACGATCATATCACAAAAAAAAATAAAGTGCCCCCACGCTGGTTTCACTGAAAAAATCCAAAAAGTGTGAATTTAAGCTGTTGGCTGGTTCTTTCCTTTTCATTTGTGTGTAGTGAAGTCCTTTGAGTAGTTTGTTCTTACATCTTTGTCCCTGTGAATTGATCTGATACTCTCTTTATCTAGTCTTCTACAGAACTTCTCTCAGCCAAACTACCACTCAGTATCACTTTGTTTCTCAGTCACTTCAGAATGTTGCAAAATGGAGCAAACGCGGTCAAGAAAGGATCCGGTATCACGTAGTATCCCCTGGTGTGATGGCATTTGCGGAATATTGGCAAGCTACGGCATAGCATAGAGTAGAACAAGTAACTGTGGCATGTAGAGAAATAAACAACATCCTTTGTGTGTTTATACTGTTGTGCAGTTACATTTTAAACATGTTTATAGTGGTCACTTGACATTTCTTACTGTCTGGCCACCTTTTTATAGTCCTTGGGTGGGTTGGTTGGTTTGTTTAAAAGATCATTATGCTAGATCATCTCATTTTTGTGGTAGGATACCCTGGAAAAGTGTTTTTTACTTAGCTCACGTGCCTGCGGTTCGTCTACACAGGCATATATTTTTGTCTGCCTTGATTCAGTTGCAGGATTTGGGCCTTTTTGTTTGGAATAGGTAAATAGGCTGGTATTTTAAAATAGAAGTTTTCCAAGTACCTTGCTTTAAAAGGATTAAACTGTATTCTTAATTTTAATAGAGATGATGGAAGCACTATGTACTGTTTGTATAAAATAAGCTGAATGTTTCTCCTCAAAGTTTTCAGTAAATCAACATTAAGACTTAAAAGGTGTCTTGTGCCCCCGTCGATGTGTTTGTGTTCTCAATGCTACTCGTGAACTGATTCACTCTCAATTAAGATGCAATTCCGATTACCTTGTGCTTTAAATAAAACCTAATTTCAAACAGCACTTTTTAAAATTGATAAACTTGATTTGTATATAGGAAATGGTGTACATTGATAAGTTTATAATGTTTAATAAATGGGGTTCTGACCATGGACCATGAAACCAGAGTGCTCCTATGGTTTGTGTCTTTAGTGAGTAGTATTTTTGTCTTAGCTTTTTTCCCTCCTGACTGTAGTCTGAAGATGTAATTAAATTATGCCAGTAAGGTTTGTGACTAAAGGATGTCACCCTTGCAGGGGATCGCAGGTTTGCGTTTGCTGAACCTGGGAGCAGGATCTCTGCTCCTCTGCCGCTCTTGCTTCTTGCCTCCTCTTTGCCTTCAGCCACCCGCCATCTGAGATTGTCATCTCCTATGTGACAGTAGTGTGTCTTTGTGACTTAAACAGAATCCAGATCTTTAAAGGTGTGGCTGTTTAAGGGAATGTTGTTTTAATAACAAAAACCACGGAGAACCTATAAAGTGCATAGGCAAAAAAAGTTGTGTCAGTTCTGGGGGTCAAGAACGGTGCTTGTCATTTTAGCAAAACCC
>NW_020799122.1:3387394-3391307 GCF_003259725.1 Athene cunicularia | reverse complement strand
TGATTTTTCTAGAGTTTGTCCTATGAGAATTGCTGACTTGAGGAGGAGCAAGCACCCACAGGGGCTGGAACTCGAAAGAGTGTCAACAAACATCTCGAGAACTGGAATTCCATGAGAAGGATGCCGTGACTCTGCTGGCACTATCGTCATTCTGGGAGCAGTTCTCAGCAGTCATTCAAAAAAGACAAGTCTGGTGTCTTGGAGAAGTAAGGAATCACTCTTACACATTACAGATTAAAGGTTGTAGAAGGATTATACTGAGTGAGAATAAATTCATGAGCAAGAGTCCCACGCGTGTAGTACCAGGTTTGGGACTGCAGTACAAGTCTCTCGAGGGTGCATGTTGATAGATTCCGTACCAAAAGCGTATTTTTTTTCCCCTACTGATACTGATCATAACAGGCAGCCAACCCTAGAGTAAGCACAGACTGTACAACCTTCCTGGCCCTCTTCAGCACACCAGTGGTAGCTCTGGTGAGTGCCCAAAACAAGCTCTTTTCCACTATTTTAACCCTCCTGAGATTAATTTGATCCTTTATCTACTGCAGTAGATAACATGCATGGAACCACAAACTCAGGTCTCCTCAAGCACGTAAAGAAGGGTTTTTTTATTTAAAAAAAGAATGATGGTTTATACTTTTAAAAAACACACAATGGTTTTATTTTTCAGAATAAAATAAGAGAACTTGCTCATTTAGATGTTATTTAACTACGCAGTATATTTTATTCTGGCTCCCGGTAAGTGACAGCATTCCGACTGCAATACCAGAGTTCTTGGGAAAATCTGTGCTTGCCCAGGTCTTTGAAAATAAGGATATTGTTTTATTTTTATCCCAGTGACTGTTCTGTGCTTCAGGAAGGGCAGTCTTCAAGGATCCTCAGGGGATCACAAGGACTACCTTAATCTTTTATAAACAGTCCTTTGCTGCTATTTTAGGAAGATGTGTTTTGACATGTAGCTGCTTTAAACGAGGAACACACCATCTCTGCCACCACCTCTTTTATTAATGTATCTGCTTTTTAATTTTTCAAACCTGTAAGAACTGCAGTTTGTCTTGGTTTGTTCGTACAGCCTCACATAATTTTATCTGCAAATGTGAAAGTCTTGCTTTCAAAATAGAGTAGAAAGAGACTGGTTTGGGTAGGTTCTCTGCAAGAAGACTTGACATCTTTGGGATATTTTGAATTTGTATGGCATCTGAGGATAGAGTCTGTACGAGGGTGACATAAGGTAAACTGCCTGCAAAACTGTTCAAAGGAACTGGTTTCGGTTCAAGAATAAAACAAAAAAAGGAAGAAATTAAGGCAAGGAAGAAAAGAGGTGGGTGTTTTTTAGATGAAGTATGAAAACAGGTGGAAAATATGTGACAAAACCCACTAAATGTATATTTTTAAGATGCAATCTTATCCCTAAATTATTCCACCTGCAGAAAAAAAAAAATGTGGATAAAAATATATGTAAAATTGTCACAAGTGTTTATATTAATTCTGCACTTTTGTATATTTTTCATTTCAGGAGAAGAAAGGGATGTTATGAGAAGCTCAAGGTATTGTCTAGAGTGTAACAGAAGAATAGCAATGAATGATGGAGGGTCGCTTATTTATTTTCATACGTTAAATATTCTTAAAGTGAACTTGGGCCCATTCCTGCTTAGTATATTTACTTGTTCCAATGTATCTGCTGTGTTTTCAGCAAATGCGACTTTCGCCAGCTACTCTTCTGTTTGAGATAACCAAAGGCATTGCTGTGAAAACTGGATTTCTTTGGTAGATGTGACTGAAATCTTGCTGGTGGGGCCAGGAACATGTAGCTACGCTGGGTGTTTAAAAAAAGCACAAGTACAGGCCTGATGCATAGTTCAGTTTTGGACTTCAGGCTTTAGTGACATTATTAAGTCAACAGAATCCCTCTGCCTCACCAGTATGTTTAAATAGATCATCATCATGCAGCCTGTGTAGTTTATAAGACTATATAAAAATGACACAAATAGAGAATATTTCTAACATTTGAAGAATAATATTTGCAGGGGTACTCAGACATCCTATGACACTCATTTTTAAATTTTTTTAGAAATAGTTAGAACAGTATTATGCTCATTTTTAATATATACTATCACTACCTGTAAGGTAGGGCCATTTCTCACCCATAACCAGGCAGACTGGTTTCTCTTCAAAACTAATTTTTGAGCCAAATGTGCCAAGGTGCTCCTTTTAGTGCAGTTACTGTCTAAATGGTGCCGTTTCACTGGCTTGGTAACTGCAGTTGTTCCAATAAAACTGAAAATATTTTTTTTATTGTCTTTATTTGAATAATTTCTTAAAACAGTAGCTTTGAGAGGTAAGAAAGATGAATGTGCTTGCTACAGGAAATCCAAAGTCTTAATGAATACCTCTGGAAAACAAGCAGTTTGGTTATTCATTAAACAGTACAGAAACAGTTTAAAGATCTTAATTTTTAATGATTGTGGTCCATGAGCTGAGTTTAAAGGATCATTAGTAACAGAGAGAAGGTTAAGGGAATACATACATATGTAATGTATATTGTTGTAGTATTTGTAACTATATGCTGCCTATAAATTAAGTAAAATGGTGCATGAGCTATTTAACTGACATTTAATCCCATTAAATCTTTATAAATTGTTATTCCTAGTCACATTCATTCTGTAAATTAATGATTTTCATCTAGTAGCAAAGTCACTGTGTTTTTCCCAACAAATTACTGAGCTCGGTTTTGATAACAAAGAGATTTAAACTGCTTTTCTCCCAAAGCTAAATGTGTGACCTTAACTAGTAGGAGTCCTGTTAAACTGTTGTATGGTTGGGGGTTTTGGGGGGTTATTTTTAGAAATGCACCACTTCCTTTAACCTGCTAATTTTGTAGCCATTCATCCCATTGAAACAGCAAGTCTCACATTCCCAAACTGAAAGATTTTTATTTTTTTTTCTCTGTTCAGGAGAAAAATTCTCATTAAATCCTGACTTAGGTAGTTAATAGTGTGAAGCACGTGTGTTAATATGCTGCTGCTTGTTGTGCCACATGAACTATTTTCCTGACAGCCTGCAGTTTTACCCTCCTCGGTGGTATCAACTGTGCCACCCCAAGTCTGCGTTCGGGAGGGGTGACGAAGCCGAGGGCTCTAACAGGAGTGCCCTGTCCCAGCCTGATGACACAGGGCACGACGGAAATAATTATTCCTGGTGAAATAGCTGCTAAACGAGGTTACAGGCTACACTGTGACAGCGTTGTGCCTCCTGTCATGCATCCAGATGAGGTTTAGCAAGAGATTTAGGATAAGGTCAGTGCTGTTTGCTTGCTCATGGGGTTTTAGGCAGGTTTTTTGGATTTTATTTAGGCAGCCAGCAGTAAACTGAAGGAGGTTGATGCTGTCATCACCACTGCTGCAGGTCTAACAGTGCGACGGGGCGCTGGGGTTGTAGCTGGGATGGAAGTTGAGGTGGTCCGAGCTGGTGATGAAGTTGCCCGGGCCGGTGACGTGGCTCTTCTCCAGGGAGGTGTTGAGCCCGTTATTTCTGTACATGCCACACTGTCCCAGAGTGCTGGAAAACGCGTGCGAGGTGACGTGGAAGGAGGTCTGCGAGGGTGAGAAAAGGGGAGAAAAACTTTTTAAATGGCAGCACCAATAGCTCCTGCCACACGCGGGAGTTGGGGTGCCGCTCCTAAGGGCACTTCACCTGCTTTGGGGAGCTGGCTGCCAGGGGATGGGGCAGAGGCCAAAACGGTGGGGTCCTGCCTCTGACACCCCCGGGGGAGCCTCGGTCACCCCGCACCCCTCCTACCTACCGGCACCTCGTGCACCGTGGGGGCTTTGCTGCCGTACACCTGGTTCGTGGTCCGGTACCGGGGGGGACGCTCCGGCTTCCTGCGGGGGGCGAGAGCAGAGAAAGGGGGAGC
>NW_020799122.1:3383726-3387344 GCF_003259725.1 Athene cunicularia | reverse complement strand
GTTTCTCTCCCCGCAGCAGCCCCGCGGCTCTACAGCAGCGTATCGGCCCCGGTACCGGTCCCGGTCCCGGTCCCGGCCCCGGCCCCGGCCCAGCCCAGCGGTGAGTGCTGCCGCGTACCGGCCCCCTCCCCGGGGAGTGGGGGGGGGGTGTGTGTGTTACCCTGAACAAGTGACCTTGGTCAGAATTCTGGAACTTGACGGGCTCGCTGCCCGTGGGAAGGAGCGCGCTGTTTCCCTTCTCCTCGCACCCGAGGCCACGTAGGACACGTTATTGTCCATCTGAGTGTTTCTCATCAGACACAAGGGATGCCTGGTGCCTGCCAGTTGAGGCCCTGTAACAGTTTAGCGATAAGAGAATCCTTCCATTATACCTTATGTCGTCATGCAGTACCCAGCTGTGTATACCTGGATGTCTCAGAGGAGGAAATACTAAGAAATTCATTTACAAAACAATGTTTAACTCTGTGTTTAACGAAGCCTGAGCTGTTAAAATGTACAGGGAAAAGCTCCTAACCTTGAAAATAGATACATCCTGGCAGAAATGCTCCAACAAGGCAAATAAAAAAGAGCAGCTTGGCCGGACAACAGAGTTGGAAAACATCCAAGGAGAAGAAGCTGTCCTCAGACTTGTGACCATAGGTAAAAGAAGTAGGGAGCTAACTCCCCAAACTACCACCGACGGTCACCTGAGACCCCCACATATGCATAGTATAGTTTTGCATCTCCAGTATTATGTAAATGTAGTAGAAAGGTGAAGACTTCTTGGGAAGTGTATGAATATTCATGTCTTAAGGTATATAAAGGGTAAACTTTTAGTGTGAATGCTCCCCCGTGCATCCAGCACTGCAGTACAGAATGCCTGCTTCCTAAAACCCCAAAATGAGCCTTAAAGAGTTCCTCTGCTGGCTTTTACGGTAACACGAGGACGAATTGGTCACACAGGATAGGTCCGATCTGTCCACAGCAATTAGTAAGGAACTTCTAATCAGGAGCTACCATCCTTGAATAAGAGAAACGTCCTGGGACGTGGAAGCTTGTTAAAATTGTTTTACATAAATCAGCTGCCCGAATGCAGACCCTTACCCTTTGAGCTTGCGCAAAGCTAAACCCCATTGTATGTCACTAACCAATAAGGGATAGAAGTGATAAGCAACTAATCAAAAATCATTGTAGAAAATATATAATCACATTGTTTGGAGTGTATAAATAGTTGGAAGTTCTTTGGTGTGGGGTGTTTGATTCGTGGATGCTTTCCACCCAGCTCCCTGCACAGGGTAAAGCACTATCTCCTCTCGAAACCAATTTCTGGTTTCAAGGGTCTTTATTTCAGGTGACAGAGGGGGGGCGGGGGGCAGCACTGGGGCCCAGCACTGCTGACATCTGCGGCTCAGCAATAAGCCGTGTCCTTGCTGGCATCGCCAGGCCCTTGTTGCAGTCAGGTGGCCGTGGGCATCTTATCTGAAAAGCGGGTTTGTGCCCAGCGCGCAATGAACCAGGCTCAGGAGAAAGATTGTATTTATTCAGGCCTGGATGCTCGGTGGACTCTTCCACACACCAACAG
Organism: Athene cunicularia; assembly: GCF_003259725.1. Lineage (NCBI taxonomy): Eukaryota > Metazoa > Chordata > Aves > Strigiformes > Strigidae > Athene > Athene cunicularia. The sequence continues at coordinate 3,385,783 of NW_020799122.1, read as the reverse complement.
CAGGTTTTCATGTTCCCTTTATGCACAAAAATCAGAAATTAGCACTTCTCTGTGCACAACCATTACATACTGATTCATTAGTGATTAGCATACAATTATAATACAGTTTACATAATGCTTCCATACTACGCGTGCTCAGGGGAAGGGTCTTAACCTGGGCAGGGATCTTTTTGACCTGTGGGTGTGGATTTTAGTATTATAATGAAGGTAGTTCACTTTCAGGACACTCAAAAGTTAGTTTCATTGCCAAGTTAAGTAAGCCAGACATTCGCTGTTATGGCCCAGGATGTTCTGCATCCTCAACACAATCCCACACATTCTCTTTTATGGTCCAGGATGTTCTGCTTACTGTCTAAGGTTTGGAGATCAAAGCTTGTATTTAATAAACTTCTTATCAATAATCAAGGTGGCCTCAACCACGGTTCAAATGCATCTTCAACCAGGTTTCGAAACCTCATAATTGTTGCCGTATGTGCAGTAACTATGGCTACCAGCACAATTATTAACCGTGGCTACTGCAAAGTGTACTCTGGCCAGGCACATTGGGGCCCTTTCTCCACTCCCAGCTCATCCCTTGCAAACACAAGAGGGAACAGTGATTTATTTTGTTTCTCCTCTCAGCTGTGGATGACTCTCTGCTGTCCAAGCCTCTCAACCACCCCGACTTCTTCAACCTGAAGGAGCTCTTCTCCCTGAAAGATCTCTTCAACGCCCGCGTGCACCTGGGGCACAAAAAGGGATGTCGGCATAGGTGAGTGGCCTGCTGAGTGACCTGCTTGGTGACATCAGGAGTGTTTCTCTAGACTGTGTCACCCTTTGGGGGCTGCACCAGGTCAGTCTGGGTCTGGAACACAGATCCACGGTTCTGCCTGGGCATGGTTATGCCCTGCCAAAGCCCAGGGACCCCGCTTGGCGTGAGCACTGAGGGGGGTGCGAGGCCTGCGGCCCCCTGAGCCCAGCTGTGACGGGCGCTGAGCGGGGGGGTGCTCTGCAGAGAGCACCGCTGGGATCAACTGGGAGCTGGAGCCTGGGAAGGTTCCTGTGGGGCCACACCACATTCCGAAACTCTGCCCGGTACCTGTAGCGCCTCGTCCCCGCGTCCCCTCGTGTCGCTCTCCTGCAGGTTTATGGAACCCTACATCTTCGGCTGCCGCCTGGATCAGGACATCATCGACTTGGATCAGACGATGGAACACCTCCAGCTGGCCCTCAACTTCACCGCCCACATCGCCTACCGCAAGGGCATCATCCTCTTCATCAGCCGCAAGCGCCAGTTCTGCCACCTGATCGAGACCATGGCGCGGGAGTGCGGGGAGTACGCCCACACCCGCTACTGGCAGGGCGGCCTGCTCACCAATGCCCACATCCAGTTCGGGGCCGGCGTCCGCCTGCCCGACCTCATCATCTTCCTCAGCAGCCTCAACAACGTCTTCGAGCCTCACGTGGCCATCCGTGACGCTGCCAAGATGAACATCCCCACGGTGGGGGTGGTGGACACAAACTGCAACCCTTGTTTGATCACCTACCCCATCCCCGGGAACGACGACAGCCCCACCGCCATGGAGCTCTACTGCAAGCTCTTCAAGATGACCATCATCCGTGCCAAGGAAAAAAGGCGGCAGAGCGAGATCTTTGAGGAGCTGCGGAGGAAAGCGGAGGGCAAGTCCCCCTAGGGACGGGCTCAGCAGCTTGGCGACGGGCGTCCTGCTCCGCTCCCGCGGGCGCTGTGGGACTGACCCCAGAGCACCGGCTGGTTGTGGAAGGGACCCCCCCAGCTCTGCTGCTGCGCTGAGATCTCACGGCTGCGGGGGGGCGGGGGGGTCTCTGCTTTAAAATAAAACTGCCCAGAGCGGTGCAAGGGGAGACAAGAGCCGAGCCAGACCCAGCTGCTGTCCTTGTGTTTGTCCCTGTTGGAGGGAGGTGCCTCTGCCCTGTGGCCTCCCTATTCCTGAGCTTGTGACCTCACGTGGAACCACTTGTATCTCACGTTTCTTCTTGACAAATAAAGGGCCCCGTGATCCTTTTTCTTTCTTTACTTGTGAAAGGGGAAGGGGGGG
>NW_020799122.1:3369258-3383676 GCF_003259725.1 Athene cunicularia | reverse complement strand
TGCAGCGAAGGTTCTTCGGGGCCGTCTCTTGGGCGGCGGCGGCTCATTCCGCTTCTCCTCGTCTTCCCCCGGCGCTGAACGAGGGAAGGCTGCGGCGTGAGGACATGGCTGCGGACCGGCAGAGCCCCCTGCGCGGGGTGAGGAGGAGGAGGAGGAGGGAGGTGTGAGGGGAGGTACGGGTGGTTCCGCTGGGCGGGCTGCCTGCCTGTGAGGCCCTCATCTGGGCGACCCCCCAGGAAAATGGGGATTTAGGCCGCAGCCTCTTGCCTCTCCCCCTCCCCAGATTTCTGGGCCTCAGACGGGACAAAGCGTCCCCCGCGCAGGCGGACACACCGCAGGGCCCCTGGGCCCAGTCCCGCGCTCCCTTTGCTTCGAGCCCTGCTTGCGCTCAGGGCAGGTCGGGTGTTTATAAACATGGGAAGGGACTAGGGTGAAGGTAAACACTCCTTGCTTCAGTGATGGAGGGGAGAAGAGTGAGGGGCTGCCGCCTTTTCAGCTTCTGAGGGAAGCTTTAAAGATTTGACTAAAGTAAATTACTCAAACGATTTTTTTTTTAATTACGTTTTAATCTTCTGGTTATCTGTTAAATGTTGCAGTTCACCAAAAAAAAAGGTTATTTCGCGTCCGGTTGAACATTTGTTTGTTCATAACTGCGTTCTTTTTATTTGTCCTCAGCCTGGCAGATGGTGAAGTGAAAAAGATTGCCCGTCTTGAAGAATCAGGGGTAAGTGGTGCTTAACACAAATGCGAGTAAGCTTGGGCCATCTTGTCAGCTCTCTCAGCGGGGTGTTACATTTAGTAGCTACACGTGCACAAATGCCTTTGCAGTACTACTTTCTGGGTAGGCGATGTAATCTTGTTCTTAGAAATATCTGTAGCTATCTCCTTTTTTTCAGCCTTTGTGGGTTTTTTCCTACCTGCCACCGGCGTTGCAAAGGTGGCTGCTGTGGCATCTTTGTGTCATTAGGTGGCAGAGAGAGACAGGCTATGTTCTACGCTCGTTTGTTCTGAAACCCGTGAGCACTCAGAGTGATTGATAGCCTGACATTATTTATAAATAGGCCTGTTAATAGGGAACGTCAGAGAAATTAAGCCTTCCCTATTTTTTAATTGCCTTAAACGTGAGATCTGTGTGTAATAGAATAGAAAGGAGTTGTGTTTGTCCTGGAGCGGATGTGCGGCATAGAGGCTGTGTGTGGCTTTCTGGTTGTTTAGCCTTGAGAATGGTAGGATCCTGTTGGCATGTAGACTTGTATTACTGAAGGAGGAGTTGAAATGATCCGTGTAAAGCCACGTGGCAAGTTGGGGACATCACTGGGAGCACGTGCTGGGAGTCGTATGCTGGCAGCCCTGACCCATTTCCCATCTGAAAGTAAAAATAGCCTGTGCCGTGCATTTGTTCCTTAAGCTTCCCTCTCCTAGTCTCCTTTCAGATTTCTGTTGTCAGTGAAAAAGTAACCAGGCTTTGAAGTGTGTCTAAATATATAAAATAAATGCTGTATCTATTTTTTGCTTCTTTTTCAGAGAAAACGTTGTGATGTGGCAAGGCCAGGAGGTCTTCCCAAAGGCCTGAGGTGAGCAGCAGTTGTGTTCACGTTCCCTGCTGAACAGCTCCATGCCCCAGCTCGTGTTGCAGATGTGGCTGTTGTGCCACGTTTGTGTCATTAGGTGGCAGAAAGGAAAAGGCTGTGTCTTTGCTAGTGCTCTGAAACCTGTGAGCACTCAGGAATGATGAGCAACCTTACAGTTATTTATTGCTTTTCCTGTTTTTCCTCTTTAATGTTAATCTTAAATCGTGAAGTTGGGACAGGGTACACAAGTCATTCTCACAATTAATATGTTGTTTATGTGACAGATAACCACTGCCTTCTCTGCTGTCATGGTCTTTGTTTAGAAGTAAAACTTGGATGTTTTACTAACACGCTATGTTAAAAGCTAATTCAGGTTTCTTGCATCACATTTTATGGTTATGGAGGAATGGCAGACTCCGTATTCTTTATTCTAATAGCCCTGAGTCCTTGGAGATTTGCTCTCCTGACATGTTAATATCATTGGGGGTCAGAGATGAAGGGGGCTTCCTGCGCCTGAAGTTGTAACTGCTCAGAGATTACTAGTAGTCTGACATTGTTTCCATGATTATTTATTTCTCCAGAGAATCAGCGGAAGATGGAGCAAAATTCCTTTGAAAAGCAGCTAAAATTATGCCAATTTTAACTGCATCAGGGGAGAGTCCTTTTCTTTGCAAGGACAAATAGAAGTGACAGCTGTATTCTTGAATTCTATTTTTGCCTTCAACGGTCCTTCATGGCCTGCAGGACGTCCTTGCTTGCTGCCTGTGGAAGGGCAACTCTTGAGTTTTGCAGGGTTTAGCATTATGCAGATGCCAAGAATTGCACTTGGAAGTGGAGGGGACAGGGGAAACGGGCACTGGAGATTGTTGTTTCCAAAGTACTGGCATGATCTAGAAACAGTTGGGTGTGGATTTGGCATATGGAGGAAATTGCACCCTGTTCCCAGCATTAATAAAACACCCGGCCAACAGCATCGCGACTTCCAAGGGTGCTAAAGTTGGAGCAGAAGGTGCAATCAGCAATCTGAAATTCAGCTTTATAGTCATCTTGTTTTGCTTGGGAGAGGGCACAGAACAAACCAACCCAAGCCAATACTCCTTCCCCCAAAAAACCCCACAATGAAGATCTTTTTCCTTCTTACAGTTACTTTGGAGAACAGGACTGAGTTGGGTAAGTTGCTTCAGATGGTGAAGGTGGGTATTGTGTCATTTCTTGGAAACGTGCTGAACCTCAGTGGGTTACCAAAACAGTCTGGCTGGAAGTCCTTGGGTTGGTACATCTTGTCCTTCCAGCTTCTTATGGGACATAGACAAATAAAAACTTTATTTGTCTACTAGTGCATACTTGAAGGAAGGACTTAAATTTCAGTATTTTTTGCTGACAAATCTACTTTAGGTGGAGTGCTTTCAGATTCCTCCATTTTGCTATGCAGTCATTTTTGTAAGCAATTGTAAAACACTGTTGTGATGAACTTTCTGAATTCAAACTGCCGTTCTCAGCTCCCAAAGTTCATCCTTTTAAGGGCAGCTGTGAGAACAAGACACTTTTGTTGAGCTCTTACACTTTTATGTAAGATCAAACCAGGCTTTGGTACTACTGCAGTCTGACACAAAACGCCACTGAACAAAATTAGTGTCACAGATGTGCAAGATAATGAGATTGTCTTAGGCATAATGTGATTGAATTCATTAATCCAAGCAAAAAATCAGTGCTAAAACCTGAAGTCTTGTTAAATTCCTTCTAAACTAACTTGCAGTAAACGCAGCAGTGGAATGCTTTGCTGTTTCCCCAGACTGACTGCCTTCCTCGTGCATCAGGTTCTAGCTGGTAACACAGCAGGCAAAAAGCAAAAATATAATTGAGTACAGTGTGACTTTTTAGTTGGTTTCTGCTGTGTTTAGGTGTTAGCATGATGGCAGAGGAACTTGACCTCCAAGGCAGTGACCTGCTAAAGAGTAACAGGTATCAATAAATCCTAATAGCTCCGTGTTTGACTGCCCTTTCTTGGGGGACGGGGTGCACTTGAGCCTCTGCTGTGGCAGTGTTATTAAGTGGTGAGAGAAGCTCTGGCTACACACAGATAGTATTGTGAAACTGAGGCTTTGCAGTGACTAATAGCTCAACAAAATCTGGCAGTGCTAAATGGTGGAAAATGTCCTCATTAAATGGGCATTATGAGGGCCAGAGGTGCCATTAACCAAGCGGGTTGCTGCTGGCTGCAAAATGAGCCATTTAATTGGGAAAAGTCACTGCCTACCAGCAGTGGCTTTGGAAAAGAATGCTAATAAGGTGGCTGGGGACATGGTTATGCAAGGAGACATGCTTTCATGCTTTTAGATGTGACTCTTCTATTTAAATTTACTGACTTTTTGACCCTGAAATACATATTTGAGTTTTTTCATCAGACTTGACTCGCATCAAGGGTCATGTAGGGGTGGTGAGTGCCTAATGAGTCTCTCTTTAGAACTTTACTGCGTGAGGCATAGGATGGGTATTAAAATTTTCCTAATAGCATTTGTTGTTAACCATCTTCCTAAAGCTGAGCAGCAATCCCAGGTTATTAATATTGCTTTGCTGAAAGAATTACCTGGCTCTCTGCTGTGGAAAAGATGAATATTTTGTGTTAAAGTGAGTTTGAGAGAAATGAAAAAAATCTTTGCACGTTGACTTAGTCCTGCATCATTTAGAACTGGTTTATGTCATGGCTTTGAATGCTGGAACAAGACCAGCTTTTCTTCCTCAGCACTTTTAATAGCTTGCCTCTGCATTGAGGTTGGCAAACTCACCTTTGGTTTTAGGGAGCCTAAGAGTGAAAGAGTAACAAAGAGTAGGCTCCAACTATTGTGCTGCTAAATTATCCCTTTCCTACACTTGCCAGAGTACACTGTGCTTAGCCAGAAGATTTTTTTTTTTTTTTCCAAAACCTTTGATCTAGTGGCAAAGAATCTCTCCTAAATTAGTCTCATCTCTTAGTGCCATCTGCCTTCTGTCAGCTGTGTGTCCTGATCCACCCAAGTTTGCAGGCACTTGGCTTCCACGGGCTGCAGTGAATACAGCCGGTGCGAGTTACGGTGTTCCTGTGCCTCCAGACTGAAATAAATCCCTTTCTGCAGTTTCCCTGTGAATCATCATCATTGAGCCCAGCTAATGACTTCCCTAAAATTCCGTTTCATTTTATGAAGCTTTTTTTTATTTTCTCTGGGATGTAAAAAAAAAATAATCTTTGGATAGTCCCAAGACAAACCTTGATATAATTCTTCAATTAAGTGGAAATGTCGTCTCTGAAATAATGAAAAGCAATTCTGTGTCCTGACCAGCTGCAGTGCCTGAGCTCAGGTACTGTCCAGGTGAACAGCAGCAGTCTGGATGGTACAGATTAATTAGTTAGCTTCTTAGTATTGACATTTACTGCTACATTTTACTGGCTGTATTTGAAGCTATCTTAACATCCCGGGCCTTTTTTTATTTGCAGATCATGCCTTGAGTCTTAGAATCTCTAGCAAACCTGGCTACAGCAAAAGAAACAGTTGGCAGCGTCTGCATTCGAAGATTTATAGGTTCCTAAAACTTCTGTCTTTTCTCATACGTGGGTTCAGGCACACTACAGCCAGTCGAAGTGTGTGCCATGCTGCTCGTGGCTCTCGGTGTTTGCTTCAGCCTGGGTACTCCAGTGTTGGTTTGAAGCAAACGGCAGCTGTTGTGCTCCAGGTGTCCCTTCTGCTGTTGCTGCACTCCCGTGGAGCGGTTGTACGAGCTGTAATCTTGCCCTTCGCCGAGTCGCCTCAGCTCGTGTGCTGCTTTCACAGCCATATTCTAAAGCACTGTGGTTTGGATCTGTGTTTTCTCTACGTGGTAAAAAGAATTAAAAAAAAAAAAAATACAACCCGCTAAATAAAGATGCCACCTACAAGAAGTCTGAAATTATTATGCTTGTGTATTTGTAGCACCCCAAGTAATACTAATTTTTAACCATTCTAGGATTTAAGACTTTTTATTTGTGGATATGAGAACTGGGATGGGGTTTTTTTTACTTTAAACAATGAAAGGTAGAAGTCTTGCTGCTTCCTTCCCTCCATTCCCTTGTGGCACAAACCCCCTGTGCTGCTGAATGGCATCTGGTGAGATCAGATTGTCAGTCTTGCGTGTTCTGTCTTCTTTCTTTCCAGCTAATGCAGGAAAATCTGGAGAAGGCATGAGTGCGAAATAGCTTTGCCTTTAGTCATTTTTCTCCCAGTGTAGCTTGTGAAACATAAGCACGTGTCTGAAAACAATTGTGCTTTTTATTAGTGCTGAACAAAAATCTGTGTTCTTGGGGTAAGAGATTCCTGGGAGCGTCCACTGCTGCTCTGGGGTGTGGAGACTGATGGTGTGGTAACGTGACAGTGCTTGTCACAAGTGTCTGTTTGAATGAAGCTGCCTTGGCTAGTTCTTTCATGGACAGGGGTTGTCTTTCTCCTTGAACTTCATCTTTATAAATGCTTAAAAGGTTTCTGATATTTAAGATTACGTGGATAAGCAAGGAACATGGTTTCCCTCCACTTTTATCCAACACTGCTTTTGGGGAAGGGAGCAGCAGGGATTAAGTGTCGGAGGAATATCTGGACAAAATTTACTAGTAGGTTTCAAACCCAGAAGGGGAGAGTAAAGAACGGCTTTGCTGAAACTCCGAGGAGAGGGTTTGGCCTGGTTGTTAGGCTCCTTTTTCTAATAGCGGAAGAAAATTAATTTGTCGGTGGAGCTGGTTGCCATGGGAATGCAGGACAATAGAGCTGGAGTGGCTGCGTGGAGCCTCGTTACCTACTTCCAGCCTTCACCCCCCAAAACCTCCTACCTGCACCCCCCATCGCCCATCTCTGCGGTGTTTCTACCGGATTAAGGGTGACTCCGCGGGCTCAGGAACTTGCCTCCCTTCAAACACAGGAGCCCTCCAGCCGCTTGGCCTCCCGCAGATGAGTTACGTCGCGAAGCCAACTCTGCGGGGAGTGAGCTGCGCCGGCTCCCTGCTAGATTTAGAGCACTGCTGACACCGAAACATTTCCTCCGTAAATAACAGCGAGAGGTAATGATGATCCTATAGAACTAATAGAAGGGAATACTGATATCGCTCCACCAAAGGGCTCATAAATTTGTAGCCATGACGCTACTGCTTGCCTTCACAGGCGATAGATCCTGTCAGATGTATTTTATTTTTTTTCTTTGTGATTGTACTTCAGATCTATGGTCCACTTACCTAAGCAATTGTTGGCAAGAGCACTGGCATATGGTCCATCAGCAGGAGGACGATTGTGCTGGGAACAGCAAGCTCAGAGTAGTTTACATAAACTCTTCCTCTCTACCTGTAGTTTTAAAAGGTTGCTGTAATTGTGCGTTTAAAGGAAACACTGTAGTTAGAGACCTGGTAGTATGTAATAGTAGCCAAATAAATGTCTTGAAACCTGCTCAGAGCTTGCCTGGAAATTCGTTTTAATAATGAGACAAGCACTGGGTTATTCTGGTGTTAATCTTTAACCTCTGCAGTGCAAACCCAGCTTAGTTTTAGAATTAAGCCATGAGGTTGGCTTATCCCTCCTCTGAGTATTGTGGGAAGTAACACGCGGAGCACATACGTTAACTGCTCAGAATTGTTCATGTTTAGCCCTTTTCCTTTAAGCTATTCTTGGCCTTAGGTTCTTCCGAAGCCGACACGCGGGGGGGAACGGCCTGTGCTGCCGATTGCAGGCAGGAGCAGCCGGGTGGGAGCCTCGCACAAGCCACCGCGTCACTGTCTGGGGTCAGGCACTTAGAAAAGGAGTGAAAGAATTGGCAGGATTCTCCGCTGTGGAAAGACAGCGTATCTGCTTCCTAAGCTACAGCTGGCGCTGATGGCCGATGACTCAGACACTTAAGCAGAGACTTCTGAATAGGGAAATCTACCTTTTTCTCCTTTTTAGATCACGAGCAAGCTGGTACTTAAAATGCTGCTGTTTTGCTATTGATGTACTGGTGTGATTCACGTAAAAGCTATTTATTTACATCAGAGACGTTCATCAAAAGAAGATGTGACATGTACAGCATGAATGATTCATTCTCCTCTCTCTGCGCTGCTTTCCTGTTCATCAAGGAACAGTTAGATGCGTCCAGCTGGGCTCCGCTTCCTTCTCGCTTCTTTCCGTGTCCTCTTCTCCCCCCCAGGCTGCTCAGCCCAGCTGCCCGTGTCCCGGCTGCCCGTGTCCCAGCTCTGCAGCACGCTCTCGCCGACGGTACCGATGATCCTGCTGGGCGGTGGAAGTCATGACGCTTGGTTTTCCATGAAGGAGAAGCTGTGCTGAACTCCCTGCGCAGGGTGTATTTTTCCTGTGGGGGAGAGGATGGAGAAACAGGCCTTCAACCCTTGGACTTTACTCCAGGATTGCAGATTCTAAACTCCAGGGATGTCCTTTCCCCATGCCGTCGCCGCCGTTAGGAATATTTGGTGTTTGAAATCTTCTTCCAGAGCAAGGTCTTGAGGTTGTTCAGCACGAGGGAGTGGTGCACCTCCATCTGGCTGGCCAGGCCGCTGAGGGTCATGCAAGTTCGGAGCTGTTTCTGCAGCTCCTCTTTCAGCTCCAGCGGCGCTCCGTACAGCAAATAGTCCTGCAGCAACCCGCAGACCTTCGCCAGGTTGGGCTGCACCACGTCGCTTTTGCACTGCTTCATCAGCTTGTCGCACGTCGCCGTGCAGTCCTTCCCGTAGGTGCAGTCCACGTTCTGCTCACAGTGACGGCCCTTGAGGAATCCTCTGATTGTCATCTCCGTCGCCACCTTCCTCAGGTTGACTATTTTGAAGTCGTATTTATCGTTGTAGCCCACGTTCTTAAAGCCGGTCTCGCAGATGTAGAAGTTCCCGTAGGTCCCGTGGAATATTTCCTCCACAAACTCCAGGAGGCCGATGGCGATCTTGGCCCGCCGGGGCCACGCTGGTGCAAACCACTGGTGGATGATTTGGTGGACGACCGAAGGCAGCAGCGACTGGAGGAAAGGGGGGACATTCACTCCATAGAGGGAGGTGTGGGGGATCTTCTCGGTGACGTAGAGGTCCCCGCAGTGCCCCAGCAGTTTGGAAGTGTGCTCTTTCTCGTGCAAGGAGACCATGAGAAGAAACTCGTTGAGCTGAAGGAGTGCCCAGATGGATTTGGCCTCTGCTAAAGACACTTTCCCATCGCGGTTCACGTCTGCCATGGTGATGATCCGGCTCACCAGGGCTGCAAGAGAAGGCTGATCTCCCAGCTTGGCCTGCGAACAGAACAAGAGGTCTCATCAGACCCTTGCAGCTGTGTTGGGGCTTCGTATCACAAACTGAACTGGGGAAGCAAAGAACTGAGCTTAGAATCAGAATCACAGAGTCATTTCAGTTGGAAAAGACCTTTAAGATTGAGTCCAACTGGAAGAGGTTGGGAGAGGCAGAAACGGGCACCGTGCTCAAGCAAATTCGGTGCCATCCAGCATGTACAGTTGGATGGATTCAGCTCCAGCAGAGTTTTACCAGCCTCAGGGCTGCTCTAGACCCAGGTGGGAGCAAGAGCAAAGGCCGGGCAGTGCTGCCAACCCACCGCTGTGGCCAAAACCCTGCGCGGGGGTAACGGCTGCAGCCGTGCTGGCGCTACCAGGGCCGCCAAAGGGCTTGTGACCAAGCTCTGCCCAGCCCAGATCCCACCCACAGCCGTAGTACAGCAGCCTCCTGGGGTGCTGCTGCTAAAATCTCACAGATAAGAATTCCTGTGTGAGAATGGAGGATTTTCTCAGCTTATCTAGTACGTGCTCTGCAGTAGGGGGTAAGGAGCCCTGCCCGGCACCCGGAGGAGCTCTTGTTTAAGGGGGAGGAAAGATGTGATTAATCATCCGGGCCTGCAGGCTCCCGGAGGGACCCTCTGCACTGACCTTCAGGAAGTTGAGGAGCATTTCTTTGAACTCGTCAATCGACGTCCCCCGTGTGGGTTTGTCGAAGAGGACCACGTCTCTCCTGGGCACAGAGTCCGGGTGGTTGTCTGCCTTCAAAGCTTCTTCGATGCCGCATTTGATGATCACCTCCCTCTCCCTCCAGAGCCCCCTGTAAACCTACAGCAGAGGGGACACGGCGGAGACAGGAGGAAAACAGCAGAGAAGCGGTTTGTGGTTCGGTTTGGGATGGTCCCAGGGATGGGGTGAGGAGCAGGCGTGCAGGTGGGTGGAGGGGGACGTTTCCTGCGTTCGATGCTCGCGCCCATCCCCTGCCATGTGGTGCTTTCCCTGGCGGGGCACAGACCTACCTGCTGGGTGGGAGAGGAGGAGAGGCAGTGCTGGAAGAGGAGGCTGCGCTCCTCACACAGATCTTTGCACGTGGAGCCCGAAATGATTCCTTTCTTGTACTGGTCACACTGGAGAGGGGAAGGCAGAGAGAGGAGCTCAGTGGGCGCAGCTCCTCGTTCACCCTGTTCCCATCGGTGTGTGAGCTCCCCCCCAGCCTCCTGTGCCGCTGCCAGCCCTGCTCCCATCCCCAGCCGTGCCCAAACTCGTCACCCACCAGTTCCTGCAGCAGGGCTGGCGCTGGCACTTCGGTTTTTCAATTTACCATGTGTAACCAAAAGCATCATCAACGCCATCGCGTCCCCGGTGAGCCCGTTTCCTCTGGGTTCATGCAAGTCTCTTGTATAAGAGAAACCCCCCCTTTAAAAGAGGCACAGCTGATTGCAAAGCCACGCAGGCTGCTCGGGGGCAGGAACAGGACCTCCAGTTACCAACAGTTTCTTTCTTTCCTGGGATTCTGATGTTCTCGAGCACAGAGGGGTTCCCAATATCACTTTGGCCTCGCGTTTGGCAGCTCACAATGTGCCACCTGCTGCGGGGACTCCGGCGTTGCCCCCACCACACAGAAGTGCCTTCGGGCAACGTCTGCATCTCAGCAGCCGTGTCGGCCAGTTCGGGGTTTCTGGCAGGCAGGGGAGTGCCTTGTGCTCAGGCTTTCCTTGGGGAGCTGCAGTGCCAATTGCTCAGAGTCCAGCCCCTTCCAGCACCCCCCAAATTCCCCAATCTCTGTCTTGCAAAGAAATACCAGCCCAAAATCTTCTCCAGCTCTAAAACCCAAAGATGCCTACTGGCCCCAGAGCAAGGACTTTAATGGGGAGACATCCCGCTACTGGAGGGACCGCAGGGGATTTGCTCCTGGGGGCTCCTGCTGCCCCAAGGGGTTTAGGGGAGCTCCCAGGGCTGGAGGAGAAGGCAGTGTGGAGCTGGGTGAGGATGAGGATGCTTGGGCTGCTCAGTGAAACAGGCTGGCCCCGGTCCAGGCGGTGGCAGGGACAGGGACAGGTGGTGGCTGTGATCCGCAAGCAGGGAGCTGGAGGCATCCCTGGGCAGGAGAGGCTGCAGCTCTGCAGCGTCTCAGTGAGGGCACAACAGCCTGAGGGCTGAAAACAGGAGCTGCAGAAATTCTCTGCATCTTTTCCCTCCTCTTTTTTTTTCCCCAACATGGATGGAAATTAACCCTCAGACCCGCTCACAGGGGACACGGCCAGACACGGCAGCTTAAACCGCAGCTCAGAGCAGGAATTAGCGCCCAAGACCCCGTGGTCAGAGTCATGCAGAAAATCAAATTAAACGATCGTCGCTGTTGTTATGGCAATTCCTGCCTCCCTTCTCTGCCGAAGGATTGATGAACGAGGCATTTTCCGACAGAGCCGGGCATCCCCCTCCTCGCCTGGACTGCTCCCCTGCCGTGGGACACACACACACTGGTCTGGGGGGGGGCCCCGCTTGGCTGCCAGCCCCGGGGCCGCTGTGGGGAGCAGGCTGCACCCCACTGCAAACCCCAGGCAGGGGCAAAACACACCGTGCCAAGCTCCGGGGAGGGGTCTGCTCTTCGTGCAGGCTGGCCCTTTCTTTAGGGCACGTCAGCGGATACTGAGAGGTACCCACGGACTGCCTGCTCCCCTTTCTGCTCTGGCTCTGCAGAGCTCGGGGCCGAGGGGGGTGGCTGGTGCGATGCTCTCCCTGCCCGCAGATCCTGCTCACCGCCCTGACATTGCAACTTCATCTCCCCAGACATTAATCTGCCCACGTCTGCCTGGCCCGCTTCCCTCCGACATCTCATTAAATTGTTTCACCATCGCCCTGGCAGGATAAGGTCACCTCTCCCGCTCCGAGCTCCGCGCGATGCCAGGGACGGTGCCGGGGAAGCAGCTGCCAGGAGGGCTCCTCGGCCCAGCTGTTGTGCAGGACGCTGCCCCAGCGCTGCCCGCCCGGCTGCGAGGCACCCCACAGGGCTTGGGGGGGAGGCTGGAAAATGGGTCTCCAGCTCACTCCAGCACCCCAAATCGGGACCGGCGCGGGGGCTGCTGGCCACCACTCACGATTATCATCCGGCAGACGTGGCCGCGGCAGAGCTCGGAGTAGGACGAGTAATGCATGTATGCCACCCAGCTGCCCACGAAGATGCCCAGCCACACCACCAGCAGGTACTTCACCTTGATGCCCGGGAGGCGACTCTGGAAGGAAAAGAAAATGCTGGTGAAGGTCAGGGCTCTGCACAGGGCACGGAGTGGCTGGACAAGGCCAACTTCTATACAAACCAACCTGAGTGTTGGTGAAAGCTTCGGCCTTTTTTATATATATTCACCAGTCTATTATGCAACTCCTGCTACAAGTAGGTCACTTAAAATTCCCTAAAAGCAGGGAGATTACAGCAGTGGGCTGTGAGGAGCTGGATGCCGCGTATCCCCGTGCCTGGGAGCCGCTGCCACATCCACCCACACTCCTGCCAGCGTGAGGGCAGAGCCCGCTGCCCTCTGCAACCCCGGGGGGGTCACTATTGGGGCTGCTCCTGCCTGGGGAGACCCTTCCCGGCAGACCCCGCCTTGCAAAGCCCCACAGGAGGCTGCTACCGCCAGCTCCCGCGTGGGAGCGGGCGAGTAACGAACCTGGAAGCGCGGGGGTTACTACTCCGTGCAAACAACTCGGAGGCTCGCGGTGTGATTTTGTTTTCCTGGCTTCATTTCTTCCCTTTTGACCCTGCAACAGCAGCGCTGCTGCCATCTGCATCCCCGCAATATAGGTTGTTTACCTGACCTGTATAGCACAGCGCAGATCCCCCGCGGTTCCTAAAGGCAGGGAATTAATCCTTGCGTCAAACACCCCATTCCTTCCAGTTTCTATAAATAATTCCTGCTTCACACCAGGCCACGAGAGCCCTTGGCCAGTGGCCACCCCCAAACCCTCCCCTCTCCTTGCACTGCATCAAGCCGGTGAAACCACAACCTGCGGCTGGGATGGGGCTGGATCCGAGCGGCTGCGGCACCGTTACAACCTGCCAGGGATCCTCGCTTGGGTCTTGTAGCCCAAAACCACCTCCAAAATGCCTCCTCCTCGGCCCCCTGCCTGGGCGGGGGCTCTGCCCTGCGGCAGTAACCAGCAGGTTCCAGACCCCGGTTGTGGCCAGCGGCTCGGCTGGCCCCAGCCCCGAGGAAGCGGCTTCGCAGGACTCGAGGGGCGGGTCTGCTCCCGATCCCGACACCTCGCGTGTTCATTAGAAATGTCCAAGTGTGAAGCGGCTGTGAGTGATGGCGCCGGTAATTAACACCCGTTAAAGAGAACCCGACCACGGCGAGGGCTTGGCAGAGACAAAGGATGGGGTGGCTGCTCCTGGGAGCTGAAAGCCGCCCCAAGTCCCTGAAGTCAGACGCACCACTGCGACCTCTGAGATCTTCCCAGCGCAGCAGCCCCCTGAAAACTGCCCAGTGGTGGGTACCCCGCCCTCAGCAAAGGGGGCCCTTTCCATGGACTTTCCACTGGAGACACATCCAGTATGGCCAAAATGTCCTTTTTTTGCTTATTCAGCCCTAGAATAGATCACATTCCCGGGGCAGAAGCGAGGTCAGAACTGCGACCTGAGCACAGCACGGGGAGCGCTGGCTTCACCGTCCCCTGAATGGTGGAAATGTGGAGGAGGGGGAGGCGTTGCAACGGGAGGTTCCACTGGGCTTTGGTAGTATTTTGGATTCACAGTTGATGCCATGGATTCTTCCAGGGGCTCAGTCTCAAGGCACAGGGGCTTCCCTGCCTGCCGCCAGGGCTGGCAGCCTGTGCCACGGGGCGTTACCCTTCGCTTGTCTGAGTCGCTGTGTTTAATTTTAGGGTGACTCTGGGGGACCTGGCAGTGACTTTGGGTAGGAGCTGACTTCAAGGCAAAATGGAAGCAGTATCGCAAAACCCCACCCCACCCATCCCTGTGGTTCCCCTGCGGTGCCCTGGGAACATGGGGGTTGTTCCGTGGTGGATCCTGACCGTGGGGACCGTCCAGGGGGGACTTGGCGTGGCTGTCACCCCCTTTCCCACGGGATTATCCGTGCAGGCGATCCTGGCACGAGGGCCACCCCCAGCTCCCACCAGTCAGACCCAGTCCCCAGCCCCTTGCCCACCGCCGTGGCTCCACGCGGCTCCTGGGGCCTTCTGTCCTGGAAGAAGATGACAACCTGTGAGGGTGGCTCAGTGGTCAAAGGCCCATCTCCCCCGGGAGCAGCACCCATCCAGCTCTTGGCTGCGCTGGGGACCCACAGAGCCACCCCTCTAAACGCTCCCTTCGGCTGTGCGGCCCTTCCTGCACCCGGTGAACCCGGGGCTTTGCCCCAGCTCTGCACCCACCTCCTGCCAGCACCCTCTACGCTCCAGATACCCCCTCCCGTGTCCCCCCCTTCTCCCCTCCAGCGGGACAACCTCCAGGACCTTCACCAGAGTCGGGGTTTCTCATCCCACGGCTGCAGAAAAAACACCCGGGGCACAGGGCAGCATCCCCAGCCCTGTCACCGTCGGGTCCCCGGAGCGGTGAGCCAGGTCCCCAGCACACCCTCACCCCCCCCCC
>NW_020799122.1:3356737-3369208 GCF_003259725.1 Athene cunicularia | reverse complement strand
CCACCCACCCGGGGATCCCATGCAGGGGGTCCCACCCACCCGGGGATCCCTCCTGGGGTCCCACCCACCCGGGGATCCCATGCAGGGGGTCCCACCCACCCGGGGATCCCATCCAGGGGGTTCCACCCACCCAGGGATCCCTCCTGGGGTCCCACCCACTCGGCGATCCCACCCGAGGATCCTACCCAGGGTCCCACCCCACTACCCGGGGGTCCCACCTACCCGTGGATTGCACCCCCCCAGGCTCACCCCCTGTCCGGGGATCCCACGTAGGGTCCCCCAGCCCCTGGGGCTGGTTGATGACCATGGCAGATGGAGATGCTGATCCTCCTGCCCCCCAGCACTCGAGTTTTAAATAAAACTACTGCAGGTGGCAGCGGGGAACATGAGAGCAGGGCCTGGGGGGCTGCACCCCCACCCAGGGCTGCGACCAGCCATCGCTCCTGCTCCTCCACCTCATCACCGTGTCCCTTCGCAATCCTAAAGCCGAGCAGCGGCTCCCTGTTTGCATTGTGTCAGGGCAGGGAAACCTCAAGGCAAGACAGGAGCCGCTTTGTGTCAGGCACTGAGCAGACAGGCCAGGGACAGCCCCTCACCCGGGGGGGGGACACGGTATCCACAGGCAGGCCAGAGCATAGGGGAGAGAGAGGCAAAAATATGATGGAAAATGGTCTGGGAGGGTCAGTCATGAGGCCATTGTCAAGATAATTCCTTGCTCACTATTAGTAAATCTTCAGATTATCCATGTGTCCCCTTTTCACCGTTCGGATTGCTTCTTTCCATTTGAATTTGGCTCAGATGACCTTTGAAAACAAACCAGTCGCTCCATCCCCCCGTGGTTCCGACTCGGTGTCAAGCACCAAAAGCCTTTGCTGGCCTAACCCAAGCAGCGGTGATAAATACTGAGCGTCACAACAAAACGGATCCAAACCACCCCGAATCCTGCAGCTTGTTTGCTGCCTTCTTTTAACATCCCCGCTGCTCTCAGGGCCGGGTTTAACGTCGCCCCGACTGCCTGCAGGTTTTTATGTCCTGCTGAAGCCAGGATGGTTCTCTGGAGCTTACGCAGCTTATTTTTAGTTTTAATTAGCGCAGTAAAAGAGAAAGTCTCTGTGATTTGGTTGGGGTTTTTTTTTTTCTTTACAATGGGGTTGGTAATTTGGAAAACAGCAGGGAGAGGAAGATGCATCGCTGGGTGCCGGGTAGCTGAGCCCGCTGGGAGGATGAGGAGGGTCCCAGTGCTGTGACGTGCTGCTACATCCTTCACAACTATAGCGATTTGCTCTTCTACTCCAGACCCAACAATTTCCTTATTTCCTTCCCAGCCTGAAGATGGTTATTTTCATCTCGCCTGAGCCTTCCTCAGCGGGATTTGCCTCCCACCACCCTCGGTGCCATCCCGGGGGGGTGAGCAGCGGCCCACACCTTTCCTGCCCTGCCCACCCCAGGCCCCTCACCTCCACCCCAACTCCTGCTGCTGAGCTTCGACAGAATTAAGCACAGAGATGCCTTTTGGTATTTGTCCTGCCAGGGCAGCTGCCTGCAGTGAAGTCCCCTCAGTGCCCGTGGCACGAAGTCTCTCCCGCTGCCTGGGCTCAGCAGCACCCCACGCTGCCCACGAGCGCTCCCCAGCTCACCCTCCTGCTCCCTGAACCTTGATTTTGGGGGCCAAGCACGGTGCACACCAGCAGAATGAAACCCTCACCAGGGCCAAAGCTGAGAGAGGCTCGAAATGCCACGGATCTCTGCAACGGGGTTCTGCAACATTCAGGGGTGGATTGTCCAGAGAATCTAATTAGGAATGAGCAGATCTTCCCGAGCTGTAATATGCCAAGTAATTAAGTGATTAGTATTGATTGTTGGAATGCCTAATGAGCAGTTATCACTGAATGATTAATTAATCCAATCAAAAGAGTAATAAAAATTCTGCAGGTGTGATTATATCTTATATTCAATGCGCAAGGGCAGTGAGATCTCTCCCTGCGGTGGCTGTCTCCCGTTCACATCCCAGGCACATGGAGGACGTGGTACCGGAGATGCTCGTGTTGCTGCCCCACTCCCACAGCCCGGGCTGCCCCCGGGGCAGGGGGTCTCTCCCCTCCCCAAACCCCCCTCCCGAGCACTGCCAGGCCGGGCTGCCAGCAGCTGGCAGGCATCTGGAGCTGTTCCATGGGGCATGGAGGTGGGGAAGGTGGTCCCGCAGGAGCTGTCAGCATCCAGAGGATGCCAAGAGCAGTCGATGCTGATGTCCTCCCTGGGAATCTTTCACTCGCTCCCTTGATTAAGTCACTTCAGCTTCTCCCGGGTCACTCAGCCCGTGGAAACTCTGCTAATCTCTTCTTAAACCCGCAGCGTGCCGCAAACTCACCCCCGGCCACTTCCCAGCCATGCTGTGGCTCGGCAGCACGTGTCCCCAAGAGCACTGTGCCCTCGGGACACAGGAGCTCTCAGGACACCCACAGCCCCGTAACAGTCATTAGTATTTACCTGATTACATGACAACGTTATTCAAAACTGGATAAATTATCTTGCCAGCTAGTGCTCACAGAGCACCCTGACTTGCGAGCAAGGACCTCCACCCACCCGTCCCTTCGTCCCCTCCAGAGCACCCTTTGCCACCCGCCTTCCTCTGGGTGGGACGTCAGTGGTGGGGGACAGCCGGGGACAGCGTGGCCCTGTGCCACCACCAGCAGTGCCCAGAGCAGCTGCTTGGCAGGGGGGTGCAGGCCCCAGAACCGAAAGAGGGGCACATGCTCACCCCTGCCCGCACTCTCCCCTCTCCCGGCCGTGCCCTCAGGATCGGCCCCGTGGTCACAAACCAGAGGGGTTTCTGCCCCCGGGGGGCTGTGATGGCACCTGGCATTCCCAGGCGCTGCCGCAGCCCAGGAGATGACGGATCCGAGCTCTAACGCTCTTTTCTGTGCATCCTTTAAGGATTTGAGGCTGATCGCCCGTGCTTCCTGCGTGGCATCCACAGCTGGCTCCGCACAACGCCGTCAGCTGCCTCTGCCTGCCTGACGGGGCCCTGATGGGGCTGAGCGCACTGGTTATAATTAGAAATGCTAATCAGCTCTTGTGTTTCTGGCTTGACAGCCCTGCCACCCCCAGCACAATCTTCCCTCCAATCTGTCCTATGCTCGCCCCCTCCGCTTCCTCTCCGAATCTCTGCGACGTGTAATGAAGCCCTACGGAATTAAGGGGGGACCAAAGCTGGGGCTGCTGGGGGTCTCTGCATGCTTTGGGCCAGGCACGTGGCCCCCGCAGAGCTCCTGGCTTGCTGAGGACACTTTGAGGGTCCCACCCTCCATTCACCACCAGCCCCCTGGGCTGGGGACACCGCAGGGACACCCCCTGCTCCTCGCCGAGAGCCCCGGCGCTGAGCCATGGGGTGGAAGAGGGGCACCCCAAGGGCTCTGCTGCAGTTTAAAGGCAAAGGGTGGTGGCTGTGGCCAGGAGCCCTGCGGCGCTGCTGGCCCAGCTCTGGAAGGGCAGGCGCTCTCATTAGGATTTCTGTCATGTGCCAGCTGTGGGCTCTTCCCAGCCGAGGAGGAAAAGGAGCTTGCAGAGGAGCATGGACAAGGAGGCTGAGCAAGCAGATCCCTGCACAGGCTTAGCTTGTTACGGAGTTATTCATAGTCACGGCTTGCTCTAGGAGACACAACCCAGGGGATTCCTCCCTCACTGGTGCCCACACACAACCCCTGTCAGCCCCCCGCCCCTCCACACAACTCCCCACGAAGCCAGAGCGCTCCTGTTGCTGCGAGATCCAGGACGTGGCTTTCTCCCTGGGCTTTTGGCTGCCAAAGTCAGGCTTGGCTGGCAAGTTGTTCCTTGGGAGCAGGCATGGGGCTCAGCTGGCCACAGAGGTGTGCAGGTGGGACGAGCAGCCACAGCGTGCAGCCACACACAGCTCAGTGTGCTCAGAGAGGGAGGGATGGCATCCAAACCCACGCTGGCTCGACGCCGGCCGTTCAGGGCTCCTCTCCCCGGCAAACAAGAGCGGGTGGCAGCACAGCGTGGCACAGCCCAGGCAACAGCCGGTGGTTGGTCCCTCACCCCACAAACGCAGTTCAGATGCTCACAGACACCCCTGCAGCCTCCCGGGGTTGTGCCCAGGGTGCTGATGTGTTAACAAGGGGTCAGGCTCACTCAGCTGATAACCTGAACCGCATCAAGTAACCCACAGCATCGGCACAACACAGCTGCACCACCATGGAGCAGGAAATGAATCTGATCTGGAGCCACAGCCCACATGCCCACCTGAGCTGTGAAATATCGCAGCATCTCTAAGTGGTGCTGTGCTGGGGGAAAACACACCCAGCTCGTGGGTTTTTAAGTCAGCCTTCATCTCCAGGTGCTCCCTGTTTATTAACCTCACAGGGCTGCAGGGGAGAGGCTCCAGTCTGGAGGCTTGATGTGCAACAGGGCAAGAGTTTTCAAAAAGGCAGCGATTGCCTGAGCAAAGGAGACACCCACCCCCCTCACCTTCTCTGCCCCGGACCCCCACACATGGCCACGTTTCACCTGGAGCACGCGCCTGTTCCCATGGCATGTTGTGGCACAGGCACCAGCCCGTGGGCATGTGGGAAGAAGCAAAGGGCTTCTTCACCTTCCCACGCACCCAGCACCGTGATTTCTGGAGACAGAAAAAGAAACAAGGAGGTATCACAAAAAGGGTGCCAGGAGGGACAGGGCGTGGCGGCTCCGATGGTGATGGACTGGTGGAAAGGCCCAGGCACCTGACTGGGAAAGCTCCGGGCACAAGCTGGAGTGGATTTGTCATGACTAATTGACTCTCTCCGGTGCTGTGGTACAGGTTTCACGTGTCGGGTGAGCGGGGTCCCGAGCATCCAGGCATTAATGAGGGTCTGACCCTGTCTGTGCAGCCACTTGAGTTTTTCCAGGGCAGACAGCTGGCTTAAGAGGCCCCTTTATTCTTTACATATCAGATCAATTGGGATAGTTATAATCTAGTCCTTGCAAAAGCTTGGAGCAGGCTTTGCTGCCCAGTTAGCTCAAGGGGGAAAAAAGCAAGCAAGAGGGAGAGGTCATGATGAACTATTGATTGAGCAGACGGCGGTGCTGCTCCCAGAGATGGCTTTTGCAGAGAACTCGCCCGGGACAGTTTGCCTCTATATCTCTCGCTAATGCTGCTCCATTGATCTTCTGTGACAGGCAGCAACTAGGAGATTTTTTTAGCTGGAGTCATTAAGAGGCATTAATCAATAACAGGGGAAACAGAGAGAAACTGTTTGTTTCATGGAGACATATTCCCCGTGCGGATTTTAGCCCGCTGAGGTGTGCATGTTTTATGTCCAGTGGCCAGGGAGGCCTGCCAGGAAAAGAATTCACTTTTTGCTGGACTCTGGTACTTGGAGGAGATCCTGAGCCGGTTGCAACACGCTGGTAGCTCTGGCCAGGCTGTGCGATGAGAGGAGACCAGTTGGGGAGTTCGTGGCATCTGATTCCAGGTACCCCAGCATCGTACCCAGCACCCCACACCGCCCGGCCCCTCTGTTCCCACACAAACACCCCAGGAAGCGCTAGGTACTGATTTCATATGCCCAAAACTCTGGGTACTGGTTTCACGTTGTGCTTCTGCTAAATCCAGTGTCCTCCTGGCCGTGGTGCAAGGGGTCCCAGCAGCTTGCTCAGCAATCCAGCCCTGTCTTTTGAGCTCAGCCCCCGCCCGCTGGCTCAGCCTGTGGTGCTGCTGCTGTAGTCAAGACCCAGAGTTCTTTCCCGTGGCAAGACTGGAGTTGTTTGCTAGAGAAATGGTCTTTGTACTGAAAGCACCCCAGGCTGCACCGCTTCCTCCCACCCTGCCCCAGGGCATCAGTACATTTCCATTGCTCTGTGGTGGCAACACCCATTTTTCTTCTCCTCCAAGCAGCTTCTCTGCTCCAGCAAGTGTCTGTGCAGGTGCTGGAGCCCATTTTCCCATGGAGAGCTGGAGAAGGGAGCTGGAGACGTGCCGAGAAGCAGGAGGATGGGATCGCCTCCAAAGGTGACTGCAAAGAGCGTACTGGAGGGAGCACGGGAGAGAGGGCCCGGCTCCTGCTAACGGGGCCTGCACGGAGCGGGTACCAAGGGATGCTTGAGAGAAAGGGAAATGCCCTTTGGGAGGCAGGGATGGAGATCAGCTTCCCTTCCCTCTCTGGGGCACACCTTGCCTCGACTCCCAAAGCCCCAGTCTCCCGCTGCTCCAGCTCTCACGGGCCACTGCGCAGTGGTAATTACCGCAGCTCTCTGGGGAAACAGGATCTTCATCTGTGCTGTAATTACAGCTACACATCCCCAGCGAAGGGATCACAGGGAGCGGGAGGGGAGGGGATGAGGAGGTTGCTGTCTCAGAAGCAGGTTGCGGTGGCGGTGCACGCAGCAGGCACACGCTGGCCCTAAGCACCTGATAGTCGCAGCCCTGCAAACACACACAACACCCACATGGGGCTCAGCATCGAGCCCAGACGGGGCAGGTTATACTGCTGCTGGCTGGTGGCTCCCCGAGATGAGAGACAGAGCAAAACCCTCTTCAGTCCCAGGTTGCCCATCAAGAGAAACCCTTGGCTAACAGCTTTGCCTTCCCTGTTCAGTCTCCGGGTTGAGTACCCACCCCTTCCACCAGCACAAAACCCATGAGAAACAATTTAATTTCCTTTGTTTACACATGATATCGGGGGAAGAGCCTAGTCCTATTGAAACTGGGGGGAAAAAAAAAAAAAGTAATTCCAATTTTACAGCCTTGGGCCCAGAGGAGGTCAAACTGCAGGCAGACAAGATGCTGTTTCCAGGGCTGTGTCCTGGGCTCGGTACATTCATTTTACTCAGAGCTCTGCCTGGGGCGGGTAGTACCATGTCCTGTGGAGAACATCAAGTGCAGGGGGATTTCCAGTCTCAGTGTACAAATACAAATGCAACAGTAAGATCTTGCAGTCTCGTGTTTTCACTGCCTGCTGTTTTTGGCAAAGTCTGCTAGGAGAAAATATAAAAACCAGTGCTGGGGGCGCATGGTGGGGTGTAAGCCCTAGCAGTAAGCCTTGACTGATGGTGCAGTGACTCTCCAAACACCAACCTCCAGCCTCACTGACAGCCAGAGGAGCAGAACCCGGGCACTCAATGGGACGGCTCGTGTGGCATTCCTCCTGCAGAAGCATCATGCCAAATCAGCTTTGTATCTTCTGTAGATTTAAATAATGGGTTGTCTTTTTCAAGGCTCCGAGAAAGCAGATCTTTAAAAAGCTGAGAAATGGTTTTAGGTGGGGACTCAGACATGTAAAGGGATCCAGTTCCTGACAAACGGGACTATAAAACCACATCGGGCTGGAGTGAACATCCGAGCAGGTAACGCAGTTCCTTTCTCAATAGTTATCTACAGGTGTGTAGAGGTTACAGGAAGGCTCTGATTATCTAATACACTTTTGCAATACGTTTCTCTCTTAATTGCAAGTTCCCAGAGTCAAACTCCCTCAGCCTCTCACTCTTTCCAGTGACCAGTGGAGGCTGTGCACGCACAACCCCAGGCCAGGGCAGTTTAGCAATCCTCTGGTTTCTGGGTAACCCGGCTCCTGCGCAGTCCTGTGGGTAACTGCAGCGCTCGCCTTCACACCACACTGAGTCAACAGCCCAGTTCCTCCCCAAGTGTTTACTCTGTTGTCACGAGAGCGCTGACGTGTTCTTACTTACAAGCACAGCAACTAAAGGGAGTGTGATCGCGGGGCAGCAGGAGCCAACGCAGCAGCTGGGGGGTCAGTCTGAAGCTCTGCCCGTGCAGGCGTGGGCTCGGCCATGGGTTTCCGTGCTGCCCACACAAGGAGCAGCAGGAGGGCTTCACCTCCCGTGCGCTGGTGCCCTTTTAGGCTGAAACAAGTGAGAGGGAAATGGGATTCGCTCGCATCCTTTGCACAAACTGCTCTTGGCCACCATCCTTGCCTCGCCGAGCAGCCTGGCGCGGGCCCTGCTGTGCGCAGCAGTAGATACAGCGCAGCCCAGGTCAGGCCTCGTCACTGGCTTTGCTGGGACAACGCTTCCAGGAGAAGATTTCAGTGATGCCCTTAGGGCAGGTTTGCACACTCATGAAAAGATGGTCCAGGTGACCAGTCTGGAGCCCTGCCTGCGTGGGAGCAAGCTCTAGCAGCGTAACCACATCTGTATCGCGATGCTGGGCAGGTTTTATGTACGACGAGCTACCCCGAGGTGAGCCGCAGCGATGCCAAGCTCCCAGCCTCTCTCAAAGCCAGCTGGTAGTTGAGACAGTTAAAGAGGGACGGGGACAGATCAGTGTGTGGATGGCCAGACTGACAGAGGTCTGGGAGAAGTTAGATCAGGTGTGTGGATCACCTCACTGTCCCCAAGTCCTTGAGGCTGCTTTGCAGCACCCAGCAGCAGGGATTGCTGTTGAGGAGCTTGAGCAACCCCGGGCTTCATGTGCCCTTTCCGGGGGGGACTCACAAGATGTGCATGTGCGTGCCTTGACACGGCCAAGAAGGAAGCAGCTTGGCTGGTCACCTCCTCTTCCCCCTGCCTTTAATGTCACAAACCCGGCTGCTGCTTCCAGCACGTGTCCCTTGGCAGGAGGCGAGGAGGAGCAGGCCGCCCGGTAGCCAAAGACACCGCGGGAAGTTAAGGGAACCTGTGCCTCCTGGGGGGCTCCTCGCCGAGCACCCACCTGCCCGGCCTCCCACTGCTCTACAGCCTGCTCAGCCCTGCACGGCGACGCCAGGCGATGGGTAAGGTCTCTCCTTCCTTCCTATCCCGCTGAGTGCTTTCCTTCCCTTCTCGGCTCACCTTCTCCCTGCGTGCGTGGGAGATGTTCTCCTGGCTCCATTTCTTTTCCAGTCAGGAGCTAGTCATCAAAAGGGAGGTCACATGTTGTTTCCAAGGGAAGCAATAAATTAAGACAAATAAAAGATAAAAAAACACAGCCAGATTATTATGAGACACCAGAAAACTAAGGCCAAGGGTAACCCTTTTGGCTTTATGGCTTGCCACAGAAATCCCACCATCAGTGATGCTGTGCGGACCCTTCTGCCCACCATGTTTTGGTGTTAGCACAATTTTACCATTTCCAGGTAGTTTTTCCAGGCAGCTTTTCAAGGTCCCCGCGGAGGGTGCTAGAAGGCACCGGATGCCAAACACACCCGCAACAGGCAGTGCCCATCACAGAGAATTTACTGCCTGCTCAGCGCTGGCTGGGTGCTCGCTCCTGCCGGTGTTCCTGGACCCTGCTCAGCTTGACTACCTGCAGGCTACACTTACCACACATCTAAATAATTCAGTCAGTAGTTTAAATATGCAAAACGTGCAGCACAATCTAGTAAGCTTGGGGTTTTTTTTAAAAGAATTTGGAGCCCTTCACTCTGGCTGCTGGAGCTTGGGAGGGCAGGGATGGGGTTGCCTTTTCCTCTACCCAAAAACGGACACGTTTCAGGACACATGGTGATGACATCCCTGCTGCGTTACGCAGCACGCTGAGGCTCGTGGGCCCTCTTCCATCAGACAGTTAATAGTTACGATAATGTTAATGCACAGGCTGTCGTCATCTGGCAGCATAACTGCTTGCCTTATGAAATAACTCAGCGTGACAGCTCTGCTTGCTAGCAGGCAGGCCCATGTCTGGCTTCTAATCTGGCATCAGAAATCACTCCCCTTCCTTGAGCTACAGACTAATATTAAACATTTCATTTGCATTACTCCAGATAATCTCTTGGAAAGCGTGGGGAGAAGGGAATTACAGCCAAGCTCCTTTAGGAGCCCACACATGAAGCAAACGTGCAACTGCCATCCCCATCACGCCATTTCTGCTAAAAGCCGTTTGCCACCGGTGCCGTGGCCGCGCTGGAATTCGCATTTCAGTTTCCTCACGTCAGCCGGCGTTTACGAGTTGAGCGGATCAGCTCGCACGATGCCACCAGTGACAGATCACCAGTGACTTTCTTCCCATGTCAACAAAAGCGAAAGTCACGAGGATAATGTGGAATTGCTCCGGGCCAGCGTATGTTCAGCTGGAAAGGTCTCGGTGACTTCCCAGGCATATGCTGGCTGGCACGGTGTTGGAGCAAGGCTCTCTGAACAGCCTGTACGACGCAGGCCGGAGGGATTAATCTAATGCTGCGTTGAGATGCTAATACAATAAGGGTTCTTTGTGGCATTAGCAGGAATCATGAGACCAGCTCTGAGATGTCATTGCCTGGCAGCTGTAGGGAGTACCGGCGTTGAGCTCTCTGGCAGAGAGAAGGAGCTTGTCTCCTGCTTTAGGCATTAAAGCTGCTGAGGGGCAGTGAAAATGCAGCGAACCCCTCTCTGTTTTGGTGACAGCCCATTTGGGAACAGCCCGCTACCTCTGTTGTTGAGTCTAGGGAGATTTGTTTTGTTAACAACGGTTATTTGGAAAGGCACTCACTTTTCTTTGAGTTTCCCAGGGGCTGCAAAGCTGCAGGTGCCAAGAGGATGCTCAGGACCAGGGTTACATCTTACCCTGGTGAAGTCACCGCCACCCGTGGGACTGGGGTTTTGCTATAAAAAGTGTTGCAAAACCTGCTGAGGCCAGTGAAACAGTTTGTGTCAGTTCCAACAGACATGCTTTCATCTCTCTTGCCAGCTTTGCGCCCACAAAGCTGTTGGGCCTGATCCTGACCTAACCCCAGTGCCAGCGGGGAAAGCTCCATCCCACTCAGCACATTTGTGCCGGTGGAAAACCAGCATCAAGCACCAGCAGAGAATGTGGGCACAGTGAGGAGCAGGGAGAGGTGGCGAGTGGGGGTCCATCACAAAAATTCGCAGCTGACCCCTGCTGAGCTCAGTTATTTGTCAATTTTTGTGACAGATTCAAAGACCCCACACCACGCCAGGAGGGACCTAAAGACCCCACATGACACCATGAGGGGACCCAAAACCCCCACATAATACCAAGAGGTCAACCAAATCCCCCACACCATGCCATGAGGGGACACAGAGACCCCACATAGCACCATGAGGGGACACCCAAAGACCCCATATGGCACTAGGAGGGACCTGAAGACCCTACATGGCACCGTGAAGAAACCCCAAAACCCACATAATAACAAGAGGGCACCCAAAATCCCCAAATCATGCCATGAGGGGACCCAAAGACCCCATATGGCACTATGAGGGATCTGAAGACCCTACATGGCACCATGAGGGACCCCCAAAGACACCATATGGCACTATGGGGCCCCCCAAAGGGCTCCATGAGGGAACCAAAAGTTTTCCTCACCACGTCATGAGGGACCAAAAGCCCCCCCACAGCATCGTGAACAGACCCAAAGCCCCCCTACCACACTGTCAGGGTCCCCAAACCCCCACATAGTGTCATGAGGGACCCAAAGACCTTACACAGCACCATGAAGGGAGCGAACCCCCCCCTCCATGGCCCCATGAGGGACCCAAAACTCCCACAGGGCTCCATGAGGGGACATAAATCCACCTCACCATGCCATGAGGGACCAAAAGACCCCACACAGCATCGTGAACAGACCCGAAGCCCCCCCACACACACACTGCGAGGGTCCCCAAACCCCCACACAGCGCCATGAGGGACCCAAAGACCTTATGTGGCACCACGAAGGGAGAGAAACCCCCCCATGGCGGACCCAAAACTCCCAGAGGGCTCCATGAGGGGACTTAAAGCCGCCTCACCACGCCAGGAGGGACCAAAAGCCCCCACACAGCATCGTGAACAGACCCGAAGCCCCCCTACCACACTGTGAGGGTCCCCAAACCCCCACACAGCGCCATGAGGGACCCAAAGATCTTATGTGGCACCACGAAGGGAGCGAACCCCCCCCTCCATGGCCCCATGAGGGACCCAAAACTCCCACAGGGCTCCATGAGGGGACATAAATCCACCTCACCATGCCATGAGGGACCAAAAGACCCCACACAGCATCGTGAACAGACCCGAAGCCCCCCCACACACACACTGCGAGGGTCCCCAAACCCCCACACAGCGCCATGAGGGACCCAAAGACCTTATGTGGCACCACGAAGGGAGAGAAACCCCCCCATGGCGGACCCAAAACTCCCAGAGGGCTCCATGAGGGGACTTAAAGCCGCCTCACCACGCCAGGAGGGACCAAAAGCCCCCACACAGCATCGTGAACAGACCCGAAGCCCCCCTACCACACTGTGAGGGTCCCCAAACCCCCACACAGCGCCATGAGGGACCCGAAGACCTTACACGGCACCATGAAGGGAGTGAAACACCCCCCATGGCCCCATGGCGGACCCAAAGACCTTTATGTGGCACCACGAAGGGAGAGAAACCCCCCCATGGCCCCATGGCCGACCCAAAACTCCCACAGAGCTCCATGAGGGGACTCAAAGCCGCCTCAGCACGCCAGGAGGGACCAAAAGCCCCCGGGTGGCACCGCGAGGGGACCCCGCTGTGCGCGGCGCGCCCTGAGGGGACTTTCCCGCCCTGCCGGAGGGGAGCGGCGGGCGGCCGGGCCGGGC
>NW_020799122.1:3352826-3356687 GCF_003259725.1 Athene cunicularia | reverse complement strand
GGGAAGGGGGGGGGTGTGTGGAAGGTGTGAGGGTGGCGGCGAGCGGCCACGCTTCGGGGGCTGCGCGGGTTTGGGGGACAGCTGCAGGGCAGCGGTGTGTGTCTGGGGGTTGTTCCCCGCTCCAGAAGCAGGGCTGCCCGCTGGCAGATGGTGGTTGATATTCTGCCCTCGGCCTGGCGCCAGGTTGTGGCTGTCAGGCCTTGCTGCCCGTGTCCTCTGACAGGATGCTGGGGGCGGCGGCAAAGGCGCGTTTTTAAGGGCAGAACTGGCGCTTCTGCTGGCAGCAAAGGAGAACTTGGGCTTCTTGCTTTGCTCTCCCATAGACGGCTTTTTACCTACTTTAACCATCCGTGTCCAGGCCAAGTTATATGGGTGTGGGGGAAAGCGGAACCCTCTTGCCTTAATCCATCCTTTTGGATCAAAGGTTGGGCAGCGTCTCAGCTGGTGGAGCTGGACTTTGCTTTGCTCTTGCAGGCAGGGCTCAGGGTGGAGTGAGCGGGCGCAGGGCACCGACACGCTGCTTTGCGAGCTCTGCCCTGCCCACCTGAGCCCATCGTCTGCCACCCGCTCTGGTGCTATGGCCCCAGGAGCTGGAAACAGCAGTCTGCGGGGAGGAGCTGAGCCTAGCTCTGTGTCCAGCTTTGGTTGCCTTGGCTTGCTCAGGAGCAGCTTTCCAATGCACAAACCAGCTTTGCAGCTGGGAGAATTTATGATGTCACTTACAGAAACACTCTGGGTGTTTGTTTGTTTGTTTTTCTTCTCCACCACTAAAACTTGTAAATCTCCTGTAAACTTGAAGGAACTCTCTGGGAACAAAAATTCCTTCCACTGGACAACTCCTCATGTTGAAACTCAGAGCTGAATTTTGGCCAGAACTACCCTTTTCCTGTAATTTAAGCTCATTGTTTCCATGTACCGGCACTGGCTGATGATCCTGGTCATGTATCCCAGGTCTGTGGCTGAGGTGATCCACCGAGCTCTCTCTTCCTACAACATCCCAGTTTGCTTATTCTGGCTCAGGGAAGGGGGTTGGAGCGGAGCACATGCTGGTGGACAGACAGAGATAACAGTGTCACTGCCCGGCGCAGAACACCCCGTCCTCACCGTGCTCCTGGCTCCAGTGCCAAGCTGGTGTGACTTGGAAGAGGTTGCCCTCTGTGTCTGACAGAGATAGAGCTGTTTATCTAGCGGCGGAACCTCTTGCAAGAGCTTCCAATCTGGTAAGCACACCTCATTAATCCTTAAAAATCAGAGGATCCTAAAAAGGCCTCTGGCACAGGCTGTGGAGCAGAGCACATGAAGCTGGGGGCTGCTGGCTTTCAGACTCAGGCTGTTGCAGATGCATGAAAAGGCCCATTCCCTCTCGCTTTTCTACTCTTTCCTTGCATCTGGCAATAAGTCCGTTAAATTTACAGCTCTCTGCAGCTGTGACTGCACCAAGTCAGGATCATTCATACCAGCAGAGAAGCTGCTTGCAGGGTTGGGGGGGGAGTAGGACCCATCTGCTTAACCCCATGGATGACGTGGCCAGCCCAGCAGGGTTGCCGCTTACCCGATGGTTCTTCTGCTCTGAGCTCTGCCCCTTTCCCTCTTTCAGTGGCTCAGGCCACATCTTGTGCAAGGAAACGCTGGCTCCTTACTGGCAGGAGGAAGTTGGGTGGTTGCTCTTGAGTAATGTGTAACCAGCCTCTCCCAGCAGCTCCTGAGCAGTGTGACTTCCAGAGCAGTGACCTCTTTTTTGGTTGGCAGTCAGAAGGGAGGAGATGTGGGATTTAGGTTAGTCTGGTGGCATGGCATCCACTGTGACCTTACTTGATTCGTGTCACCCTGTCTCTCCTCACCTGCCCCCTCATCTCTTTACCTGGACTGCACTTCCGTAACCTCGGTGCAGGCCTGAGGTGCCCGGGAGCTCTGCACCCTGTGCACTTCCCTGTGTCCTTTCCCTGAGCACGGCTTTAAGCTCTACAGCAGGTTTAAATGACGGGGACTGATAGCAGCAGTGTCACTCAGCTGTGTCACCTGCGGGCATTGGCCTGGCCTGAACTCCAGTGTGAAAGCCAGTGCCTGGGTGGTTGGCATGGTGGGGCACCCCACGGAGATATGAACCCCACTGTGGGTAGGAGCAAGCTGGGGAGAGTCACGGTGTGTGGTTGAAGAGCTGATGGCAGAGGTGGGGATACTTTTGGGAGCAGATGTTGGGACCTGCTGCTAAGCCAGGATGAGACACTGGCCGGGTGCTCACCTCCCGCCCCAGGTGACAGGGATGTTTCCCAAGCTGATGGTGCTTCACAGTTCTCGGGCTGGACCCTGTGGTGGGGGAGAAGCTGACACTGTCCCTTGGTCTTCTCCCACCGGGGGCAAATCTCCATCCCCTGTCTGTCAGGGAGAAGGTGGGCCCTGAGGAAGGGCATCTAGGTGCTTGCTGGAGGGCAGGTCACCTCCTGAATCCGCTCTAGGGGAGAGTGGAGCAGAGCTGGTGGCTGCTTCTGGGAGCTTTGTTCGGGCGCAATCTCCTCTGCCTCCTGTCCTGGCAAATGGCTGCTCCCCAGCCCAAAATAGCCCCTGTGTGCTGCCAGCTTCTGGCTGTGTCCTTTGGCCGAGTTGGAGGGTCCCCAGCTCCCACCTGTCTGGGGGTGGTGTAGACGGGCCCTGCTCCCATGGGCTGGCAGGGCCTTGGCTGGCAAGCCTGGGCTGGGTGTGCTCAGCAAGGGCACCTCAACCTGCTCAATGCTTTGGCAGTGGAGCTGCTTGTGTCTCCTGCCAGCTGGGCCCCCAGCCCTCGAGCACGCAGGAAGAAAGCTGGGAACTTTGTGGACAGACCCATAGATCTGCTGGGAAAGTAAACTGACAGGCAACAGCTATTTGCTTGAAGATGGGTTTGCTGCGGGCACCCAGCCTCTGCCGGGCTGTGTCAGAGCATCCTGTTTGCTGCTTGCATCCTTGTGTTGTACAGGGAAGTGCTTCTCACTGTTTCTCCTCCATTCTTGGACACCCCTGGGGTAACGACACCCTGTGTTTGTTTGTATTGTTAAGCAGCATCTTCCAGCACTGCGAGGAGCAGAATTGGCAGCTCCTTCCTTGGGTGATGGGTGCGCAGGCTAACACACATGTGCTGGGGAGTGGCAGCTCCTAGGAGAACTGTTTGAACAATTTATGGGGCTCTGCTGATGGCAGGAGGAAAACATTGGTAGCGTTGGAGCAGACTACAGCCATGACATAGGGGGAAACAAACAGCACTAAGTGGATGGGACTAGCAGGAGGAGGAGCTGTCCTTGATCCAGCGTTGAAACCAGCATCTCTCCCTCCTGGATGTTGGAGGGATTCCAGTTCTGTTTGCAGATGTGCTCGGCTGGACTTTCCTCTTCCAAAGAGCTTGTAGGGAGCTGATGCTGTCAGTGTGAAGAAAGCACGGACCATCAAGTCTGGCTGTACCAGCCTCCAAGTTACAATCAGCTTCCCCTGGGCTTCCAGTAAAATTCCCACCCTGGGAGTGCACAGGGCTTAGCATGCAGCTGAAGTGCTGTGAGCATGTGGGACCGTGCAGGACAGACACCTGGGTGTACCACAGGGCAAATGAGGCTGGAAGCTCCAGGGAAAATGAGACTGGACTCTGTCACAGAGCTGCTCTTTCTCCTTCCACCCACCTTGGGTATAGCAGACCCTGTCGCCTTCCTGCCCTGCTGCTCTCTGACCGCTCTTTTCTTCTTCAGGATCATCAAAACTGTGGTCAAGACCTTCAAGTATTTCTTCGGCTTGAGGTTTGAGGTGAAGGGACTGGAGAACTTCAAGGTGGAGGGCCCTGCTATCATTGTGTCCAACCACCAGAGCATCCTCGACATGATGGGTGAGGGGAGGGAGGGA
>NW_020799122.1:3342435-3352776 GCF_003259725.1 Athene cunicularia | reverse complement strand
GAGGGAGGGAGCGAGGGAGGGAGTGAGCGAGGGAGAAGTTCTCTTGCTCATGGGCAGAGAAATCCTGCTCGCTCTCATCTCCTGGCCAAGCAGCCCCCTGCCCCCAAGCACAGCTCCCGAGCCGGCTGCTCCAGCTTTTTCTATCAGTGCTGCCTGCAGGAAGGCTCTCCCCTCACTCCGAGCTGTCACACCCCTGCGCAGCACCCCAGGTACTGCTCAGTTTCAGGTGCTTCTCAGCTCCCTGTTACCCCCCTGCCTGGCTGATAGCCTGGCTGGCCTAGAAGGCATCTGGGTGTGCGGGGTGGCCCTGCTGTGTGCCTTGGGGCCAAGGAGTGAGCTGCCTCTTGAGGAGTCTTGCTGTGACCTGCAGCCACCCTGCCCCTGTCGTTATGCTGCGCACCGAGTCTCTGTTTGCTCTCTTGACGGCAGCAGGAGCCAGCAAAGCAACAAAGCACTGGTCTGTCCCTGATGCTCCCCTCCACACCTCAGATTGTCCCTCTTGTCCCCTCCAAGTGCAGGCAGAGGGGGGTGGCTGCTGGGTCTCACCCTCTGCCATCGTGTTAGGGCTGATGGAGGTCCTGCCCGACGACTGTGTCCAGGTGGGCAAGAAGGAGCTGATGTACACCGGTTCCGTGGGGCTCATCATCTACCTCGGCGGTGTCATCTTCATCAACAGGAAGAGCACCACCAGCGCCAAGATGGTGATGGCAGAGGTGGCCAAGACTATGACAACTGAAAATGTGAGTGTGACTCTGGCATTTGGTGAGGTTGACGTGTGGCTGGGCGTCCTGGGGTGACGTGGGGGCATGTGGAATTCCTGGTGCTGGCTTGCCTGCAGTTACAGCTCCCAGCATCTCTTGGTGGGGCTGGCTGGTGGCTGGGCCAGCAGGAAGGGAACCTGTAAGTGGATTGCTGGAGCAGAACCTTATCTCCCCGTGTGCAGGTGAAGGTGTGGGTGTACCCAGAGGGCACAAGGAACTGCACTGGGGATTTGCTGCCGTTCAAGAAAGGAGCATTTCACCTCGCCGTCCAGGCACAGGTAATAGCGCTTTGCTCCTCCACGGGGACCCTGAATGTTTTTGCAGTGGCATTGCAGAGGGGTCATGCAGCGATGTGGTTTATGTGCTCTCAGATGAGCTCTGTTCCCAGGTCACAGCTGAGCTCCTCGACTAAACCCCCCTTAGGTGTGATCAGTGCAGGAGCCAAGGGCCTTTTCCATCCCCTGCAGGAGTGACTTGACCCCTGTGGACGGGTGGAGAAGCTGCCTTGTCCCCTCCCCTGGCCGCCCCAGCACTGCAGTCCCTGTGTCCCATCTGGAGGACAGAGCGTGGGGGACAGGCAGCACTTGGGCTTTGCAGGCAGCTGCCTGGCAGCGTGGCGGTGCAGTGTCTGCAGCACAGAGCTTGCTTCTGTCAGGGAGCCCAGCGGGGGCTGCGCTTTGTGAGCTTGCCTGGGGCATCCCGAAGCTGTTGATGCATTTCTCAATCCCCCAGGTTGCAATAGTGTAGTGTTGATTGAGGATTGGCAGTGCCAGGGCTGGGCTTGGTCTGTGTGGAAATAGCTGCTCCCTCCCAGACAGCCATACAGTATTTCTTGGTATGTCTTAAATGCCTTTTCTCTCCAAAATGACGAGATCTGTGAGCTGTTAGTGGTGGAGCAGACAAACAGCTCCTTGGCTCTGGACAGCTAGAGCTGTCAGTGCCGCTGAGAGAGCGGTGGTGCGTGCCCGGGCAGGGCTCTGGGGCAGTGTGCCAGCGGCACTGCGGGCCTGGCTCTGCTCCCCGCGCCCCGGCGGCTGCTGGAAGCTTGGACCACCCTGCTCGGCTCCTGGGTGCTGGCGACTATGTGCCAGGGAGGTGGCTGGGAGGAAGGAGATGGGCGCTCTGCCTTCCCACATGTGCTTGGCCTCGAATCTTGGGACTGGGATGACTCGAGACCTGAGGGAAAACTGCTTTCCCTAGAAGAGGTGTTACAGCAGGGATCCTGGGAAGGGAGTAGGTGCCAGATCTCTTGCTGGGTTCAACTGGCCAAGCCCAGGGTGTAGCCTGGGTTGTACCATCCTCATTCCTGCTGGCGTGACACAACCCAGGCAGGGGCTGGCAGCTGCTAGAAGGAAGAGAGTGGAAATGGTACCCACCTCTGCTAATACTCCCCCTGAGTCACCGACTGCAGATCCTGTCTGTGTTATTAGCACTGAGATAATGACTCTGTGCCTGCCCTCCTGGCTGTGTCTCTGCCTGTCTGACGCTTCCCTGAGAGCAATTGATTGAGACTGGTGACTCCTTTTTTTAGACACTGAAGGCACACCAGCCGGCCTCCCCCAGATATGTGCCTGTACAGCACAGCAGGACCTGTCAAAACAGGCACCCTCCAGATGTTTGCAGGTCACAGAATAGGTACCTGAGTTTTGAAGTCTGGCTTGGGACAAGACGCCCTGAAACATAACTTGGAATGTCCCTGTACCTTGAGTTGCTGGGGAGTAGTTTTGATCCCATCTGACTCCTGACTCTCCCAGCCTTTGGAAGCAGGTCTTGCCTCGTGAGTGTCTGAGTGTCTGAGAGCTGGGCCAGGTCAGATCTGCTGCGTGGGATTTGCTGCTTACCTCTGGCCTGCCCTGAGTTGCTGCAGTGCAAGTAACTCCTCTTTTTCTTCTTCCCCAAGGTCCCGGTGATCCCTGTGGTTTATTCCTCCTTCACTACCTTCTATAACCCAAAGAAGAAGCTATTTACATCAGGTATCAAAGAGCCTAAGTGTCTTTACAGTCACTTGGAGACAGGGCTGATGCCATAGCCATGTGGGGATCTGGTTCACTAGCGTGGGAGAGGGGAGCAGAGCTGGGGTAAACAGGAGTCATTCCTCCGGGGCATGTGTGGAGTCGGTTGAAAGCACTTGGCACCAGAGCCTGGGCTGGGTTAACTCAGAAAAGAATGTAATTAAATACAGTGAGAGATGTTGTCATTAAAAAATGGACACCACCTCTCCTTCTCATAACTGGCACAACCCAAGTCTTTTGGTGAGGCTTTGGGGGAAGGAGCCAGCGTGCTCTGCCTCCTGACCCTTCAAAGCAGGGACCCCTCTGTGAGCAAACCGAGGAAGCTGGTTGTATCAAAGCTCTGGAGTCTGTCAGTGCAAGTGCTGGGCAGAAAGTTGGCTTGCAGTCAGCTTGGAGCAGTAACTCTCATTTTTGGGCAAAAGCCATGCTTGCTGTGCTCCCTTCCCACGTGGCTGGAGCCCCCCAAAGGTAGGAGGGCTGGAGGGGGGCAGGTGGAGGGAGCACCCGGTCAGGCTGTGCCTGGCACGGCCCTGGAGCTGAGCAGGTCCGTGGCCCTGGGTTCCTCCGACTCTTCTGGCCAGCAAGTGCGAGCAGAGCGGCCACCAGCCTTGGAAGGGGGCAAGTTCTTGCTGGGGTGTCAGTTTGGGGCAGAAGGGTGGCACAGCTGCTCAAGGGCAGGGTTGGATCCCAGAGCAGCCCCTCAGCCCTGAGAGGGGTGCGGCTCTGCCTGCGCTCCCTCCTGAAGCCCTGTGAGGGGCTGAGAGCTGTGCTGGGGGCTGGCCAGGGCGGGGGGAGCAGGGGGCTTTGAGGGGCCGAGAACAGCATTCCTGGGGCGTGAGGGTTTCTCACAAGCTCTTCTCTTGTTCCCAGGCAAAATCAAGGTTGAGATTCTACCTCCAATAGAGACCAAAGGCCTGACATCAGACGATGTCTCCGACCTCACTGACAGATGTTTCCGTACCATGAGGGAGACCCTTTTCAGGCTGTCGGGCCGTCCAAGTGAGGCCAAGGACTCATCCTAGATGCTTCTCCAGTGGCGTCACTGTGTGGCGGTGGCTGAAGGGACCCGTCTGTTGCCAAATACTCAAGGAACTTCTCTTCCTCTGCAGCGACTTCGAACTCTGGGATCACCACGGACTGGCACACACACGGGGTATCAAGCCAGCGCTGAGGTTCCCCATTGAGTGGATTTCTCCCGTGGATTCATTATCTCGCAATGAACCGTCTTCTTTTTCTGAATTTCTCAGGCGTCAAACTTGTGCTACCAAAGGGCTCAATGACCAGAGAGGTGAGTTCCCCCAGCTCAGGCAGCTGATGTGGGGTGACAATGAAAACCTGGCTGGAGGCAGGGCTCTGCCTCACGTCAGTGCCCCTGCACCCGTGTTTGTGCCGGCCTGGCCCTACCCTGATGGAAACCACCAGGCAGCAGTTTGTATCTGCACAACCTTGATGCTGCTCGAACGCGGCTGAGAATCCGGTGAAAATCCAGACTCTGGCTCGCTGGGAGCACGATGTCCTCCCGGCGCGCTGCCCTGCGGTGCCAGGGGCAGGACCTGTCTCCTTGAGAGTCGTCCTCGGGTGGCAGCAGCACCTTGTGCTGGGGTTTTGTCTTGCCCAGGCACTCCTGAGCCAAGCCTTTTGCTTCTGAAGGAGGCACTTGGGGTCAGTAACCTCAGCCGGGCTGCGGAAGGGAATGTGTGGGGCCTTACAGTGTTTCTTTGGGCTCGATTGCCTTGTCTGAACCGGGGCCCTTGCTCAGGACAGGGTACAGCGGTGGAGAGGGAAGCTGCAGTCTGAGCAAGCCAGCACTGTATGGTCTGGGCCGAGTTTAGCTGAACATGACACCCCACCCTTGTTTCTACCGCTCAGAGCCACCAGCTTGATTTTTAAAATCAGGACAAACCTGTCCTCGTGTGTGACTTGTTTGTGGCCCACCTCTGGATACCAGGGTGGGCTCGGGGCTGCTTCGGTGTTGGGGAAAGTGCCCCCAGCTCCCTGCCGTGGTGGTTCAGCTGCCGATGCAAAGGGCCCTGCCGTTGCTCCTTTTGCCACTTGTCATGGTCAGCACTGGCCAAGAGATGGTGCCTCTCCCGTGTGTCTTTGCTGCTGCTCTGCAAGGCTTGTAAAACTCCTACAGAGCCACAGCTGTAAGGGGGCTCGGGAGGCTTCAGCTCTCCTTTTTGGGGCAAATGGGCTTTTTTCTCTGTTCAGATAAAGGGGGTTCCCCCGTGCTTTGAGGTGATGGGTCAAAAGGGCTCCTGGATCCACGGCTGGGAGCTGCAGAAGTGTTGGTGCCTTCTGCGAAGAGCAGGGTTGGGGCAGGGCCGTGGTTCCAGGGAACCTTCCCCTCTCACTCGGGGTCAGGGAGGCTTTAGCCCTCCTGTTTGTGGCCCACCGGTGTTTAACCTTGAGGTGGGCTACTCAGGCAACCAACGCAACTGGGTTTTGCAGCCCAGCTGGGGCTGCACTGGTGGAATTGCAGTCGTGGGGCATTTGGGGGCTCAAGCCTCAACAGGGAAAGGCAGGGAGGCCCCGAGGGAGCTGGGGCCCCTCGGGCTGAGCTGGTGCCTTGGCGGGGGCCAGGGGGCTTTACCAGAGGGGCCTTAGTACAGACTCAGGGGTCAGACCCGCTGTGGGACGGGTTGGGGTGGGAGGATGGGAACGGAACCAGCACTTTGTAAGAGCAGCAGATAAAGGGCTGTCGTGGAGGTAGAACCCAGGAGGCTCCTAGGAGAGCTCCTGGGGTTGGGGGGGACATAACCACGTCCACCGAGCGACTCCTGCAGCACCCGTCCGTCCCTGGGAGGAGGGAGCGGTGCCTCAGGGTGCGGTTTTCTGCTGTTCACTTTTCATCGGGGTGAGAATAATGTCATGTGCTTTAAAGAAAAACAAAGTACACCTTTGGTTATTTAAATAAAGGAGACTCCTGGTCTTGTGTGGGAGCGCTGCTGTGGGAGGAAGAAGGGTGCTGAGCCCTCGGCTATTGCAGGGGGTGGGTTTGGTGACCCAGGGGCAAGGGCAGGTTCCTGTCCCCACCCTGTGCTCCCCAGGCAGAAGGGCTGTGCTGCTAACCTGGCCTGAACTAGGGGGACAGCCACCCGCAGGGGCCTCTGGCAGGGGAGGAGGAAGGTGGTGCCTGTGTTAAAGCAGGGCCTCGCCGCAAGCACCCTCCGGGCCAGTCCTGATGCAGCAGGAGGTTTTATTTTGGTACAACCCCTTCAGCTCTCCGCTGGAGGCAAGTAGGGAAGCGTTGTACCAGGTTGGCTCCCTCTGCTCAGCTCTACTGGTCCTTGGGCCTGAGCAGAACGGTGCTGGGGGGAGGTAGGAGCGTGTGGCTGCCGTGTCTGGCAGGGGCCGGCTAACGCAGCAGCTGGTGGCCATGCCCGTAAGCACCGCCCTCGCACAGGGGACTGTCCCTCCCTCCTTGGCACAACCCAGGGGCAGAGGTTTGTCCCTGCCTGTTCTGTGCCGATGGTGGGCACGTCGCAGGGAAGGGTTTGCTAACTCAAGTCAAACCAGACCCTCTGCGCCTTCAGGCCCATGGGGAAGCCTTGTTACCGCTGCGGTTCTCCAAAATACGGGATTTGTCCCCAGGTTTTTGGTGGGGGCAGCAGCTGCCCTGCCCAGGCCAGGTCTGTGCTCCCCTGGGCAGGCAGCATGACCGCCCCGTGCCCCCAGGTCCTGGGGGGATGATGTCCCAGGGTAACGCTCAGTAAAAACCAGGCAAAGCTGGGCACCACGCGGCTTCGCGTACAGCCGGTCTCCCTGGCACAGCCAGGCACTAACGGCGTGAGGTAAGG
This sequence comes from Athene cunicularia, assembly GCF_003259725.1. Classification (NCBI taxonomy): domain Eukaryota; kingdom Metazoa; phylum Chordata; class Aves; order Strigiformes; family Strigidae; genus Athene; species Athene cunicularia. Next base: position 3,346,203 of record NW_020799122.1, on the reverse strand, counting down.
TATTTTATTTTCTGCCTCTCCAGCAAGGAAGGGGGTGAGATGCTGAGGGCTCAGAGTCCAGTTTGGAAGTAACTGTATGACCGTTGATAAGGTGACTTGGAAGAGAAAATGATGGAGGTGCTGATGGGAAACCAGCCTTCTCCTGCTACCCTCTGCCTTCCTGTCGGTGCTGCAGCTTCATCCCCAGCCTGGGGCTGGAGGGTGAGATAAGAGCTGTGGATGCACTCGGCTAGAGTTCATTCCTGCAGGAACCTGAGGAAATGGGGAAAAAACAAAAATAATCCAGCGATGTTGTTAGCCTGGGTTCAGTTTGTCTCCTTCCCCAAGAAGGATGAGGTTGACCTCAACCTCTGTGAATGTCACCCCCGCTTTCCCTTTGCCAGCCCCCCAGGCTGGCTCTGTCCTGCCGTGTTTGGGAGCCCAGCGTGGCGCTGGCTCCGTGTGACAGGGAGTGGGAGCAGGTGCTGCTGGTCCCCGAGGGCCCCAGTGCCCGGGGAGCCACCTGGGCTGGGGACGGGGCGGTGGTGACACAGCCCCACACAGTGGGGAGCCTACAACACCCCCCCCTGCCCCAAGCAGGGACAGCCTGGGCTGACGTGGGGATGAATCAGACTTGGTGGGGGCTAAAATGGTTCTGGCCTAAAGGGATCCGACCTCGAGCCTTTAAAGAAGAGAGAACGGTTTTCAGTCCTTACGCGCATCCCCACTGCGCAGACAATTGGAGGGTGCAGCTGTATCTTTGCACTCAGTTGTGAAATGCTTTGCAAAGCACAGAAAATGGACGGTTACTTCACTCTCCATGGGATGCCCTGCAAGCCCTCGCCCTTGCTGGAGCGTGAACGGAGAGTCTTGTGTCCTCCAGGGACCTTCAAGACCCTGAGAGGGACAAAAACAAGTTTTGCTTGCTGGAACGGGCTTGGCAGAAGTTAATTTGAGGATTTTGGAGTCATCCCCTGGAATAAATCCATGTTACCTTGTGATACTGCTCACATTCCTCGGTGCTGTCACTAATAATATGTACAGGGCAATACCAGGAAACTCGTTCTGCTGGAACACTCAGTGGTTCTGATCATTACCCTTTTCCGAGATGTTTTTTAAGTGTCTATTTGCAGCTACTTAGTCTTCAAACAAGTTCTTTGAAGTCTTTTATATCTAAGCCATTACTGCAAGCAGTGAACTGGGACGTGACATGCCCTCAAACAGTTTTTCCCCTTCAATCTTTCCAAGCACCTTCACCCCTCTGTGTGAGCGCCAGGCTGCTGCTTCACAGCAGCTCCCGAGCTGGGCGTCTTTGACTGGAATTATTTAGTAAAACGAACTTTGCAAAGAGCTCGCAAAGAAAAAATAAAGTCTTCATGTGGTTTGTGCTCTACCCTGCCTCAAGCTGCAGTGCTGGGGCGGGAGAGCGCCGCCTCGGGGACCCGAGCGCTGCCCCGCTCTGGGGTGCTGCAGAACCCCCCAACTTCAGCCATTTCACTCTGCCTCGTGTCTCTTGTTCAGAGTTTGCTACTCAGGAGACCCTCTCTGCTCCGCTGCTTGGACCGGACTTCAAAAAAGAAATGCCTAAAACTTCCCAGGCTCGTAAATCTGCCAACTTCTGCACACTCCCCCAACTTCCCTGATGGACTTTTTTTTTGGACTGTTAATTTCCTAAGAACTGGGGTTTCTTTTCTGAGGAGTCAGTTGTACCAGCACAGGAACCTGCACAGATGGGTGAGGGTGCCGGTCGCGAGCCGTGACCTGCTGCTCGGAGCGGGCTCCCTCCGCTTCTGCCCCAGAGCCCCGTTTCCATGTGCCAGTCTCAGGATTTTTGGCTGCTACAAGGGCAGTCAGATGGCGCAGCCATAGCAACAGCTTTGAAATGAAACTAATGGGCTGTTTGTGTTCATCTTCTATTAATTACAGGCTGCTGAGCTGGAGGGAAATATAGATTAATAGGGGCATGTGCGTTACTGATCTCGCTGGCCCGCATCTGCTCACCGTGGCCAGCCTGGGTGGAGTGAAATGCTTCAACCCCGCTTTTTCCTGGCACTTACACGTCTCCAGCCGCTCCTCGAGGAAGGAGATCTGCTCGCTGAGGGAGTCGATTCTGTCCAGCTGCTGGAGGGAGTGGGACAGCCGGCTGATGGGGTCTGCGCCGACGTCCTCCGGCGCGGATGGCATGAGGTTGTGGAAGGGGGCCAGCACCAGCTGGAGTTTCTGCAGGGAGAAGCGGAGCCCTGAGTGTGTGTCCCCGCAGCCAGGAGGACCACCCGACGCGATGGAACACGCTGCCTGCAGGGCTGCACCCCACCGGGGTAAATTTGGGTGCATTCAAAGGGCCGCTGGGCTGAAATTGCTGCTGCGTGGGTGCTGCCGGCAGCGTGGAGCACAGCTGGGATCGCTGCGGCGTGAGGCCAGCGCGGTGTTAAAAATAGAGCCGGGGTGGAGGGAAACTCTGGCTGCTATCGGCCCTGGGTGGGAGCTGGCTGAGCGCGGCCTTGAGCTGCAACAGGGGCAGGGCAGAGCTGTGGGCTGAAAGCTCACCTGCTCCAGCGCTTCCACTCTGCTCCTCAGGTCTTTCATTTCTTCCTTCATTTCACTGGGGGGACCTGAAAAAGGGACCAAAAGAAGCCCATTGCCTGAGGTGAAGTGGAAGGTAGAGACAGGGGAGAGACATTGCTGCAGGGCTCAGGCCAAGCTCTGCTGCTTTCTGCTCCCCTCCTAGTGAGCCCCCGGGGTCTGCCCTGCTGGAACCAGCCCCCGGGGCATCAATTGGATCCAACGCCCGCTGCAAGCGCTGCATCTAGTCCTGCTGCTAACACACACAAGCCTCTCCTTGCTGCTGGAGTACCTGCAACAAAGCAGGGGAATTTTTCAGGCAGTGGGGTGATGCTTAAAGGATAAGATGTCTGGCAAAGCCTGGCCTTTCATGGGTTGTCAGATCAGTTAGCACCTGGGTCTGCCCCATCCCATGGGGGGCACAAAGGATCGTCCCTGCTGAGGGCCCTGGATGGGGGATAAAAGCAGGTGGCTTGTGGGGCACGTCTGGACGGTGTCCTGCTCTCCCAGGCGTTTGCTGCGTGATGCCAGTGCTGGCCACAGCGCATTATTACTCACGGTACGAGTTTGAAGTGTCACAGCGCGTACCAAAAGTAATAATGGGCCGTCACCAGCGGCGCCCGCTGTTCCTCGTGGCTCCAGACCTGCCCTGCGGGAAGGACGATGACGATGGAGAGAACAGCCACATCCCAGCCCCCGCATGCTGCAGCCAGGCTCTGTCACCTCTGCAGATGGAGCAGTGGCTGGATTTGTGCGCAGGGGAGGTTGGGTGGGTGGTAGAGGGACTCCTGGGTCACTGAGAATAAAGCTGAGGGGTTCTGCCTGTCATCCCTCCTCCTGCTCCAGCCACCCTGCGATGCTGAGTGTTAATCCCAGCTTCCAGCGAAGGCCCTGAGCAGCCAGGGCTGTCCTGCAGCGGCGGGGGGGACAGGTTACCTGCTTGGCTGAAGGTTTCTGGCTCGGGGGCTGGCACCAGGGGCTGGCACGTCTTGTCGTCGGCAGCGAGGCTGAAGCCGTCCTGGCAGGCGCAGCGGTAGCTCCCGGCTGTGTTGATGCAGAGCTGACCGCATCCATGGCTCTGGTCGGCACATTCGTCCACATCTGAAACCACAGGGAGGGCTCAGCGAGGGCAGGAGGGGCGAGGAGGTGCTTACCGGGGCCGAGGGGCTCAGCTTAGGCCCAGCGGGACCCCGGCGAGGGCCCAGGCCACACGCCCCAGGCTGAGCC